>NC_054384.1:6584000-6908000 GCF_017654675.1 Xenopus laevis
GAAAAAAAAAATTTGCACCAATTTATTTGTCGCAGCAAATTTTCCACTACATATTTTTGATGCAGTTTCATAAAAAAATTGCAGATGGCAAAATGTGGAATATCCATGGCTGGCACAAAAAAAATCATAATTCTTTGCTGCCCACTGTGTGGTGCTGATAGGCATAGTTTATCTACAGTTAGAGGGCTATAGGTTTAACCTGACCCTGTTTCTTAGTGAATGCAATAAGAAACAGTCAATGGACAATATTCACATTCCGCCCCCTGGTGACCCTTGCACAGGGGGTTGGAATGTGTACGTACCAGATGCATCGTTAGCTTGATCCATATTTGTTGGTGTTCTTGGATGAGCAAGAAAAATGAAAACCCACCATGCATAAATGTGCTTTTCTTTGGATTATTATTTTTATTTTGCTCGGATAATGCAAGCTACCCTTTAATATTTATAGATTGCTCACTTGAAGAAGTCTACGTTATGCATGAAAATAAAGATTGTAAGTAGCTCATTAGCGGCATTGCTAGGCCTAACCATTGCCCCATTGCCCAGAAGAAGCAAAGAAAAACATTTGCTTTGTATGGTAATGTTAAGCACTTGTCTCTTAGGTGACTTTGATGAATCACCCAGTACAGTACTTGCTATTCAGATATTCATATCTGCATCATTGGGCCTCTTTTCAAACGTGAGTAAATGTGAAATGTTTTCCGCATACCTGTTAATGAATCCAACACAGAAATCTACTGGCAAAAATGCTAATTCAGCTGATAAATTGACTTTGTGCTTAAGCACAGATAGCCTTAATGCCTAGCCTGCAGCAACTCCAGCGGATACGATGCCTTCGCTCCTGGTCTTGATCAATAGAACTTAAGTATATACATGATATTGTTTTTAACATTAATGATCACTGGAGCGCCGGTGATTTGGCTTTTATTGGCTCAAGGAGTGTACAATCACCAGAAATCATTTAGATCTATCTCTTAGGTTTGCAACAAAGATCCAAGTATTTCATTAACTCATTTTATCTGTGGCCAATGTAATATAACCTTGTGTCTGTTCTCTATCAGGTATATGGATGTCATTCCTCCACTGATATTATGAATACTTTTTTATATATAAATAAATATCGGGCATTTATCCAAATTCTGCCATTAATGGTATTTGCCTAATATCTCTAAATCCAAAAGACAAAGGGGTGACTTACTGTCGGTAGCTGACCATAACAATCATGATGGCGGGGATGCAGCAGAGAATGATAATAATGGCAAGGGCAAGTAAGGCTCCCTCTGTGTAGCCCACGGCTTGCGCTTGTTTCTTTACATTGGCTACAACATCCGGGGTTCGGATTTCCAAAATGCGCCCTCCTTGGCCAATGTAATCCTGGAACTGCTTGTTGATATCCAGGACTTTCCCATCCAAAAACCTGTGGATGAAATATACAAGTAGAATAACGCTTTCAGGAAAATCAGCCGAATGCACAAAAGTATATTTCAACGTGCAAGTGTTTATTAGCTCTGGGTATATTACCAATTCCAAAAATACTCAGGAAATGTTTATACAACTGACTCAACATTTTTTATTTAATCTAGTCATTTTTGAGAAACATCTTTACTTGAAACATACACATTCCATACGTATTCATTACAGGACCAGTAGGTCTTTCCAGCTGACAGGTGGGCCCCGATTTGGATTAGAAGAGAAGGTTCAGCCTAAATATTTGGAAGGGGTTTGTTACATATAGGGGCACATTTACTATGGGTCAAATATCGAGGGTTAATTAACCCTCGATATTCGACCATCGAAGTTAAATCCTTCGACTTCGAATATCGAAGTCGAAGGATTTACCGCAATTCTTCGATCGAACGATCGAAGGAAAAATCGGTCGATCGAACGATTAAATCCTTTGAATCGAACGATTCGAAGGATTTTAATCCATCGATCGAACGATTTTCCTTCGATCAGAAATTGCTAGGTAAGGCTATGGGGACCTTCCCCATAGGCTAACATTGGTGCTCGGTAGGTTTTAGGTGGTGAAGTAGGTGGTCGAAGTTTTTTTTAAAGAGACAGTACTTCGACTATTGAATGGTCGAATAGTCAAACGATTTTTAAGTCGAAGTCGTAGTCGAAGGTCAAAGTAGCAAATTCGATGGTCGAAGTAGCCAAAAAAATACTTCGAAATTCGAAGTATTTTTCATTCTAATCCTTCACTCGAGCTAAGTAAATGTGCCCCTAAGAGTTGTGAAGATGTGGAATTGTCTCCCTGAATCAGTGGTACAGGCTGATACATTAGATAGGTATAAGAAGGGGTTGGATGGTGTTTAGCAAGTGAGGGAATACAGGGATATGGGAGATAGCTCATAGTACAAGTTCATCCAGGGGCTGAGAGTCAGGAAAGAATTTATTTCCCCTCTGAGGCAAATTGGAGAGGCTTCAGATGGGTTTTTTTGCCTTCCTCTGGATCCTTTGGATCAACTGGCAGTTAGGTGGGTAAAAAAAAGGTTGAACTTGATGTACGTGTGTCTTTTTTCAACCTAACTTACTATGTTACTACCTAGGTATTGGATCTGTTATCCGGAAACCCATTATCCAGAAAGTTCCAAATTACAGAAAGGCCATCTCCTATAGACTCCATTTTATCCAAATTATTCAAATTTTAAAAAATGATTTATTTTTTCTCTATAATAATTGAAAGAAAAAACAGCCTATTGGGTTTACTTTATGTTTACATGGTTTCCTAGTAGACTTAATATGTAAAGATCCAAATTATGGAAAGTTGCCTTATTTGGAAAACCTCAGGTACCAAGCCTCTTGGATTACAGTTCCCATACCTGTATACAGAACGTTATGCCAAGATCATACTATACTTATTATGCAATCAGTATTGAAGTGGCCTGCTGGTCTACCCTGGTGAGTCCCAGTGTTGGCTGGACTTTACTACTAATGCTCCACATCAAAATACCTGTATGTATCTCTATGGTACATGGTAGGTTTTTGCCTTTAACATATTTAGTTCAAAGATTTTGCTTCCTTTATTCAATGCTGTATCCTCTGAGCTTGTCCTGGTTCAGATATACAGGGACTGGATGGGAGAACCCCCAACTATTCAGTTTCTGAGTTGAGTGTGTTGAGGGTACACGGTAGAACAGATAAACAGCCAGTATCTCTAAATACTGAATGTGCAAGTGTGGAAGGTACATTGTATAATAAAACAGGCAGTCTTAAAACTACATTTGTTAATGCCAAAATGCACCAAATGCTCCAAAGGTTAGAGATATAAAGGTAAAGATGAAGAAAAATGGAAGCAGGAGAATCAAGTGGAAACAGGGGGAGGGGCTGCAGCTGCCGCTCCCCTGCAACGTCAGAGCATCGCTAGTGCAATGAGCACAATAACTCACTCTCTGCACTAGTGGAGCCAGATTTCCAGGTCCATGAGTCAAGGTTAGAACCTTCAGGTGCTACATGTGCGTGAATAATTGCCCCCATGACTACATAGCAGCCTGTTTATATAAACTATAGTAGTACTACTGTGTAGAACTACTGTGTACTCTGTGCTTGATTGGCTACTCCCATGGCTACACAGCAGCTTGTTTATATTATAAACTATAGTAGTACTTATCTGTTATCTACTGTGTATCCTGTGTTGATTGGCTACTCCCATGGCTACACAGCAGCTTGTTTATATAAACTATAGTAGTACTTATCTGTTATCTACTGTGTATCCTGTGCTTGAATGGCTGCCCCCATGGCTACACAACAGATTGTTTATATAAATTATAGTAGTACTTATCTGTTATCTACTGTGTATCCTGTGCTTGAATGGCTGCCCTCATGGCTACACAGCAGCTTGTTTATATAAACTATAGTAGTACTTATCTGTTATCTACTGTGTATCCTGTGCTTGAACGGCTGCCCCCATGGCTACACAGCAGCTTGTTTATATAAACTATAGTAGTACTTATCTGTTATCTACTGTGTATCCTGTGCTTGAATGGCTGCCCCCATGGCTACACAGCAGCTTGTTTATATAAACTATAGTAGTACTTATCTGTTATCTACTGTGTATCCTGTGCTTGAATGGCTACCCCATGGCTACACAGCAGCTTGTTGATATAAACTATAGTAGTACTTATCTGTTATCTACTGTGTGCCCTGTGCATGAATGGCTGCCCCCATGGCTACACAGCAGCTTGTTTATATAAACTATAGTAGTACTTATCTGTTATCTACTGTGTATCCTGTGCTTGAATGTCTGCCCCCATGGCTATACAGCACCTTGTTTATATAAACTATACTAGTACTTATCTGTTATTTACTGTGTATCCTGTGCTTGAATGTCTGCCCCCATGGTTATACAGCACCTTGTTTATATAAACTATACTAGTACTTATCTGTTATCTACTGTGTATCCTGTGCTTGAATGGCTGCCCCCATGGCTACACAGCAGCTTGTTTATATAAACTATAGCAGTACTTATCTGTTATCTACTGTGTATCCTGTGCTTGAATGGCTGCCCCCATGGCTATACAGCACCTTGTTTATATAAACTATACTAGTACTTATCTGTTATCTACTGTGTATCCTGTGCTTGAATGGCTGCCCCCATGGCTAAACAGCAGCTTGTTTATATAAACTATAGTAGTACTCATCTGTTATCTACTGTGTATCCTGTGCTTGAATGGCTGCCCCCATGGCTACACAGCAGCTTGTTTATATAAACTATAGTAGTACTCATCTGTTATCTACTGTGTATCCTGTGCTTGAATGGCTGCCCCCATGGCTACACAGCAGCTTGTTTATATAAACTATAGTAGTACTCATCTGTTATCTACTGTGTATCCTGTGCTTGAATGGCTGCCCCCATGGCTACACAGCAGCTTGTTTATATAAACTATAGTAGTACTTATCTGTTATCTACTGTGTATCCTGTGCTTGAATGGCTGCCCCCATGGCTACACAGCAGCTTGTTTATATAAACTATAGTAGTACTTATCTGTTATCTATTGTGTATCCTGTGCTTGAATGGCTGCCCCCATGGCTACACAGCAGCTTGTTTATATAAACTATAGTAGTACTTATCTGTTATCTACTGTGTATCCTGTGCTTGAATGTTTATATAAACTATAGTAGAATTTCTGAAACAAACACACCAGTTTTACCAGTACAGCGCATCGCTACATTATATTGCGACTCATTTAAAACTATTTCATTTTTTGGAGTCATTTAATTGTTATTTCCTGAAATTAAATAGGAAACTTACTTGTAAAGCTCATTCCGTGATATTGCTCTGTTAGTTTTGGGGTCTACTGCATAAATCATTAGGTCGCTCTGAGTGTAGTCCTCTTGGGAAAACCCATCTCCAAACCTTCGAGCCCCTATTGATTCCACCACCACCGATGCGCCAGGGATTTGGTCCTGCACATATCCCTCTAGGATCCTGGAGAAAAAAAAGAAGTTAATAAAGTACAATACAAGTGATAAACTGTATATAACATGAGAACAAATGTTTTGGTGTGACTAGTGATGGACTAATCTGACCCATTTTGCTTCAGTGAAAATTTGTGAAACAACAAAAATTTGTCAAATGCATTTAAGTCTGTGGGCAAAAAATTTTTTTTACCCATTGGGGTCTATGCGCACCTTTATCACAGTGAAACCTGAAAAGAATTACCAAATTTACTTAAAGTGGACCTGTCATCCAGACACAAAAATCTGTATAATAAAAGTCCTTTTCAAATTAAACATGAAATCCAATTTCTATTTTGTATTAAAGCATTCATAGCTGTTGTAAGCTCATTTAAAAATCTCAGCTGTCAATCAAATATTGTCTGCCCCTCCTCTATGCCCTGGGCATAGAGGCGGGGCAGACAATTACTTTCACTTTCCATTCAGCACTTCCTAGATGTCACTGCTCTCCCCACATCCCCCCGTTATCTTCACCATTTAATTGTGTAGCCAGTACATGGGGATGGACATCAGGAACCACATTCTGGTGCACAAACAAGATTCTGAGGTGATGCAAGGCTTTTCCTTAAAAACAGTGTCCACAAAATGGCTGCTGCCTACTTGCTATCATTTTGAATTCCCAGACTGAAGGAAATAAGATTCAAATCATTTAAACATTGTAATTAAAGTTCATTTTGCTTGACTAATGTGATAAAATAGGATTTTGAATACTTTTTTTGGGAGACGGGTCCCCTTTAATCTATGAATTTATTAAGGCGCAGTTATGGGGTTATTTACTAAAAGTATGAAAGTTTACCCAGGTCTAGAACATTAAGTACTACTTGCTGTTTGGTTGTTACGGGTAGTAAACCTGAACCTTCTGTTACGTTAAACCATTACAGTCTATTAAAACATGCCAACTACAAGCATGCTTAGTTCCAACATCACCTGTGAGAATCACTTAAACTATATCTTGACTAAAGCAGCACATGACATGAGTAAAATAAACTTAGAGTATGTCCTTCCATTCTGCAAAGCAAGAAGCACCATCATAAATACTGTGCAGTTTGGGAAATATTACGCACCCAGACCACAAGGCTCTCATGTGTTCTTACTTTGTTCCCCTGATGGTTTGTAGAGCATCAACAATTATATAACATGAAGCAACTAGAAAAACTACTCTTCAAAATATTGATGTACCTAAAGGTTCCCTATAGGTCTAGCTGATCATTTTTCCCTGATATGTCTGCTTTTGTAAGTAGTGATGGGCGGATTTATTCACCAGGCGCAAATTTGCAGTGAATTCCTGCAATTCGCCACCGGCGAATACATTTGCGAAACCGCCGTGAAAATTCGCCAGCGTAAAAAAAACAGACGCCGGTGTAAAAAAAGAGACGCCATTTTGAAAAATTTTCGCCGTTTCATTTTTCGACGAAGCGAAACACCACAAATTCGCCCATCACTATTTGTAAGTAATTGCTACATGAAGTTCCAACCTGAGGTCCTTTTTCAGCCTGTCAGTTTTTCTAATGCTAATGGAATACTTCTGCACAAATACGATGGCCCTATATTTATGGCAAAATTATAAATAGCATGCAATAACAATGTTAAGATCGATGTAAAAAAAAGTTTGATTTCTGGTGCCAGTATCTCTTTAGGTGCCAAATTTGGACTGGCACAGTAGACCAACTTTTTGATAAAGATAAACCTTAGGCCAAACATCAATGCCTGATTAACAAAATAATAAAATACTGTAGATATGAACTTGTCAATAGAAGAAAGTCAAAAAAGCCCAGGATGCATTGTTTAACCCATGATGTGATGCAGACAGCAGTTTTAGTGTCACATATGGCTCCCTAAATTCAGAACAAGTGCTAGCAGTGTTGGACTGGGATACCAGGGGCCCACCAGAAAACCTTAGGTTGAGAGCCCACTTTCCAAACTATTATTCCTCCTCTCCTCACTCACCCTCTTTATTCTCCTAGTCTCTTTTCTCTACAAACTATTCTCTATACTTTTTTTATTAAGCGTCTTTATTCCCATAAATAAATAGAGAATGACCATGAAATACATAGTAACATAGTAAGTAAGGTTGAAAAAAGACACATGTCCATCGAGTTCAACCTTTTTTTTTTTTTTTTTTTTTTGTTTATTAACTACCTATCTGCCAGTTGATCCAGAGGAAGGCAAAAAACCCATCTGAAGCCTCTCCAATTTGCCTTAGAGGGGGAAAAATTCCTTCCTGACTCCAAAATGGCAATCGGATTAGTCCCTGGATCAACTTGGACTATGAGCTATTTCCCATAACCCTGTATTCCCTTACTTGCTAAAAAGCCATCCAACCCCTTCTTAAAGCTATCTAATGTATCAGCCTGTACAACTGATTCAGGGAGAGAATTCCACATCTTCACAGCTCTCACTGTAAAAAACCCCTTCCGAATATTTAGGCGGAACCTCTTTTCTTCTAATCGGAATGGGTGACCTCGTGTCAGCTGGAAAGACCCACTGGTAAATAAAGCATTAGAGAGATTATTATATGATCCCCTTATATATTTATACATAGTTATCATATCACCCCTTAAGCGCCTCTTCTCCAGCGTGAACATCCCCAATTTGGCCAGTCTTTCCTCATAGCTAAGATTTTCAATACCTTTTACCAGCTTAGTTGCTCTTCTCTGTCCCCTCTCTAATACAATAATGTCCTGTTTGAGTGATGGAGACCAAAACTGTACGGCATATTCTAGATGGGGCCTTACAAGTGCTCTATACAGTGGAAGAATGACCCCCTCCTCCCGTGACTCTATGCCCCTTTTAATACAGCTCAAGACCTTATTTGCCTTTGATGCTGCTGACTGGCATTGCTTGCTACAGCCAAGTTTATCATCTACAAGGACTCCAAGGTCCTTTTCCATAATGGATTTGCCTAGTGCAGTCCCATTAAGGGTATAAGTGGCTTGGATATTTTTACATCCCAGGTGCATGACTTTACATTTATCAACATTGAATCTCATTTGCCACTTAGCTGCCCAGATTGCCAGTTTGTCAAGATCCTGTTGCAAGGATGCCACATCCTGGATGGAATTAATTGGGCTGGATAGTTTTGTGTCATCTGCAAACACTGATACATTACTTACAACACCCTCCCCTAAGTCATTAATGAACAAGTTAAATAAAAGTGGACCCAATACTGAGCCCTGGGGGACCCCACTAAGAACCTTACTCCAAGTAGAGAATGTCCCATTAACAACCACCCTCTGTACCCGATCCTGTAGCCAGTTTCCTATCCACGTGCAAACGACTTCATTAAGCCCAACAGACCTTAGTTTAGAAAGCAGTCGTTTGTGGGGCACAGTATCAAACGCTTTGGCAAAATCCAAATAGATCACATCTACTGCCCCCCCACTATCCAGAATCTTACTTACCACATCATAAAATGCAATCAAATTCGTCTGACATGACCTATCCTTCATAAAGCCATGCTGATTGTTGCTCATAATGCCATTCATTAGGACAAAATTTTGTATTTGATCCCTTAACAAGCCTTCAAATAATTTGCCCACCACCGATGTCAAGCTTACTGGCCTATAATTGCCAGGCTGAGATCGTAATCCCTTTTTAAATATTGGAATAACATCAGCTTTTCTCCAATCCATAGGCACCATACCAGATGACAGTGAATCTGAGAAAATCAGAAATAAGGGCTGGTCTAAAACTGAACTAAGCTCTCTTAGAACCCGGGGGTGTATGCCATCAGGCCCTGGAGCCTTGTTTACATTAATTTGTATTAAAGCTTTTTGAATCATATCCTGAGTCAGCCACTGACTAGATTGAGCTGAACCATTCGTGCAGTTATTAAGTGAGCCTTTGAACCCAGACTCCTCTATTGTATACACTGAAGAAAAGAACTGATTTAACACATTTGCCTTATCTGTATCTGTTACAACCATACTGGTACCATTATTTAATGGAGCAACACTCTCAACCTGCATCTTTTTACTATTAATATATTTAAAAAACTTTTTAGGGTTAGTTTTCACCTCCACCGCAATTAACTCTTCATTTCTTTTCTTAGCCTTCCGGATTGCTGATTTACAACATTTATTACAGTGTTTATATTCATTAAATGCAGCTTCTGTCCCTACAGATTTGTAGTTTTTAAATGCCTTTCTCTTCTTTCCCATTAACATCTTTACCTCTGTATTAAGCCACACAGGATGATTCTTAGAGCTTCTACGTTTAGTCCTTAAGGGAATAAATTGAGAACAGTAATGATTTAATATCATTTTAAAGGACAACCATTTCTGTTCTGTGTTTTTAGCTGAAAACCTAATGCCCCAATCAATGCTCTGTAGGGCAGCCCTCAAGGCACTAAAATTAGCTTTGGCAAAATTCATGGTTTTTGTTGCCCCAGTATATTTTTGTTTTTTGCACCAGACATTAAAAGATATAACATTATGGTCACTATTACCCAGGGGTTCAATGACTTGCACATTTGCTATAAGTTCTGGGTCATTTGAGATCACTAAATCAAGAATAGCATTTTTTCTGGTAGGCTCCTCAACAACCTGAGCTAAAAAATTGTCGTGCAATAAGTTTATAAACTTGCTCCCATTAACTGATCTAGCAGTACCGTTGCTCCAGTCAATATCTGGGTAATTAAAATCCCCCATTATCATTACTTTACCTAAACTAGCAGCCTTTTCTATTTGCATTAGGAGCTTTGTCTCTTCCTCCTCACTTACATAAATAGGCCAAAAGGTTAGAAGCAGGAGGGCCCACAGACACCTTGGCCCACCGGGAGTTTTCCTGGTATCCTGGTGGGCCAGTCCGACACTGAGTGCTAGGCTCCCTGGTCACTGCTCAATCTTCTGCCTGTAGCAGCCGCCTTTGGCCTTGGGAGGAGCTCGCAGCTACTCAGATGCCACCAGGTCTTAGCTTGAGAGGAACAAAGCAGATGTTCTGAACGAGCAAAGGGGCACATTTGTTTCCATGGTTTTAGATGGAAGGCAACAGTTTGAGGAATAGACGATAAGCGTGGTCAGGCAGGCAGTGGTCAGTACAGGCGGAGTTCAAGCAAGGTCAGACAGGCCGGGGTTGGTACAGGCAGTGTTCAATGAGTAGTCAGGCAGGCAAGGGTCAATATCGGTAGAGTTCAGAAAAGTCAGGCAGGCAAGGATCAAAGCCGGAATCAAAACCAGACAGAATCACACCCAGATACTAACGAAATAGACCTTACAACGGGCAAGGACTTCAAGTACAAAGCCCCTTTAAATAGCTTTGAATTTCACGCCAAGGTGCAATGACGTCATCACACATGGCATGTAAATTGCAGAAGCGCATGCTGCATGCCTTAGGAAACCCCCACACCAGAAGAGGAGGCAACACCATGCAGTGGACGTCCCCACCGGAGGTGTCCCCGCCAGGCCCATCAGACCACCGGGGTAAATTACATCATCTGTCTCTCTGTCAATGTGCAAATGTGTTCTACTAATCTTAGAACTAAAAGGTTGCTCCTAAGTATAATTCCACTGGGATGGGGTGAAAAATAATTGCCATGCAAATATAACTGAAACTTACTGTATAAAACAAAATCATTTTCACCAGTATCACACCGGTAATAAAAAATATACAATGTAAAGTCTACCGATCTTCTATGAATATAATGAGCCATAGTAACTTTGATGGCCTGTAGGTAAAAAACAAATTTTGCACTGATCAGTTTGGAACATAAGAGAAATGCCTCTGTGGATTTTGGTCTGTGCTCTGGTTGGATTTCTCTGGCTTTTCTCCCTGTGAGTATAATGAGTGAGGAGATGCATTTATCCAGTGATGTAGTGCCACTGCCGGACTCCTGGATGAGAGGATTTATAAGTACACCAGAATAGCATCAATACCTACAATGTTTGCAATTTAAATGAGAGATGCTAAGACAAGCTTCCATTGACTTTAACCTTTATATTGACGTAGTAGACACATTCTTGGCACTGTATGCTGCAAATTATAGTAAAAGCCACAAAGAAGCTTAGAGCCCCAGGTAAATAAACACACAATAATTCAGCATGAAGTTGATGTTACTTTTGAAAATAAGATTTTCATAGCTTGAAGTCATTTTAGCTATGACCGACTGCAATCCAACAGTTTTTCTCACCTTTTAGGCAAATTATCCTTAACAATAAAAAAATGCCATGTAAAGTGATTATTTTCCCAAGCCTCCACTGGCATCTCATAGTTCTTTGTCCTTAATTGAGTGGGGTTTTTGAAAACCTTTTCAAGCCGTCAGTGACACTAATTAGTGATGGTCGAATTTATTCTCCAGATGCAAATTCGTTGCAAATTCCCGTGATTCCCGAAACCGCCGCGTAAATTCACAGTTATTGTTTAGTTGCCATTTACAATAAAAGCAAAAAAAAAAAATAATAACTTAACAGCTATAACCAAAGTGGTGTCTTCATTAAGTTCAGGTTATCATAAGAAGGCAGTACAGGTTATTTACCCACTATAAGCAGTTTGTTATTTATCACCTCATTGTTCTCTATTCTTGGCCTAGGCCTTGGTAAACATCAGGTTGGGGGGTTTGAGCTCTACTCTGATGGTTCATTCAGCAGTTTATGCCTACCTCTGGGTCTTCATCTGTCCATGAAGCCCAAACCTTTTTAAATGTCTCCGGGCAGCCCCTTCTTATTTATGTCAGTTTGTAGAGTGGCAGAGACTTTTCAATTGGCTGTTCCCAGCTCTGTATTGTTGGCCCACTCCTAGATTTCCATTTTAATGCTATTGCTTTCTCCAACTCATTTATATTCTTCTTAAGGACTGGAGTCCAAAACTGCACTGCATACTCCAGACGAGGCCTTACCAGGGACCTATAAAGAGGCAGAATTATGTTTTCGTCTCTTGAGTTAATGCCCTTTTTATGCAAGACAGAACTTTATTTGCTCTATAGAAACACATTTTGTTACATAGTTACATAGTTAAAGTCATATAAAGTTCTGTCTTCCATAGCTGGTAAGGCCTCACATGGAGTATGCAGTGCAGTTTTGTGCTCCAGTCCTTAAGAAGAATATACAAATATGAGAGGTGGTGTGTTGGTCTTTGTTTAAACCATTTGTGGCCAGAGAGGTCAATTGATATTTCTACCAAACCTCCCTCTTTCTCCCTTACTGGAGTGGAATTGGAATTGTTGTTAAGATTTTTGGTGGATTCATCAATTGGTCTCCCCAATGGTTTAAACAAAGATTATGATTAATGTGTTTTTATTGTTTCTTGGGCTCTGGTTGACTTGCAGGATTGGCTGATTGCTATGGAATTGGAATCTGGATGTCATTGCGAGTGATGTAATGTGTTAATTACCCTTTTACAGTTCCTTTTGGTATCCAGGGCATGTATCATTCTAAATGGAATACAGAGTAAGATGACAATGGCAGTTGTATGAATAATGAGTAATCATACTCTGTTTATATAATTATAAATACATATAATGCTCCTATTTCCCTTAATGTACAAGAATTAGCACCATTCATCTCCTTGTATTTTAAAACAGTGAAAAGTGATCAACCTTTTAGCAACAAAAGCTTACTGCCACCATTTAATCTAGCTTTATTCATTTTCCAAATGTCTATTTTTTGACTGAGGGCTAGGGCAGGGATCCCCCACCCTTTGAACCTGTGAGCAACATTCAGAAGTAAAAGGAGTCGGGGAGCAACACTAGCATGAAAAAAGGTGCCAAAGAAGTGCTGTGATTGGCCATTTGGTAGCCCCTATGAAGATTGTCAACCTACATTGAGGCTCTGTTTGGCAGTGCACCTGGTTTTAATACAACCAAAATACAACCAAGCCTGGAATTCAAAAATAAGCACCTGCTTTGAGGACACTGGGAGCAACATCCAAGGGGTTGGAGAGCAATATGTTACTCACGAGCTACTGGTTGAGGATCACTGGTTTAGGGTCTGATTAGTTAGCAAGCCCAAAAATAAGACCATGTGGGAATCTTTAAAACACAGATTCCCATCTTATTACTGTTGGTACATTGTGGCATCTGCCATTAGATGTGAAAGAGGTGTTTTGCCTTTATCAACAGACTTTAAAACATTAGTAAAATGTTTTATCATGTTTAGAAATATTCCCAAATGTTGGTGTTGGAGAACGTAATCAGAAGGAAGATCAGCTGCCATCCAAAATGGCTGATACTGAAAGTGTCAAAAAGCTCCTCTCATTTCAATTGAAATGTGCCCTCCTCTCAGTCTAAAATCCAACTTTGTTTTTGAAAACAACAAAGGAAAATGTGTTCCACCTTTAAATAAGTAAATATATTTTGAGCTTTTTATAAAAATGAGTCCCAGGCTGGTTAATGGTTCTAGAAAATTGCTACAAACTGTAGATCCTTGGGAAAATAAGCATTCAAAGCATGACTAAAAGATTTCACAGGAAGGTGATTCATACAATATATTTGCATATCTATTGCTTGGACACAGAAAGCCTGAGGTCAGAATAAATCTCTCCCTGGTGCCAGTAATTTCTTAACAGTGTAATATTGATATATATGTATATATTTAAGTAAACAGCACATGTAGTTGATGGGTAGAGAAAGATATTTATTTAAGAAAGATATCAGAAGCCTTTGGAGAGACCCCATACTATGGTCAGTAAGCTGGACTGGAGGGGGTGGAATGAAATCAGAGCTGAGAAACACTTTTTCCCTTTGCCTCTGTCCATATATATTAATTCAGTGGCTTTCTCTGCAAGGAAAGCTCAAGGTGAGATGTAACTACCATCAACTTCCTTGACAGGGCAGGTGTGCCCCTGGGGATGTGTTGCTGAGGAGACTCAAAGCCATTTTTTTGGATCATTGCCCAGTATTAAAAGCCATCAGGTGTTATCTAGCTACAGAGTTGCAGTTTTCTTCTCTGGAGGTGGCCGGATATGCTCATCTGGCTTATGGAATCCGGGACAACTCTGTCTACAGTCCTGACCATACCTACCACATTGTGTCAGTGTTTAAGTGCTTTCTTTGGCAGTTCTGATGCAAACAAACTATGGGTCATCCAAACACATCTGTAGACAGTATAGTAAGGGCAATTGTAAGTGAGCTAACCCAGCGTCACATTCCAGTACCTAGATTGCAGAGCCCATATTTGCCTCCCTTATTTTGCTTGTGGTTGGCTTGCATGCCGGTTATTCTTTACTTCAATTTAGCTCACTACTAATGGGGCATTGGCCAGGTGCTCCTACCAGGCTTTCTATGAGTTTTACCTTTGTGGCTAGACTTCGTTCTTACGTGGGACTGTTTTCCAAATATACCAATCTCAGTGCATTGGTTTTCACTCCTTCAGGCCACCAGGAGCACCAACTGGCTGTATATACAGTAGTTCTGTCTTTTCATTGTTCCCCCCCTTGGAATCCATGGCAAAGGCATCGACTCTTCATAAGACTGAGACTGTCTTTGTCCTGTTGTCATTCTATCCATCAGGATATTTGTTCAGTGGACTGGGGGGGGCGATGTTGGTTCTGTATGAGTGTAATGTTATTGTAATTTTAGTTTAAATTATGTTTATGTTCTGTTGTAAAGTTTTTAATAAAAAACATAAAAGCCCTATTTATTAGGCACCCATCTAGTGCTACCCTTTAATTATAAAGAATATTCTATTGTCATTGTCACTCAAAAGTATTTGATGGCATACAGAACAGAGTGAAAAGATCTTTTCTTAAGCTTTAAGAACTAATAAGGAATCCCTATATATTGGCACCTTTAAAAGTGCTGTCAAAAATTTGGAAGTGAATACATTGTTAAAATATAATCCTTACAATGATTAGGTTTGTAAAATTCTTAAATTAAATGAAATATTTAATATTTTTAACAAATGTTTTCCAGTAATAGAAATAACTGCTTGATTTGAAGAAATGCTGCATTAGGAACACCTTGAGTATATCTTTGGTTTCCAAGTCTTTTACGTTGGCATGAGATATCTGCTATTCTGTGGATTATTGGGAAACTTTGAAAGATTAATTGTATTCAGAAATGCTCAATCACGGGCAATGGTTGGCAATTCTATAATTTTATTTCTTCTTAATTTCTATTGAGAAACTCTTGATCAATTAGCTGAGTACTCATTTGTTGTCTTTATTTGGTTGAATTTATCAATTGCATGCTTGATTTAATAAGTTCTCAATTTATTATTTTTATTGACTTTGCTAGAAAACTGTTCTTTAAGTTTCAGTTCTTTTCTTCCATTGGACAGAGTTGATTAAATATCTCAATTCAATAATAGCTTTTTGGCAACTTATCTGAGATGAGTTTTGATAAGGATATTTAATTTCCATAAAACAATGTCAATCGTAATGACATATGATTTTTTTGGATCCTGTATCGTAAAATAGGAATGGAAGGTTGTCAGATGAGCTGCAGGATTCTTTTTATTTTTATCGGAAAAGAATATGATATGAACATAAAATTTAATGAAGGACTAATTTTCTCCCTCTGCAGAGCATTAATACTCTGAAAGAAGATCCACCTCAGGCCCTGTCACCTGCTGTAAAAATATTTCTCAGCAGCATTAGGGAATATGATGAATTTGGATTTGTGGTATATCTGTCATACTCTGAAGATATTTCCATGAATAATAAAAGGCACCGGAAATATTCCTGGTGTCAATGGTAAGAAAACATGGTTGTTCTTTTTTTTTTCTACACAAGTACGATTTGACTTATTTCATACCAAGTAGTTAACTGTATTGTAAGGGGTACTCACCCTGGTGGTCCTTTGGGCCGGCGGCGACTCCCACCGCACCTCCGGTGGGGACGCCCGCCGCGTTGTGTTGCTCCTTTGGTGCCTCATGTTCCTCTGCCTCAAGGCGCGCGCGACACGCATGTCTGGTTTTTCTGTGCGCACTACTCTACACTCCGTTACCCGACCATTGCATCTTTTGATCTACCAGTTTTGGCCCTTGCCTGTCTGACTCCGCTTGAATTCTGCCTGCACCGACCCGGCCTGCTTTTACTATGTTTTCTGTCTGTTCCTTGAATTTTGACCTTCTGCCCAAAAAGACTTTGCCAATGATCGTGCCCCTCTGCTTGTCCAGAACCCTTAGCTTGGCTCCTCACTTTATAAGACCTGGCGGCATCCAATTAGCCGAGAGCTCCTGCCGAGGTGAAAGGCCTAGAATTGGTTCTGGATTCTGGGTGCCGATTCGTGAGATGTATACATGGTCACCATCTATTTACAATCCTGTTGCTATACTGCTAAAAAATACAAGGTTGATTGTGGGAGCACTCCAAGGCTAAGTTAAAATGTGTTTAAATACAATGGAAGTGCTACTGATTTGGCCAATAAATCAATGCACATTCCCTGGTCCCCTGTCTCATAAGTAATTCAGTATATATGCAAGTGTATGTGTTTACAAAAACAGGGGTTTTTAGTTCCAAAGTAATGATTATAAAATTGGTAAGCCAATATACCACGTCAAGGTAAACCCCATACAGTGTTCCCTAACTTTTTACCTCTGGTCACAGTATAAAAGGCCTGTGCCTCCCTGCATAGTAGCATTACTTGGGATAAGCGTCTCCTGACCTCCCACAATCCCCCTTGTATGTTTGCTATCCTGCTCCAAGTCTACCAAAGAAAGCCCTATGGCAGCTTTCACAAGAGATTGCATATTGAATAAGGAATACCCTAACACTATACTTCCTATTACAATTAAAATATGTGATATTGAATAGAAAATGCTAATTGGAATATTTGAATTAGAGATTTCATGTCAAAATATTTTAACTAAAATTTTGATAAATTTGCTCCCCTGGATGGAGAGATGCAATTTCCATTGGTCAAGTACAGTGTACCCAGCACTACTGAGTGAATATTTTTACCTGACACAGACTGGTAAAATTTTTTTACAATTCTTTCACCATGTGTTTTGTTTTAAAGCAAATCACCCCTGGGAAAATAAGTCAAGCAAAAAAGGCGCTTTGTCTTCAATGCATTTGGAGTCAGAAAAACTGTGGCCAAAAAAGGCAATTAATGCCTAGTGCATTCAGAATGAAATGTAATTATTCCACCACACCCCCCCAAAATGTTGATTCTTTTGGTAGCACAATAAAAGGGGTCAACTCCCCGACTGCATAATTTTGTGTGTGTATGTGGATCCGTTTTCCAAACGATTGCTAGCGTATTGTAATAACTCACTGCCCTGGTGGTCCAGCGGTGCAGCGGGCCGGTGTCTAGGGTGCGCGCGTTGCATCTCTTCTATATTTAAAGGCGCATGCGCGCTGGCATCGTTACGCCAGCGCGCAATGGCGCAAAATTTGAAAATATTTAAAGGCCCATTTGTCAGTTTTTCACTGCCCGTTATAGGATTTGTTCCTGGTGCTTCTGAGCGTTTGTGCTATTTGTATTTCTGATTCTGATTCCTGTTTTGACCCCTGCCTGGCTTTATGATGATCCTGACTTCTGTATCCTGACCCCTTGCCTGATATCCGACTTCGCTTATTCTATATCCCTGCTGATTGATCTCCTGTTTGACCCTTGCCTGCCTGACTCTGTTTTGTACTCTGCCTGCCCCGGCCCGGCCTGATCTGACTACGATTCTGTCTACGCCTTGTACCATGACCCTTTGCTCAAAAGACTCTGCTTTACAGTTGTGCCCCTTAGCTTGTTCAGAACCCCTCGCTTTGCACCTCTCTTAATAAGACCTGGCGGCATCCGAATAGCCGAGGGCTCCTCCCGAGGTGAAAGGCGGCTGATAAAGGCGGAAGCAAGAGCCGAGAACAGGGTGCTTAGCATCAGTTCTGAATTTAGGGTGCTGACCGCGACACATATTCAGGGACATTTCAGCAAAATGTAAACATTTAGAAAATTTTTCAAAATTTTTCAGTGAAGCAAAGCAGGCCAGTTAAGCACTCAATTAAATATTGACTGGGTGTTCCCATACTCTGGAGTGATCTGTTCTATTAGTGTGAGTTTCAAGGGGTGGAAGCATTATTCAGACTAAAACTATAGTCTTCTCTTGTTGTAAATGCTGTCTCCAAAACTTTCAAGTTACACCCGTAACCATCACATTATTTCCCTATATCAGGGATTGGTAAAGAAAACAATTATTTGTGAGTGTAGCAAGAATTGTAATAAAAGAGATATTTCGAAAAATTTGGTACATCACTAGGTTCACAGACTGCAAAATAAAGAATATTTGTTGGATATGATGTCATACTTTAACATATCTTCTTGGACCTGCAATTGCCAAAATAAAAAGCTTTCAAACAGCAAGGCCCACATAATGAACATTTCTGACATATTGCTCATCACCTTAATCTTTCCATTATACTACTTAAAATATTTACATAGACAATATCTACCTATACTCATCATCATCATCATTTATTTATATAGCGCTGTCAAGATACGCAGTGCTTTACTCATCTGTATTCATGTTCCATCTACTAATTCCTTGCCTATCAGTCTATATTGTGTGATACAGTATTTATTGGTGAGTACACTTTATCTAATATTTGGATAAAATGTCTTATCAACCCTTTCCTCTTGAATGAAACCAACAAGGATGTTTACTCCCCTAGGTGGAACCAATTAGAAACTAGTCTCCTTTGCATTCTTCTTAATAAGAGTGGTCTACAATTATATTTCAAGGGTATTTTCATGGTTTAGGACATTCCAAAAGTCCCACGTGGAGCTAATATTATTTCTATGTTACCCTTCTTTGTACAAGATCTCAATAATCTTAGCAGAGCGGGGATTGGCTTTGAATATGAGCTGATAAACCACTATGTGGTGCATTGACTTGTTAAGGATATTTTACATCCAAGGAGATTGAAAAAAAGAATCTATTAAATATATGGGTTCTTAACTGAATTAGCCTAAATCAAAATTGCCAGATTATTTTGCAAAATCATCAATCACTTTACTTCTAGATACATAGTTATAAAGGTCAATCTACCTGTAATACTCATCTACAAGTCTCATTTTGATGAAAATGCCAATGTGGGTCACACGTCTTAACTTCTAGTCACTGTTTCTCTAACATTTTGCGAAATTGTCATTATATCATTGGAAAGAATATAGTATAAAGGAAAATACATTTTCAAGTATATTCTAATATATATATATATATATATTTACATTTATTTTATTTATTTTTTTGCTGTGAAAATGAGACCCAGAGACTCCAATGGGTGAAAAAATTGTTGCTTGTCAAAAAAAAATTCACCTATAGGTGTCAATGGGTTTCTGCAAATTTTCACAGTTTTGAGTTTTCAAAAGGGATCAGCTTCACCCATCACCATTGTCTAATCAGTTGTTATTCGAGATAAACCCCTGTCCATCTACCAGCAAGGCTCATTGAGACCAGTATCCTGGTTTGACTTTAGTTGGATTGATTGACTTCTACTGATTTCTATTAAAGTCACATACAACTTAATTCTGGTGAATTTCATAGGACAGACTTGTACCTGACAGAGTCTGATGAAGAGTTTAATTAGGAGTTTGGCCATACTGTAATTAGTGCATAAACAAAATAAAGACAAAAAGGGCAAATGAAGTAAGAAAGCATTGCATGAAATTGCCAGGCTAGTTGCACCTTATCAGAGTAATGTAATGGGCAAAACCAGAGCTTTCCAAGATGCACTATCTATTGTGAGTGCAGCTAGCATCCCAAAGACATTTTGAATGTTTAATTAAAAGGGTTCACAAGAGAAAGGCATCAGCTCTGTGTCTCTAAGCCTACCGGCATATTATATTCAATATACAAGCAAACACAATCATTTATTAGACATTTTAATGGCTTCCTTGTTACTGCAGCTATAATTGCTACTACACTTTTATTTAAACAGCCTAGTATTGTGTGAAAGTTCAAAGACTTCCAAAGAAATTGACCATTTGCCAAGGGAAATTTTTTCAAATTCAATTCACCTGGCAAGGAATCAATTACTGAGCTAATCTTTAAGTGTGTATATATTCATAGCAACTACACATTCATTAATATGTTGGAACGTGGAATGTGTGAATATATACATAGCCTCTCAGATGGTAAATTAACTAAAAACTCATAATTTTACAAAGAATTCACAACATCTGACACACTTTTAAATACATTTTTTTATTTTTTAAGATTTGTTTTTTATGACCCTTCTTTTAATTCACCTGTTATCATGTGCAATATGATTGCCCCTAGATTTCCAGTGGCTTCCATACACTCCATTGTAAGATATTATTTTAATATATTTTAGAAACTGGTCAGTATTATGGAACAACAGTTATTTTAGTGTCTCTTTACCTCCTACTGTTTTATGCTGTATTGACATCTATCATAGGGTCCTATTTATTAAACCTCTAACCTGGTCGGGTTTTTTAAGGGAAACAATTTGAATTTTTAGAGGGGAAAAAAACTAAGAGGAAACTGACCTGAGCCAAAACAATCTCTCCAGTGAAAGCTCCTCACACTACCTTTGCTCGTATTAATTAATAAGGTCAGCACATTCTCTGGTGACTTCATTTATATGTAATGCAGGGCTTAATGAATATTGCATATTTTAACATTCCATGCAAAAATACGATGGTTTTTCCGAGTAATGGATGACACACGAGGCAGAGATAAAGGATTGAAAAATATGTTCAATATTAGTAACATCATGGCATTTAAAGATACGGGAGGATGTTGGAGTGAAAGTCATGCATTTCTGCCTCTGGGTGGATTTTAAAAATAATATTATCCTCCAGTTTGCTTTAATTTCCAGTGGGGCTGTGAAGAATCATTTATTTAATATGATAAATAGAATTTGTTTGTAATTTTCTAACTCTAATTAAGTTTATTACATGAAAAGTACATGTACAGTATTAGAAGACCTCAGAACTATCTTGGAATATTCCTTCCCTTTGTACATTTCACTGCACTAGTCTGTTGTACCAACTCTCAAGTATATTGGCTCAAAACAAGAAGACTAAAGGGACAGTAAGATCCAAAAAATGAAAAGTAATGGTATACTTTAACATTAACTGCCCTGTTGCCTTGAATTACTTCATAGTAGGGATGTAGCGAACGTCGGAAAAAAAGTTCGCGAACATATTCGCGAACTTGCGCAAAAATGCGAGCGGTTCGCGAACGGTTCGCGAACCCCATAGACTTCAATGGGAAGGCGAACTTTAACATCTAGAAAAGACATTTCTGGCCAGAAAAATGATTTTAAAGTTGTTTAAAGGGTGCAACGACCTGGACAGTGGCATGCCAGAGGGGGATCAAGGGCAAAAATGTATCTGAAAAATCTGCCTGTGTGTGCTTGGAAGAGATAGTGTAGGGGGAGAGCTGTTAGTGATTTCAGGGACAGATGATAGTAAGCTTGCTGGCTAGTAATCTGCTTGATACTGCTCTGTATTGGAGGGACAGAAGTCTGCAGGGATTTGAGGGACATTTTAGCTTAGGTAGCTTTGCTGGCTAGTAATCTACTGTTCTCTTTAAACAACTGCCATACGTTGACCTTGTAGGCATTGTTTGCCCAGTTTTTTTGGACGCAGCCACTGAAGCACAGTTGCCAGAAAAAATATGCCATATAAATGCTGAAAATAGTAATTTTTCGCCATACGTTGACCTTGTAGACATTGTTTGCCCAGTTTTTTTGGACGCAGCCACTGAAGCACAGTTGCCAGAAAAATTATGCCATATAAATGCTGAAAATATAAATTTTTTTGGTTGTAGCCACTGAAGCACAGAGGCCAGAAAAATTATGCCATATAAATGCAGAAAATATGCATTTTTTTGGTCGCAGCCACTGAAGCACAGTTGCCAGAAAAATTATGCCATATAAATGCTGAAAATATAAATTTTTTTGGTTGCAGCCACTGAAGCACAGAGGCCAGAAAAATTATGCCATATAAATGCAGAAAATATGCATTTTTTTGGTCGCAGCCACTGAAGCACAGTTGCCAGAAAAAATATGCCATATAAATGCTGAAAATAGTCATTTTTTGCCATATACGTTGAGTCAACGTATGGCAAAAAATTACTATTTTCCGCATTTATATGGCATATTTTTTCTGGCCTCTGTGCTTCAGTGGCTGCGGCCAAAAAAACTGGGCAAACAATGCCTACAAGGTCAACGTCGTTGACCTTGTAGGCATTGTTTGCCCAGTTTTTTTGGCCGCAGCCACTGAAGCACAAAGGCCAGAAAAAATATGCCATATAAATGCTGAAAATAGTAATTTTTTTGGTCGCAGCCACTGAAGCACAGTTGCCAGAAAAATTATGCCATATAAATGCTGAAAATATAAATTTTTTTGGTTGCAGCCACTGAAGCACAGAGGCCAGAAAAATTATGCCATATAAATGCTGAAAATATAAATTTTTTTGGTTGCAGCCACTGAAGCACAGAGGCCAGAAAAATTATGCCATATAAATGCAGAAAATATGCATTTTTTTGGTCGCAGCCACTGAAGCACAGTTGCCAGAAAAATTATGCCATATAAATGCAGAAAATATGCATTTTTTTGGACGCAGCCACTGAAGCACAGTTGCCAGAAAAAATATGCCATATAAATGCTGAAAATAGTCATTTTTTGCCATACGTTGACCTTGTAGACATTGTTTGCCCAGTTTTTTTGGTTGCAGCCACTGAAGCACAGAGGCCAGAAAAAATTAAACCAGTAGGGTTTGCACCCTAGTTTGTAACGGTGGCGGAGGGAGGAGGAGGACGCTAAAGGACAGCTGTGTGTGGAGTCATGAGGCTTGAAGAGAAGGACAGCTGCATAGAAGTCAGAACAAGTCTTCCGGCGTGCAGTAACCCTCCGAGATCCACCCCTCATTCATTTTAATAAAGGTCAGGTAATCGACACTTTTGTGACCTAGGCGAGTTCTCTTCTCAGTTACAATCCCTCCTGCTGCACTGAAGGTCCTTTCTGAGAGCACACTTGAGGCTGGGCAAGACAAGAGGTTCATGGCAAATTGTGACAGCTCTGGCCACAGATCAAGCCTGCGCACCCAGTAGTCCAGGGGTTCATCGCTCCTCAGAGTGTCGATATCTGCAGTTAATGCCAGGTAGTCCGCTACCTGCCGGTCGAGGCGTTCTTTGAGGGTGGATCCAGAAGGGTTGTGGCGCTGCCTTGGACAGAAAAACATTTGCATGTCTGACGTTACAGACTGGCCAAAGGGCTTTGTCCTTGCAGGTGTGCTCGTGGCAGGATTACTGGCACCTCTGCCCCTGGAATGTTGATGAGTTCCTGAAGTGACATCACCCTTAAAAGCATTGTACAACATGTTTTGCAGGCTGGTTTGTAAATGCCGCATCTTTTCGGACTTGTGGTATGTTGGTAACATTTCTGACACTTTATGCTTGTACCGAGGGTCTAGTAGCGTTGCGACCCAGTACAGGTCCTTCTCCTTAAGCCTCTTGATACGGGGGTCCTTCAACAGGCATGACAGCATGAAAGACCCCATTCTCACAAGGTTGGATGCAGAGCTATCCATCTCCGCTTCCTCATTATCAAGGACTGCATCATCCACGGTCTCCTCCCCCCAGCCACGTACAAGACCAGGGGTCCCCAAAAGGTCACCACTAGCCCCCTGGGAAGCCTGCTCCTGTTGGTCCTCCTCCTCCTCCACAAAGCCACCTTCCTCCTCTGACTCCACTTCTGGCACCTCTCCCTGCGTTGCAGCAGGTGCCTGGGTTCGTTCTGGTTATTCCGACCAGAAATCGTGCGCTTCCAGCTCCTCGTCACGCTGGTCTACAGCCTCATCTGTCACTCGTCGCACGGCACGCTCCAGGAAGAAAGCGAAGGGTATTAGGTCGCTGATGGTGCCTTCGGTGCGACTGACCATATTTGTCACCTCTTCAAAAGGTCGCATGAGCCTGCAGGCATCGCGCATAAGCACCCAGTAACGGGGGAAAAAAATCCCCAGCTGTGCAGATCCAGTCCTACCACCCAGTTCAAAAAGGTACTCGTTGACGGCCCTTTGTTGTTGCAGCAGACGTTCCAACATAAGGAGCGTTGAATTCCAGCGAGTCTGGCTGTCAGAAATCAAACGCCTGACTGGCATGTTGTAGCGCTGCTGAATGTCAGCAAGGCGTGCCATGGCTGTGTAGGAACGTCTGAAATGGGCCGACACCTTTCTGGACTGGGTGAGAACGTCCTGGAATCCTGGGTACTTGGAGACAAAACGTTGGACTATTAAATTTAACACATGTGCCATGCAGGGCACATGTGTTAAATTGCCTAGTCTCAACGCTGCCAACAGATTGCTTCCATTGTCACACACCACTTTTCCGATCTGCAGTTGGTGTGGGGTCAGCCACCGATCGGCCTGTGACTGCAGAGATGACAGGAGTACAGATCCGGTATGGTTTTTGCTTTCCAGGCACGTCATCCCCAAGACAGCGTGACAACGGCGTACCTGGCACGTCGAATAGCCTAGGGGGAGCTGGGGGTGCACAGGTGTGGAGGAGGAGAAGGAGGACCCAGCAGCAGAGTAAGAAGAAGAAGAAGACGAGGTAGAGAGCGATGGAGGAGTAGAGGTGGTGGCAGAACCGCGTGCAATCCGTGGTGGTGACACCAACTCCACTGTTGTTGTTGAGCTACCCATTCCCTGCTTCCCAGCCATTACCAAGTTCACCCAGTGGGCAGTGTAGGTGACATACCTGCCCTGACCATGCTTGGAGGACCATGCGTCAGTAGTCATATGGACCTTTGGCCCAACACTAAGTGACAGAGATGCGGTAACTTGGCTCTGCACATGTTGGTACAGGTGTGGTATTCCCTTTTTAGAAAAAAAATTGCGGCTGGGTACCTTCCACTGCGGTGTCCCAATTGCTACAAATTTGCGGAAGGCCTCAGAGTCCACCAGCTGGTATGGTAAAAGCTGGCGGGCTAAGAGTGCAGACAAGCCAGCTGTCAGACGCCGGGCAAGGGGGTGACAGTCAGACATTGGCTTCTTACGCTCAAACATGGCCTTCACAGAAACTTGGCTGGTGGCAGATGACTGGGAATGGGAACAGGTGGTCAAGGTGGAAGGCGGAGTGGAGGGTGGTTCAGACGGGTCAAGGAGAGCAGAGGTAGAGCAGTAAGATGCTGGACCAGAAGGAGTGTGGCTTTTAGTTTGCCTGTTGCCTTTGAGGTGTTGCTCCCAAAGTGCTTTGTGCTTGCCGCTCATGTGCCTTCGCATAGAAGTTGTACCTATGTGGCTGTTGGGCTTACCAAGGCTCAGTTTCTGACTGCACTCATTGCAAATTACAATGCTTTTGTCAGAGGCACACACATTAAAAAAATCCCACACTGCTGACTTTTTGGAAGTGTGCGATCTGGCGGTAACAGTAGAAGTTGGCGGAGTTGGCGGTATTGGCGGCAATGGCGGGTGCGTTGGCCGGCTGAACACAGGTGCCGATACATGTTGTTGCCCTACTGATCCCTGCGGGCTGTCCTCCCTGCTTCTTCTAAGTCTTATTCTCCTACTGCCTCTCTGACTCTCCGTCTCTCCATCTGAACTACCCTCCTCTTGCTCTCTTCTACTAGGCACCCACAAAACATCAATCTCCTCATCATCATTCTCCTCAGATGCATCAATTTCTTCTGACACATCACAGAAGGAAGCAGCAGCGGGGACCTCCTCCTCATCACTCATTATGTCCATCTCTATCGTGTTCTCTGCCAGAATTAAATCTGGTGTAAGGTCCTCATCTCCTTCATCTTCTTCTGGCAATAATGGTTGCGCATTACTCAGTTCAAGAAACTCATGGGAAAATAACTCCTCTGACCCCAGTGAAGAAGGGGCACCGGTGGTGGAGGAAGTGTTACGTGGGGTGGCCATAGCAGTGGAGGATGAGGAGGATGTTGTGGTAAAGTTAGAAACGGTAGAGGATGGGGTGTGCTGTGTAAGCCAGTCAACTACCTCTTCAGCATTTTGGGAGTTCAGGGTCATTGGCTTTTTAAAACTGGGCAATTTGCTAGGGCCACAGGATTGCATAGCAGCACGGCCCCTAGCACGGCCTCTGCGTGGCGGCCTGCCTTTGCCTGGCATTATTTTTAAAAAAACAACAACAACAAAAACTCAGTTGGTTTTTCTGGAAACGATAATACACACAGCTAGATGGCGGGTTGAAGAAAACAGTGTGCAAATAATGCCTACAAGGTCAACGTATACACTACTACAGCGGTGGATACGGATTACGTAAAATATATTATGGCTGCTTGAAAAAAGTCACTCCGGTGTTTTTTCTGGAGACGGTAATATTATGGATATTTAGACAGAATGTGAACAAGGTCACACAGCTAGATGGCGGGTTGAAGAAAACAGTGTGCAAATAATGCCTACAAGGTCAACGTATACACTACTACAGCGGTGGATACGGATTACGTAAAATATATTATGGCTGCTTGAAAAAAGTCACTCCGGTGTTTTTTCTGGAGACGGTAATATTATGGATATTTAGACAGAATGTGAACAAGGTCACACAGCTAGATGGCGGGTTGAAGAAAACAGTGTGCAAATAATGCCTACAAGGTCAACGTATACACTACTACAGCGGTGGATACGGATTACGTAAAATATATTATGGCTGCTTGAAAAAAGTCACTCCGGTGTTTTTTCTGGAGACGGTAATATTGTGGATATTTAGACAGAATGTGAACAAGGTCACACAGCTAGATGGCGGGTTGAAGAAAACAGTGTGCAAATAATGCCTACAAGGTCAACGTATACACTACTACAGCGGTGGATACGGATTACGTAAAATATATTATGGCTGCTTGAAAAAAGTCACTCCGGTGTTTTTTCTGGAGACGGTAATATTATGGATATTTAGACAGAATGTGAACAAGGTCACACAGCTAGATGGCGGGTTGAAGAAAACAGTGTGCAAATAATGCCTACAAGGTCAACGTATACACTACTACAGCGGTGGATACGGATTACGTAAAATATATTATGGCTGCTTGAAAAAAGTCACTCCGGTGTTTTTTCTGGAGACGGTAATATTATGGATATTTAGACAGAATGTGAACAAGGTCACACAGCTAGATGGCGGGTTGAAGAAAACAGTGTGCAAATAATGCCTACAAGGTCAACGTATACACTACTACAGCGGTGGATACGGATTACGTAAAATATATTATGGCTGCTTGAAAAAAGTCACTCCGGTGTTTTTTCTGGAGACGGTAATATTATGGATATTTAGACAGAATGTGAACAAGGTCACACAGCTAGATGGCGGGTTGAAGAAAACAGTGTGCAAATAATGCCTACAAGGTCAACGTATACACTACTACAGCGGTGGATACGGATTACGTAAAATATATTATGGCTGCTTGAAAAAAGTCACTCCGGTGTTTTTTCTGGAGACGGTAATATTATGGATATTTAGACAGAATGTGAACAAGGTCACACAGCTAGATGGCGGGTTGAAGAAAACAGTGTGCAAATAATGCCTACAGGGCAAATAATGCCTAAAAGGTCAACTTATACACTACTACAGCGGTAGTAAAATAAAAAAAGTAAAATAAAAAAAAAATGAATATTAAAAAAAAAAAATTAAAGTTGGTGCTGCTGAACTACTAGGAGCAGCAGATTAGCACACCAGTCCCACTCCCCAACACTGCTAGACTAATAGCACTGGGCTCTTATAGTAGTAGTAGTAGTAGTAGTAAAACAACAAAAAAATAAATAAAAGCAGTCCTTACAAGGACTACTGTTATTGCAGCAGTCAGCAGATGAGATCAGAAGCAGGACAGCTGCCCACTGCAGCTACATACAGAGCACTGCAGTAGAAGGTAGATTACTAGCCAGCAAAGCTACCTAAGCTTAAATGTCCCTCAAACCCCTGCAGACTTCTGTCCCTCCAATAACAGAGCAGTATCAAAACGATTACTAGCCAGCAAACTTTCAACTGTCCCTGAAATCACTAACAGGCAGCAGCTCTCTCCCTACACTATCTCTTCAGCACACACAGGCAGAGTGAAAAAACGCTGCAGGGCTTCGGTTTTTATAGGGAAGGGGAGTGGTCCAGGGGAGAGCTTCCTGATTGGCTGCCATGTACCTGCTGGTCTGGGGTGAGAGGGCAAAAAAAAGCGCCAACAATGGCGAACCCAAAATGGCGAACGTCGCGCGACGTTCGCGAACTTCCGGCGAGCGTGAACACCCGATGTTCGCGCGAACAAGTTCGCCGGCGAACAGTTCGCGACATCTCTACTTCATAGTAGCTGCAGTTGCTAAAAATAAATAGACATAGGCAGTGTGTATATTATACCATTCATTAAAGGAGCATGTCTCTTGCACTAGCCTTCCGTATAGTTGCACTGTATGCACTTTGTGCTAGTGCATCTGTCCCACCTCTTGTTTCATATTGACTGCAAGGGCATGCAATGATAAAGTGGAGCAGCATCGATATGTGAAGTGGATTTAATCTAAAGTATCATGGAAATGACGATTAGCAGAAGTGACTGCTCTGACTTAACTGATTTGCATCAAAATGCAAGAACAACAGCTCCCTGCTCGTGGCAGCATTGGTATTAGAGTTGTGGGGTAAATTAAAGTGATGCGAATTTGCGCCGTTTCGCTTTGCCGAAAAATTTGTGAATCCCCCACGAAATTTGCGAAATGGCGAAAAATTAGCAAAACGGTGCTAGCGTCTCGTTTTTGACGCCTGCATCCGTTTTTGATGCCGGCGTCCGCTTTTTTTGATGCCGGCGTCCGTTTTTACCAGCAAATTTTCCCGGCTGTTTTGCTAATTTATTCGCCGGTGGCGAATCACGCAAATTCGCCGCAAATTCTCGCCTGGTGAATAAATTCGCCCATCACTAGTAAATTATACATCCGTGATTCGCCACCGGCGAATAAATTAGCGAAACAGCCGCGAAAATTCGCTGGATGTATAATTTACTAGTGATGGGCAAATTTATTCGCCAGGCGCGAATTTGCGGCGAATTTGCGTGATTCGCCACCGGCGAATAAATTAGCGAAACAGCCGTGAAAATTCGCTGGTAAAAACGGATGCCGGCATCAAAAGAAGCGGACGCCGGCATCAAAAACGGATGCTGGCGTCAAAAACGAGACGCTAGCACCGTTTTGCTAATTTTTCGCCATTTCGCAAATTTCGTGGGGGATTCACAAATTTTTCGGCAAAGCGAAACGGCGCAAATTCGCCCATCACTATAATTTACCCCACAACTCTAGGAATGAAAATGGTTCCATAGTAGCTTTGCAAACAGCTATTATGAGCCTGATAGTGTTGTAGAGCCTGCTTTGCATAGCAGAAAACATTTAAGGGCTCATTGACAGAGACCACTTATGCCATTGCAAAGGGTTAAGGGGCTCAAAAGAACACTCCTCTTATTGCTTATTCCGAATGTACAGGCATCCAGTATTTGCCTGTGCTCTGAACTTTGCACTGGATTGGAAACCTGGTGGTAGGTAAAGAGAGTAGCACTGCCATGCTCAAGGAAGCCCTGTCATTACAGCCTGCAATGGGTCTTCATTCCAGCCTGTTCCCACTAGTGCTCCCTAACTTGAGTCTCTAATTGACTCCCAGTAGTAGGGTGAGGATTGGGAGGCCTTCCGCCATGAATATAGCTCTTCTAATTGTAGGCAGTGCAGTATTCATGGAGTTCTATGGCTTTTTTTAAAGGTGCAAAGCAGCGAGCAAATTTCCCCCCTGCATTGTTAATGACCACTATAATCTGTTTACCAGATGCTGTTTTACTACTCAATTGCTAATTTGTCCTGTTTCGCTTCGCCAAAAAAACCCGCAAATTTCCTGCGAAATTCGTGAAGAATTCACGAGATGAGAATTTTGACGCCTGCATCAATTCGCGGTCAACAATGCCGGTGACAATGCCAACGCTGACGAGAAATGGGGGTCAGATGTAATCCATGGACACATGATGGAAAGACAAATATTATATAGAAATGTAAATAAAATAGCTTCAGATTTCATATCCCTGTCCATTTAAAGCACCATGGCTGTAGCTACAAGATGTTCAATAATTGCAACTGGGTCCTGTGATATAAGGGAGCCATTAGCACAAATAATTAGATATTTAACCACACAAATAGAGAAAAAACCTGCACTGAGCAACAGTTACAAGCATAGGGCCCTGTGCCTAATGTAAACATAGGCTTTTCAATTAACCCCTTTTACATCCTTACTGCCAAACAGTCTTGTCAGCCATTATACTACTAGTTCAGAGTGGTACAGATTTCTGGGTTCCTAATATTCCAGGGTATGGGGAAGGCGCAGCAGTCAAAGTTAGTGATGGGCGAATTTGCGCCGTTTCGCTTCGCCGAAAAATGTGCGAATTTCACGCGAAATTCGCGAAACGGCGACGCCGGCGCCCATTTTTGGCGACGGCGCCGGTTTTGCAGCGAATTTTCGCGGGCGTTTCGCGAATTTATTCGCTGGTGGCGAAACGCGCAAATTCGCCGTGAATTCGCGCCTGGCGAATAAATTGGCCCATCACTAGTCAAAGTGCAATAGAACAAATATAAATAGGCCTTTTGTGCTACACAAAGCAATGTTTGTCCAGAGAGATTTATTTCCCCTTTTATAGAGACACTCTAGAATTATTACAGTAATTTAATCCTACTCAAAACAGGCTACTGAAAGCATAGACAGACTAATTAGGCAGATTAGATGAATCAAAAAGTAAATTGGTAATTTTCTAGACATGCTTTTTATTCTTCAAATGTTACAGTATCCTTCATATGAGAGGTGGATTGTATACGTAGGGAACATACGTGGGTGAATGTGGGTTTCAGTTTAGTGGTTTGTGCATCCAAGATGTAAAGCAAATAGGTGCCCTTTTAATAAAAACCATGGGAATAACAACGATGACAAATCAGCTTATTACCTTATGAGATCATCTATATTTTCTTCAATAACCGTCGGAGGAACATTAGAGACAATAACCTGCATGTCCAACTGATTGACCACAGAAACCTGCAAATATAGAAAAAAGAAAAATCAGTAAGAACTTCAAGAGCTCCACCGATTAGCACAAAATGTGATGAATTATTTCTCATCTCGATAGTAGGCAACACCATAACCTCAGCATTCGTCATTTGCCTGAAAGCGATTGGAACGTGAAAATCTTGCTGTTCTAGTTTGCCGAAAGTGTGATGAGAATTTAAAAGTACACAAATGATTTCTTCCTAGGAAATGTTCATTTGCTTTATTATTGTTTGATTAATACTGCCAGTTGGGCTTAAACACAACATATTCAAATAACCATTCTATAAATAGGAGCTAGAGAATCTCATTTGATCTTCCAGATGGAAACATTTCTTGATGACCCCAACCAACCAGGTGCTTCCTCGCATTGATGCTGTGCTGATTTAGGACCACAATCATCTATGCTCATTTGAAATATTATTAAAAGAACATGCTGCTTCCTTGAGTATTGTCCAAAATTCATAACCATTTGAGAAAATATTTTATTTCTGAGAAAATATTTTATCAATTTATAAACATGGTTTGTGGAGGCCAATTCATCAGCAGTTTCATTTTGGTGGTTTTTGAGGTTTTGGTTGTTTTTTGAGGTTTTTGAAACCACGACTAAATTCACATCCTCTAAAACCACGAATCTTAGGGTCACATTTACTAAGCTCGAGTGAAGGATTAGAATGAAAAAAAACATTAGAATTTCGAAGTTTTTTTTTGGCTACTTCGACCATCGAAATTGGCTACTTCGACCTTCGACTACGACTTCGAATCAAATGATATGAGCTAAAAATCGTTCGACTATTCGACCATTCGATAGTCGAAGTACTGTCTCTTTAAAAAAAAACTTTGACTACCTACTTCGCCACCTAAAACCTACCGAGCACCAATGTTAGCCTATGGGGACCTTCCCCATAAGCATTCTATGCAATTTCTGATCGAAGGAAAATCGTTCGATCCATGGATTAAAATCCTTCGAATCGTTCGATTCAAATGATTTAATCGTTCGATCGAACGATTTTTCCTTCGATCGTTTGATTGAAGTAAATGTGGTATTTTAAGTTTGATGGTCGAATATCGAGGGTTAATTAACCCTCAATATTCGATCCATAGTAAATGTGCCCCTAAATTAAATTTATTAAAAAATCCAAACTGAAAAAGAGCAAACAGGAAAAGTCATAACAACTGTAACTTTTTCAGCTTGTTGCACAATAACTATGACTTTATCGTATTGTCGCACAAAAGTTAGGGTCAAAAACATCCGAAAACCTCTAAAACCTTGGCTAAAAGAAAGGACGTCTAGTTGTAAAAAGAACATCTGCCACTGACTTTTACATGATTTTGACAGGTTTCAGAGGGAGTATTTTCATATTCTTTGTGTTTTCTGTGGATCATTTAAAATTATTTTTGAATGAGCTAATATTTAAACTTTTCATTTTTAATTTATATGGGTAATTACAAATTGACTACAACATAATAGGGATGCGCCGAATCCAGGATTCGGTTCGGGATTCGGCCTTTTCAGCAGGATTCGGCCGAATCCTTGTGCCTGGCCGAACCGAATATGAATCCTAATTTGCATAAGTAAATTAAGGGCAGGTAGGGAAATCATGTGACTTTTCTTCACAAAAGAAGATTTTTTTTTTTACTTTTTACTTTCCTGGCCCTAATTTGCATATGAGCAAGGGCTCATTTTCACCTGCGAAGGCTTCGCCATACTGTGCCAGGCGCAAATTTGCTACCACTCCGCAAATTCACTAAAATATGAAGTTGCGTCTCAGCAGCCGAACGCTGGCTGAACTTTCGCTAATGTTCATTTCTGTCTAGTGAAATTTAAGCGTTGACAAAAGGTTCTCACCACTAAATAATTTCAAACCTGCTTTGGTTAAGGAGAAGGCCTTTTTATTAGCTTTATGCACAGAATGTCATAGGGGCAGATTTATCAAGGGTCGAAGTGAATTTGAGGGAATTTTCGAAGTAATAAAAATTTGAAGTAATTTTTGGATACTTTGACCCTTGAATAAGCTACTACGACTTCGATTCGAAGTAAAAATACTTTGAATATTCGACTATTTGATAATCGAGTGCTATTTTTCTAAGTTTTTTGAAGTCGAAGAAAAATCGATTGATCGATGGATGAAATACTTTGAATCGTTCGATTCGAAGGATTTCATCGTTCGATTTTACTTCAAATTTGGTGAAAAAAACTTCAACTTCGATATTCGAAGTCGAAGTAAAGCCATTTGATGGTTCGTTTTCGAAGTATTTATCACTTCAAAATTCGACCCTTGATAAATCTGCCCCTATTAATGTTCTAAATATATTAATTATGGATGAGTAAAGAGGAATTTCTGCCTTTGCTGTACATATTTTAGGGGCAGACCCTTAAAACCACCCCCTTTGATAACTTTCTCTTTTGCTACAGTTTATACAGGAGAAGTGGTCAGTTCCATGTTGTACCTCCCATCAAACCCAAATTCAGTCAAGTGATCCCTGCGATATCTAATAAACAGGAAAATATTTGGGAGTTTTAACCTAAGAAAGCAGGTTGCTGGTAAAACTTATGGGCTGATTCGCTAAGGGTCGAATATTGAGGGTTAATTAACCCTCGATATTCGACTGGGAATTGAAATCCTTCGACTTCGAATAAGTCGAAGGATTTAGCGCAAATAGTGCGATCGTACGATCGAAGGATTATTCCTTCAATCAAACGATTAAATCCTTCGAATCGAACGATTCGAAGGATTTAAATCCAACGATCGAAGGAATATCCTTCCATCAAAAAAAGTTAGCCAAGCCTATGGGGACCTTCCCCATAGGCTAACATTGACTTCGGTAGCTTTTAGATGGCGAACTAGGGGGTCGAAGTTTTTTTTAAAGAGACAGTACTTAGACTATCGAATGGTCGAATAGGCGAACCATTTTTAGTTCGAATCGTTCGATTCGAAGTCGTAGTCATAGTCGAAGGTCGAAGTTGCCCATTCGATGGTTGAAGTAGCCCAAAAAATACTTTGAAATTCAAAGTTTTTTTACTTAGAATCCTTCACTCGAAGTTAGTGAATCGGCCCCTTAGTTTCTGGGTGTGTTTAATGAAATTGAACCATTCTTAATGAATCAGATGAAAGTGAGTGTAGGACTGGCCAGACCAGGAATGACTTTGACGTAGTTGTCCTGCATTAATATATTGCAATATATGGACAAACAATCCCTGTTTTTTTTTTGTTAGTAGTTTAATTCACAAAACGTTCTTAATATATTGGTATTGTTTGTTTTGTGTCTGTAGAAAACAAACATTTCTCTGTGTTGATTGCTTAACACGTTGCCTAAAACCTTATGATGCCAAAGTCTCAACAAAGTCGCCATTAATTACAATTCTAGTACTTACAATAACTTCTGCTGTGCTGCTCTGTCCCTTTCCATAATTGTCAGTTGCGATCACGTTAAACTTGAAGTACGATCTTCTCATGTTTTTAAACAGCATTGCAGTCTTTATGATACCAGAGTGAATTTCAATGACGAAACCTTCTTTGCTGTCTTTCATGGTTGGTATTACCAGCTTGTAATTGTTGGAGCTGTAGTTACCAGTATCTCTATCAGTAGTCTAAAAGAAAAATAAATATAGGAAATTACAATAATATTCAAGACAAAGCTTTGTAACTAGGGTCGCCACTCGTCCAGCTTTGACCTGGACAGCCCAGTTTGCAGAAGTGCTTTCCAAATAAGGAAAACCAGGCAGGATCTCTCCACGCCATAGCCTCACCCATGTGACAGCATGCCCCGCCCACACTGTCACTGACCCACCCCTGTGACATCATGGTCCTGCCCCCTCCCAAATTATAATCCATACAAAGGTGAAAACCCTATTTGTAACTAAACATCACATGAATATATACTTCTTAATGTCTGGTCCCCCTGGGAACTATTGTCCGATCAGAACTAGCTACTGACTTGCACTATAAAAATTTGGATTATTTGGATAAAATGGAATCTACGAGAGATGGCCATTCCGAAATTCAGAGCTTTATGGATAACGGGTTTCAGGATAACAGATACCATACCTGTACTTGGTTTAATTGGTTTAATTTTAAGTGTACTAATAAATGTGGGAGTGAAAGATGCATCACATGTCATTATTTATTTTTCTCCTTTCCTGCAAAAAAGTTCTTTAAAGAAGAACTAAACCCTAAAAATGAATAGGGCTAAAAATGCCATATTTTATATAGTGAACTTATAGCACGAGGCTAAAGTTTCAGCTTGTCAATAGCAGCAATGATCCAGGACTTCAAACTTGTCACAGGGGGGTCACCATCTTGGAAAGTGTCTGTGACACTCACATGCTCAGTGGGCTCTGATTGGCTGTTGAGAAGCTAAGCTTAGGGCTCGTCATTAATTATCCAGCAGAAAATGAGCTTCCCTGGCTGTAATATAAGCTGATGCTACAGGTTTGCTGATTATTCAATTCTGATGCTAATTGCACTGGTTTCTGTGCTGCCATGTAGTAATTATGTGTATTAATTACTAATCAGCCTTATATTGTGACATTTCTATTCTCTGTGTACTGCATATTGTGGGTCCCTAAGCTCAGTAAGTGACAGCAGCACAGAGCATGTGCAGTGAATAAGTAGAAAAGAAGATGGGGAGCTACTGGGGCATCTTTGGAGACACAGATCTTTACTGCTAAAGGGCTGTGGTTGCCTTGGGCTGGTACAGAAGCACAAAACATCATGTACAACATTTCTACCTACTTCTTTAGTTAGGTTTTAGTTCTCCTTTAAGAACAAACAGTATGTTAACTGCAATACTTAACCTTTTTTACTTTACCACTTTTACTATGTGTTAAGCAATACATAGAACAAATGAGTAGAGCCCTTAAAGAAAGGACATGTGAGCATATTAAAAATATCAAGTAATGTCTCTGTTGGAAGAAAGGAGCCTTGACATTACTAGTGGCTAGAGAAAGGTGGAAGAAAGTGTCATAACAGGATGTTAGATAGGATCAGCACTAAGGTTAGACTAGAAGGAAGTCCTCCCCTTTCATTGTGCTACCTTGGTGAGGAACAGCATCCCAACCATCTGCCCTGGGGATGGGGTCAGTAAATATGATAGTCAGGACAGCTGGCAGAAGAATGGTGGTGGGTGCTTCTGTACATCCCAGTGTTTTGGCATACTGCTAGTGGTGGATATTTAGCACCTTGGAGCGTGGTGTTCATAGTTGCCTGTACCACTTGCCCACCCATCGATTCTGCAGCGAGTGGCCAGCACGGCAGGCAGTTACACATTAATTGGGACTGGACAGCATTCCATGAGTAATACATGTTCATGTTATTGTTTAACAGGTCACGGAACTGCAATGTTACTTCTAATATCCTTATATTTTCCAATAAGGGGTACTTTATTTATTATAATACACAAGTTTTAGTGAGTCATGTGACAAAAATGACATCACTTAGCTCCATTTATAACTCATGACAAGAGCTGTTTATAACAATATAATTTACAGGATATTCATGGCTTTTGTGTATCATATGTATATACCTCTATATTTGTCTATTTAATAAAACTGTGGGCTTTTACATCCCAACTAGTGATGGATGAATTTATTCGGCAAGCAAATTCGCGGCGATTTCCCATGATTCGCCGAAGCGAATAAATTCGTGAAAATTCGCCGGCGGCCAAAAAAATGGACGCGGGAATCAAGAACGGACGCCGGCATCAAAAACGAGAAAGTATGTAGGGGTCACGTTATGGGAATCAAGGTTTGGAAAAAAGTATAGGAGAAAGGGATGGGCGAATTTGACCCGTTTCGTTTCGCCAAAAATTCGCCACCGGTGAAATGTCGCAGACGCCCATTAAAGTCGATAGGCGTCTAAAAAAAATTTGTCGCGCGGCGAAATTATTTTGTTGCGCGTCTTTTTTTCTGATGCACATCTCCATACAAGTCTATGGGCGTCATTTTTCGGCAAAACGAGGCGAAAAAAATTCGCCCATCCCTATAGGAGAATACAAAAATTAAGTGAAGGGGATCAGACAAATCCCCCGACATTTCCCCAGTGCAGGAGTGCATTGTGTATGCGATTGCCCAAGTTCTTTCACTACTGTTTTATATAAAGTTTATATTTATTTCATTTGCAAATTGTATGTTTTATTTTTCCTAGTGGAACCCCCTCAGGTGTGCTCCTCAGTGTTCCCTTGGTGGAGGCACTGCCCTGTAAATCCCAGTACTTTTCTTATGCAAAAGGGACTCAGGGCCCCTGGATTGCAAAGGGTTAATTGCTATTTAAAGGGACAATAACCAAATTAGGGTTACATGAGTACAAAGAAAAACACCTATGGAAAAAACAACTTCAGTATGTCAGTGTGCTGGGGTATACAGGTACTTACATCTTTCTTCTGCAAAACCCATCTGATAACAAGGACTGATTATATCTGATAACAAATGTACATTTGCAGTGTATGTGGTAATGATTTTCTTAGTAGGTTTTGTAAGAAAACAGTGCTTAATGTTCTGTAGGTGTTTTATGTCTGTAAGGTATGTCATCTCTTAGACTCATGTTATTAGTGTGCTTATGACAACAAAAAAAACTATTTATGGTAGCATTTCTGTACAATAGCAGAAGGAAGACAAGTATATGACAGCATCCAAGATAGGCTTTGAATACAGAAAAACAACATATAATTATTTTTTTAAAGCAGCAAATGTGACGTTAGCAAATATTTTTGTTCTCAAGAGCCTTGTAAATTAAAAATATCCATTTTGCCCATATACTATAATGGATAAACAAATGTTAAACAATTTGAAAAATTGTCACACAAAAAAAAAGTCCTTTGGTGACTTTTTTGCCATTTCACAAATCTTTGGTGAAGCGAAACAGGTTATATTCACCCATCGCTAATCTCCAACAGTTCAACAGTTCAATGTTACCATGGTCACAAAACCCCAGAGACTTTTCCTGAAGGTCAGAACAAATTTACAGATATTTCAAAGCTGATTAACATGTCAGTTCATCCAAATTTTTGGCAATTTGAAAATCTTCAATTTAAAAAGTTTAAATTAAATTGAACACAATGCATTTTCATGGGCAATTTATGAACTGTTAAGAATTCTTGGGGGCAGATTTATCAAGGGTCAAATTTTGAAGTACAAAAAACTTCAAATTTAAATTAAAAAACTTCTAATTTGATATTCGAATTCAACGTTTTTCAACAAATTTGGCAATCCTGTGATTGAATAAAAATCGTTTGACCAAGGATTTTTATTCGATATGTAAAGACCTAGAAAAATGTTGTACAAGGTCCCCATAGGCTAACATAGCAATTTGGCAGGTTTAATTTGGCGAAGTATTGAAGTCAAAGTTTTTTTCGAGACAGTACTTAGATTATTGAATGGTCGAATATTCGAATGGTTTTTACTTCGAATCAAAGCCGAAGTAAATTCGAAGTCGTAGTATCCTATTCGATGGTCAAAGTATCCAAAAAAATACTTAGAATTTTTTTACTTCGTAAATTCCCTCAAACTCACTTCAACCCTTAGTAAATCTGCCCCTTGGTATTACAGATTTCTAGTAATATATATAATTTGTAAATTACAATTCTTTTCATTTTTTCATTTGAGAAGACTCCATTAGAGATTCGATCACCTGAGGCCTTCTGCCAATGGAATGTTTGCATATGTTCAAAAAAATCAAAGCAGTTAATATTTTTTTTCTCTTGTTTACAAAACAAGGCATTTCCAGAACAGAATATCTTTCTGAACACAAAAAATGGACTTGGATTTGGATGGTGTTTTAAATCAATTAAATAGTAGATAAAATAAACATCTTGAGCCCACTTTGACAACAATTCCATTTTCATTAGTGAGACAACCATCGAGTCCTTGTATTAAATAGAATTTACATATATTACTCCTAATATAAAACACATGCAATAACAGCTCAAGAACAAAGATAAATGTCATTTCTTGTTTAACATTTCACATTCAAGCAGAGAATACATTTAATATAGGTAATGGGTCTTTACATGCATTTGGATCAGACACATTCATTCTTTTAAACCATTTTGAAGGTAAGAATTCATAAATAATATTTTAGTAATAGGTGGAGTGCAATCTTTAAATTACATTTCAGAGTGACCTCAAATAGCTTTTTTAGGTATGGCATGTTATTGCTACAAGAGAATACATGCCTTTATTGCATTATGATTGTGTTGCTCACTAAGAGTATTATAAGTGCATTATTTCCCCAGCCCAACATGGCTGTCGTGAATACAAATATTTCTAGCTCAAGTCACAGTATATATTTATGAATGGCCACAGTCATATAAAGTAAATCTTGTACAGGTTTGATTTTCAATTTTTTTAGTTTTTTTTTGATTTTCAAGATTTTTTAGTTTTGCATTTTTCTTTGCTTTTTTTCTGAATTCTTTAAAACTAAAGTAGGCTGTTATATACAACCACACTAAGGGGCAGATATGTCAAGGGCGAATTTCGAAGTGAAAATACTTCGAAATTCAACCATCGAATTTTAGTAGTACGTCTAATTTTTTTTCGAGGGAATAGGTCCGTTTTCGATCGAATTAAAATCGTTCGATCACACGATTAAATCCTTTGATTTGAACGATTTTACAAAAAAAACCCTTTGACTTCTCAAAACTGCGCCAAAGACTCATATAGATTATAGAAAGTCCCCGATAGGCTAAAACAGCAATTCGGCAGGTTTAAGGTGGCGAAGGGTCAAAGTCGAAGTTTTTTAAAAAGACAGTACTTCAACTATCGCATGGTCAAATTTTCAAATTTTTATATATTCAAAACTAATTTTGGCCTATTCAATAGTCGAAGTACCCAAAAATTACTTCAAAATTCAAAGTTTTTTAATCAAATTTTCACTTCAACCCTTAGTAAATGTGCCCCTGAATGATTGCTTCTTATCTCACCATTTAGGGGCAGATTTATGAAAGGTGGAAGTGAAAATTCGAATTAAAAAAATTTAAATTGTGAGCTAATTTTGTGTACTAAAAATTTGAATATAGAAATTTATCATGTACTGTCTCTCTAAAAATTCAACTTTGACCACTTGCCATCTAAAACCTGCTGAATTGCTGTCTTAGCCTTTGGGGGACCTCCTAGGACATATTTGGAGTCAATTGGTGGACTTTTAAAAATCAAAGTTTTTTTGGAAAAACTTTGAGTCCAATTCGATCGAATGCACTGTTACTTCGATTCGTATGATTTGAATTCGGCCACACACGGAGCTATACGATCGAAAACGGACCTATTCGACCAAAACAAAAACTTTGACTTACTTTCGGTTGGTCTTTTGAATTTGAATTTCAACGTTTTTTAATTCAAATTCGACCCTTGATAAATATGCCCCCAAGAAAGAAAAACAGTCTTGTTTTTCTGATGCTGAGATCCAGATCCATACAGCAGTGTGCTCATTTTCCTACACTGGGGGGCAGATTTATCAATGGTTGAATTTTGAGTTTATGGGAGTTTCTAAAAACTCCCATAAACTCTGATAAACTCAAAATTCGAAAAAAAACCAATCAAAATGTATTTAAAAAATTCTAATTTATTAAATTTGGGTGAATAGGATGGACCTGCAAAGTCGAATCAATTTTTTTTTTCCAAAAGTCCACCAAACTACTCCAAATTGAGTGAGGTCCCCCTAGGCTAAATTTGGCAGGTTTTAGATGGCAAATATTTTTTTCAATTCGACCCTTGATAAATCTGCCCCTAGGTGTTTCACTATGTACCGTTAAATTTGTAATTGTGCTTATACTAGGCATTCTAGATATTAGAAAATTAGAGGATTTTTCTTATTATGATTGTATTTACTAAATACAATTTTAATGTTAATTTGATCAGGGCAGTATATTATTTGGTTCTTGCTTTTAGTACAAATTAACAACTACCCATACATTCACTTTCTTTTCAGACACACCAGAATTTAAAATGACTTTGGTAACAGTTTTCCAAAAATAAATTGCTATTCTAGAAAGCACCTTTGTTGCATCAAATAGTCAATTTATAGTCTTGCAGTGTTGACATTTTAGGAACCACATCTCGGAAGACTGGATAGCAAATAAAAAGCAAAGTAATCATGATTTTCAGTCATATATTTAATATAACAAATGCTAAAGTTCGAAATAATCATTTTTTAAAAGAAGAACCCTGGTTTTAAGGCCACTGCTGTTTACCTAATATAGAGTCATTTTGATAACCTTCTACATATAATTTTTTTCTTCCTATAATTTCTCATACACATTTTAACCTTAATAAATGTTATAAAAACATGTTTTCAAGATAAACTGGTTTCTGCACTGTATATACTTGATGTACAGTATTACAAATGAATGTAAAAATAGTATAGCGTATGTTATAGAATGTAGTGGGTATAAATTAGATGTTATATTAGGGCGTAGACATGCCTTGTAGGAGGTAGGAATTCAGAATTGGCCAGGGATGCCAAGTGTTATTCTTCAATGGATAAAAATTAAGGGTGCAGACATTTTAGGTCTCATTGCACTTCTCTCATGGGAATGGATGGATGGCAAAAAGGGTATTTAATATAACAGCCAAAGACTCCAATGAGGAAAGTAGAATGTTTTCTAGTCCAGGTATATTCATCAATAAAGTGACTCAAAGGGAAAGCTCAGGGTATAGGAAGGTATCTAGGATAAACTTTTGAGGGCATTGTATGCTGGGTCAGGGATCCCACTTATAAACTAAGTACCATCTTTTATAAAAAAAAAAAAATAACTATGGGTTATGGGTTGTAAGATCAAATATCAACAGGTTACACATCATCTCCTGGGTGGTCCAGCCCAAAATGGTTTAAGGTACTGAAGTAAAACACAAATATGTACAAAATCAAGATACAGATGCAGCCACTTTGGTTTGTCTGTTTGACACAGAATAACTAAACACAGATATCCCATTTATCTCATTTAACACAGAAAACTGAGTCACAACATCCCATCTAATTAAAGCATTCACCATTGTTCACAATGGTGCTTTGGTATGCTAATGGAAAGGTTAAATGCATTAAATGAGTTAAGATGACTTTAGATAACGCAGTTTCTTCAATTAACCATGAGTCATGACGCATTTATCTCACAAATCCAAGTGGCTTCATCTGTAGGACCAGGGATCAGAGTAAATGTTCTTTAAAACATTTAGGTAGAATTTATGGTGACATTCAAATTGTATCTGTAAGAAATGAAGGGGCATGCTGTCAGTGGCCTTGCGGCATTAGTAACGGGGAAGTCCGGACCAAGGAGGAAGCACTAGACCAAGAGTTCAGTTTGTGCTAGCCAAAGGGTTAATCAGAAGGCGAAGTCAGGAAGCAGGCAGAAGCTCACAAGGCAGGCAGCAGAGGATCGTGGCCAGGATCAAGACAGGGGTCAAAGTCCAGAATCAAAACAGAATAATAATAAAGTACACCCAGGAACACTGACTTTTATTTCAAATCTTCACGCCAAGCACAGCATCATGACATCACATGTCTATGCGCCGACGTCCTGACACCAGCACCTAAACCAATGTGTCGACCGAGTGCGCTGCCATCTTGGATCCGGCACAGGAAAGGATGGGAGCTCCTGACAGTACCCCCTCCTCCAGGGACCACTATGTCCTGGTTTATGGGGAAATTGTCTGTAGAAGTCTCTTACCAATCGGGGGGCATGAACATCTGTATGTTTCTCTCAAGAGCACTCTTCAGGACCAAAGCCCTTCCATTTAATGAGGAATTGTAACAACCCCCTGGAGAATCTGGAGTCCAGAATGTTTTCAACTTTGTTCTCCTGTTGACCGTCCACAGTGATGGAAGAAGGAAGAGACTGGTCTGGAGAGAAACAATTGGAGATTGCTGGTTTCACCAGGGAAACATGGAACATATTGTGGATTCGCACCTTGGAGGTGAAGTAGAAGTCGGACAGCCACAGGATTAATGATCTCCAACATGGAAAAAGGACCAATAAATCTTGGACCCAACTTAGGAGAAGGAACCAAGATCCTCGTAGACAGCCATACTTTGTCCTCTACCTTATATTGGGGAGAGGATTTCCATCTTCGTTCAGCATAATCCTTGTGGATCAAAGAACTCTTATCCAGGTTGGCTTTAGTGGTAGACCAAATAGCAGACATATGGGCCACATAGTCGTCTGCAGCAGGAACATCCAACAAGAGGAAATCTTGGGTGAAGGTCTGAGAATGTTGTCCATACACAGTCAGGGAGACCTTCCCGTGGATGTGTGACATGCATTGTTATGAGCGAATTCTGCCCAAGGGAGAAGATCAGACCAGTCATCCTGACAGAGGGAGACATGATTCCTCAGGAATTGTTCCAATATTTTATTTACTATATTTGCTGCCCCATTATGGATAGTATGTAGAGGAGAATTGAAGCACAATACCCAGCGCCTTACATAGAGAGTGCTAAAACCGGGATATGAATTGGGAATCTTTGTCAGAAACTATCTCCGCTGGGAAGCCATGCAGACAGAAAATTAATTGAATGAATAGTTGAGAAATTTCTACCGCAGAGGAAAGTTTCCGAAGGGGAATAATGTGCGCCATTTTACTGAAGCAGTTAACAACAATCCAAATTACAGTGTTCCCTTTAGAGGAAGACAACTCCCTGATGAAGTCCATAGCTAAGTGGGTCCATGGACGAGAGGGAGAGGTTGTTACAGACCGATGGGACAGGTATGGCTTGGTTTGGTGGATGCCCAATTTTAATGTCAGGGGCCTTCCGGCTCCAGTAATGGAGAAGTCCGGACCAAGGAGGAAACACTAGACCAAGAGTTCAGTTTGTGGTAGCCAAAAGGGTTAATCAGGAGGTGAAGTCAGGATGCAGGCAGAAGTTCACAAGGCAGGGGGCAGAGGATCATGGTCAGGATCAAGGCAGGGGTCAGTCCAGAATCAAAACAGAATAGTAATAAAGTACACCCAGGAACACCAGAATTATGAACCTTTAATTGGGCATTGAACTGTCGTCCTGAACGACTTTTAGTTCAAATCTTCGCGCCAAACACAGCGTCTCATATATATATATATATATATATATATATATATATATATATATATATATATATATATATATATATATATATATATATATATATATATAGTATATAGTGATAATCATCTAGCTAACTACAAAACTTGCATTTATTTTATTCATTGAGATATGAGATTTTGCAAATGTGCCACTTGTTTTTTTGACATTCCACCATGAGCAGCTTTACATATCTCTGAGTGACAGAGAGCTGATCTTCAGTGTATATATTGTATAAACCTCTACAGGTAAATTCTCAGAATCAATGAGAACCACATATAAAAGATTATTCAAAGCACGTGCTTACCACATAGCAGCTCCCATAGATATATGAAAGGATGAGCAAAGAAATAGCTAAACATTACCTAAAATTCTGCTTTGCATAAAAGTTGTCTTTGTTCTCACTCAGTTACTTGTACTAAAAATATCTTCCCCAATAGAAATGCTGATTATATTTTGGTAAAACGAATTTCCTTTTTAACATGTGGGTGCATTTGCATACGGATTTTAATTTGAATGGAATTTGTTGGAATTACCATGTGATCTGTATATGAACAGTGATTCACTGGCAAAGTAACAAAGCCAATTCTTTCCCCTCATGCAACCAAATGTTGACTTTACAGTCGGAAAGAAAGTAACCCAATTTTCCTTTAAATATTAATATGATCTTTTCAATAGCATAAAATTCTTCTTTGTTATGTTGTTTCATAGGAATGTGTTTTTTTCCTACTTGACATTCTAGGCTGAAATGATTTTATCTCCCACTCCAAAGAAAAATGTTAGATCTATTATTTATAGAGAACTAATGTGTTCCTAACCTAGAATGAACATACAGTAGCATGGCAACCCTAATGATATATATATATATGTATATATATGGGATATTCATCCATACCAACTAATCAATTTTACAAGCATTTTAAATCAGCTCTCACAGAGACTAATAGTAGCTTTCAAATAATTTGATTATGTCTGATCTTTTATGGTTGGACTTTTAAAGGGAAAAAACACAATTTTTTCTTAAGAAAAAAAAACTTGAATTTTTTTTAAATTTATAAAACTCTGATTGTGTTAAAAGTCTGAATAATAAAGTACTCCAACTCAGACCTGCTGAGTTCATGTTGAAGTCAATGGCAGATGTCCCACTGATATCCTGATCGCCGCTGGGTTTCATTCACCAATCCAAAAATGTTGTGGTTTTCGGGTGTCAAAACCGAAAAGTCGAAGGTTTTGGGCACCCAATCCAAAAAAGTCAGTTTTTGGCAAAAGTTAGAAAAATTCATACGATTCGGATTTTTTCACGATTTTATCGAGTTTTTTTCCCCACACAGAAAAATGTATTGATAAATAGGGTGAAAAAGTATGTGTGGATTTGGTCAGAGAAGTTTTCAGAAAATAGTGAGAGCTTTTCTTATACTTCAATATTTATTCTCTAATTTAACCACAAAATTTACCTTCTATTTTACAGTCTTGGTAAAGTTTTCCTGACATGGGATATTCTGCTACATTATTCAAAGTAACATTGTGAATGAGTTTTTTTTTTTTTTTTTTAAAAAAACAAAACCTTTTGACTAAGCAAACCTGCCTAGCTACATGCTGATCAAGAATAAAATTAAAAAACCCTTCTGATGTCTCTGCAATTTGCCTCGAAGGGGGGGGGGGAAATGATTCCCTCCCTGGCAAGAAAACCAGTCCATTGACCAACTCTGTACTCTATGTTAATTTCAGTAACCCTGTATTTTGTGACTTCTAAAAAAGGCATCCAGCCGTTTCTTGAAACTATAATGTAGCTACCAATACAACTACTTTGCAGATCTCCCTATAAAAAAAAACCCCTTTTCACATCTTATGATGTAAAGCTTCCATGCTACTGTTTGTATCAGTGACAATCCTCTACTGATCTGTGCCTATGTGAGTCTTAATTTAATCACAGTATAAAATTACATACAATTATATAGAAAACACCTGTATATTATTACAGTAATCTACAACCAAATGATTTTTTTAAAATTATTAAATTATTAAAAGAATTAAGCTATTTCTACACTAAAATATAAATTTGCAAATTGAATTTAAAATAACAGGCTCATGTTACACTGGCAAAAGAAAACAGCACCCTACTGATAAATATGGTTTATAGTCTCTCCCTTTCTAAAAAACAAACAAAAATATCCTATGGAGGCATATCACATTGTGCTCACAAAATCCCTTCTGCTTTTATAAACATGAGTGGGAGAAGTTGAGTCACTGATCATATTTAAGACTTCAGCTTCATATCTACTGTTTGTAATTAATTACATTAAAAATCAAGAAGCGATACAATGGGAATTAAATATTGGGACAGTCACACTTTCTGGCTCATGTAAAAAATATTGTTTTTCAACAAAACTAGGACACAGTTTCAATAAAAACAAACATTGTATTATTCAGGTACAAAGAAAACATCATACAAACAAAATTGTTTTTAGTGGTGCTTTATACATCGTACACAATCCATCATGTTAAATAGTGACGGTATTTACTTCAGTGAAAAAATTGTGTTTTCTAGTATAAGGTAGATTTGCTTTAAATCCTGTTCCATCTGTATATATTTCTAATATCTGAGAAACAAGTAGAAATCTATTGCCTGTGTATCAAACTAGTGTATGTTGGCACTGCTCATTGTAGTGGGTCATGTGTCTATCATGCAGGGAATATTTCTGGATAATGCAAGGTTTTTTAAACAAAGAACAGACTATATGATTGTGATCTTGTCAACACATAATTAAATCCAATAAAATGTGATAGAAAAATCAGTGAAATCTAATGACAATTAACACATTATTATTTCTGTGTTTTAAACATCTTTATAAACATAAGCTACAAGCATTTAAGCCATTACCTTAACCCAAAACGGGTTAGGGTGAAATGAATGTTACTTTAATTTTTATATGATTAGTGAGCAATATTTTTCCTAATGAATTACTGCTCAAAACCAGATTGTCATGTTGATATTGCAAGAAGAAAAGACGAAAATAGAGCTGGTAGATATGCTGGCCCAAATTTAAAAAATGCAGACTCCTAGGGGCACATTTACTATTGGTTGAATATCGAGGGTTAATTAACCCTCGATATTCGACCATCGAAGTAAAATCCTTCGTCTTCGAATATCGAAGTCGAAGGATTTACCGCACTTAGTTTGATCGAACGATTGAAGGAACGATTAAATCCTTCGAATGAACGATTCAAAGGATTTTAATCCATTGATCGAAGGATTTTCCTTCGATCCTAAATTGACAGGAAAGCCTATGGGGACCTTCCCCATAGGCTAACATTGATGTCCGGTAGGTTTTAGTTGGCGAAGTAGGGGGTCTAAGTTTTTTTAAAGAGACAGTACTTCGACTATTGAATGGTCGAATAGTCGAACGATTTTTAGTTTGAATCAAGTCATAGTCGAAGGTCGAAGTAACCAATTCGATGGTCGAAGTAGCCAAAAAAAATGTTCGAAATTCAAAGTATTATTCAGCAGTATTCAGCAAAGTATTATTCAGCAGTTTCACAATTTTTTTGGCAAATCAAAGCATGACAGATTCAGTCACCTAATGTGAGTTTTTTTTAAACTCCTATCAACTTGAAATTAAACCAATCGAAATTTATTACAAAAATCGATTTTTTTAAACTTGGGTGAATAGGGTAGACCAGAAACCTCAAATCAAATTCAAATTAAACTTGATTCTAATTTTAAAAACTTGATTCAAGTTTTTTTCTCAAAAAAAATTGAATGTCAGTAAGGAATAGTGATGGGCGAATTTATTCGCCAGGCGCGAATTCGCGGCGAATTTGCGCTATTCGCCGCCAGCGAATAAATTCGAACTCCCGCGAAAATTCGCAGAAAAAATACGCCGGCGTCAAAATTTTTTTTTCGAAAAACGGACGCCGGCGTCACAAACGGGCGCCGGCGTCGGAAAAACGGGCGCCGGCGTCAAAAACGGGCGCCGGCGTCAAAAACGAGACGCCGGCGCGTCAAAAACGAGACGCCGGCGCCGTTTCGCAAATTCGCCCATCACTAGTAAGGAATGTAAGAGTGAACTGAATTACAAACTGTTCAAATCACACTATTGATGTGGTAAGTTTGTAGTAATATTTTTAATCTTATAGAAATATAGTTGTATGCTGTTATTTTTATTTTTTTTAAATGGATTGTATCCTTTGGTTCAAATTCAATGTAAGAAAGGAAGAGTAAATACTCCATATGCAAGAGTACTCCATGTGCAGAACAGGGCCGCCATTAGAAATCACGGGGCCCCGTACAACAAAATTTTTGGGGCCCCCTGGGCCCCGCCCACACTGACGACCAAGCTCCGCCCCATATCCCGCCCACATCGCAGTTAAAAGACCACACAGACATCAGCGCTAAAAAAGTAACCCCCCCCCCCCACACAAGTTGTAAAAAGCTATTGATGGTCAGGGCCCCCTTATAAAAAAAATTGGGGCCCCAAAAAAAAAAAAATTAAAATTTTTTTTTTTTTAAAAACATTGGTGGCAGGGGCCCCCTGTTAAAAAAAACTTGGGGCCCCAACAAAAAAAAATGTAAAAAAACTAAAAAAAAAAAAAACATTGGCGGCAGGGGCCCCCTTATAAGTTAAAAACAAATTGGGGCCCCAAAAAAAATTTGAAAAAAAATTAATTTTTTTTGAAAAAAAAAAAACATTGGCGGCAGGGGCCCCCTTATAAGTTAAAAACAAATTGGGGCCCCAAAAAAAAAATTTGGAGAAAAAAAATTTTTTTGAAAAAAAAAAAATGGTGGCAGGGGCCCCCTTACAAGTTAAAAACAAATTGGGGCCCCAAAAAAAATTTAAAAAAAAAATAATTTTTTTTTGAAAAAAAAAAAAAACTGGTGGCAGGGGCCCCCTTACAAGTTAAAAAAATTTGGGGCCACCAAAAAGAAAATTAATTTTTTTAAAAAAAAAAACCCCAAAAAAAAACAATGGTGGCAAGGGGCCCCTTACGAGTTAAAAAAAAAATTGGGGCCCCAAAAACAAAAGTTTTAAAAAAAAGATTGGTGGCAGGGTCCTATAGAATATTAAAATAATACATTGGTGGCCAGGGGATTAAAAAAAAAAACCACAAACTGGTGTTCAGTAGAATTGAACTCATGGCTTCAGTACTTCAACTTCGCCTCCTTTCTTGACTTCGGGTCTTTTCACCGCTTCAGGACTTCGGCTTCGGCTGTTTTCGTGACTTCGGGTCTTTGCGCTGCTTCAGGACTTCGGCTGTTTTCGTGACTTCGGGTCTTTTCGGCGCTTCGTGACTTCGGGACTTCGGCTTTTTCCGTGACTTCGGGTCTTTTCGTCGCATCGGCTTCGGCTTTTCGGCACTTCCGCATTCGGCACTGAAGAGGCAAGACGTACGGCTCAGGCGCTCGTAAGGGGGGCCCGGATCTTCAAAAAAATGCAGCGCTGCCGGGCCCCCCTTCATGCCCGGGCCCGGTACGCTTGTCCCCCCTGTCCCCCCCGATGGCGGCCCTGGTGCAGAATATGTAACACCATTGTCTTTCCAACTGTTATTTGGACAACACTTTGCAGGGATCCATCCATAGCTTAAAGTCCATAGCCAAGGATACAAATTTGTAGCTAAAACACATCTATAATGCTGTCTGTTACCATTATACTTATAATGTATGGGTACTCAGTGTTTATTAATATTATTGAGACTACACCAATCTTGTATTCCTTTTCACATTTGTTCAAATTTTACCTTAACTTTAAGTACTGAAGCAAACATTCGAGCATCTTCCGAAACTCCACCCAGGTAGACTTTTTTGGAAAATACTGGTGCATGGTCGTTTTCATCTTGTACGTCAATGTAAACCATAGCTGTGTTACCTAAGACAAAACATAATCAGATGTTTCTTAGAAATCAAGCAGTATTAAAATGTAAGGCTTTGTTAGCAAACTAGTGGTGGTGAACAAATTACTTTAGCTTAATCTACTGTATATCTTGTACACTTCTGTAACATTAGGCAGAGATGAATGCTTTCTGTTGGCTAACATGTTATACAGCAAATCTATTCATATTGTGGTTTGCATGAGAACTGGGATTAAGCAATACCCTTTATCCTTTTGGTTTAGGAAATTTGAATTTCATAATTTAGTTAAATTAAATAAATCTGTGAAGTCAAATGCATGAAAAAGATTAAGTTACATTATAAGAATGTTATATTTTCAGTTAAATCAAAAATGTGTTCAGTAAAATATGTGCAAACCCTTTTTTTAAAAAAAAAAATCTTCAGGTCAGTAGAAGATATTTAAATAATATAAAATCTTGTTGTCACCTAATGCCTACTCAAGTAACTGCATTATCTTTTCTGAAGAAAAAGCAGAAACAAAGTATATAGCATAATTATCTATTTTATCTTGAGGTATTCTACAATTTATACATAAATTCTCTGAGAGATAGTACATTAATTCCCTTTAGCTATATACCAGTAATATTATGCCAAAAATACATTTGGTTTTGTTACATGTAAATGTTCTTTAAAGTCAACCAAAGTAATATATTGTCTGGATTGTGGAAGTCCCATATCTAACACAGAAAAGGAACTAATCTATGCAAAAAAAAACACACACACACAAAAGTATACTGTAGCTTGGAAGCATACACATGAACACTGGTCTTCCAGATAACAGGAAATCAGTTGTTTTTGTATAGACAAGGGCAGCCATCAGGGGGGGACAGGGGGAAGAGTTGTAGGGGGCCCCGAGGGTAAGGGGGGCCCGGCCACGCCACACTTACTTGATTAGCTGGGCCCCCCATCTTTCCGAGAGCTGCTGACTTTGGGAAAGCATGGATGTTTAAGGGGCCCTGGCCACCAATTTTCTTATAATGTGGGGGGGGGGGGCCTGGCCACCAATTTAGGCCACCAATTTTTTTTCTCATGTGGGGTCCTAGCCACCAATATTTTTTAATGGGGGGCCTGGCCACAAATGTTTTTTATGGGGGGCCCTGACCACCAATATCTTTTTCTTTTGTTATTAACATGTGGGAACCCTAGCCACCAATATTTTTTTTGTTTTTTTACTGTGTGGTGGGGGGCGGACCTGTGGGGTTGGGAGGGCGGACCTGTAGGCGGGGCTTTCAGTGGGCGCAGCCCAGGGGGCCCAGGAAATTTTGTCGTATGGGGCCCTGTGATTTCTGATGGCAGTCCTGCTTACAAGTGATTGAGCTAAGTGGCACAACTAGATTGATTGTCCAGAACCCAGAAAGTTCTCAGGTATGCTTGAAACTATTAAATATTTAGACTGATACATCCAATAAACTATATACACTGTATATACATATTACATCCTAATACATAACCCAAGGATACCACTTCTGGTTACCTGAAGGAAGAATGTAAGCATTTCCTGTAAAATACAAAACAAGAGATATAGGTAGACCATTGATGATACTCTTTAGTCCTAAACTTAGCATCAATTTTCTTTAAGGTGGTGGAACTTGTACTTGACCTTTTGTAAAAAAAAAAAAAAAAAAAAGCACCCTTTTCCAATGAGGAAAAAAATGTGAGTCATCTTGATTTTATGTTAAAATAAAATGGACACCATGAATAATAAATAACCCTAATTTTCATAATAATTTTAGAAACAAAAAAGTATCACATTGTATAACTACTCCAACCAAATCTGCACAGACTCCCCCCCCCCTATTTATCAATACATTTTCCCAACATTTCTTGTGTGGGGAAAAACTATCAAATTGTGGAAAAAAATCCACATCATACAAGTTTTTCAGATTTGTTGCTGAAAGCTGTGACGTTTTCGGATTTGAACCGAAGACCAAGAAATCTTCAGATTATTTAATGAAAACCAGTGCATATAAGGATATCAATGGGATATCTGTCATTTACTGCATGAACTCGGCAGGTCTGAGTTTGAGTACTTTTTTTTCAGACTTTTAACACCATTGGAGTTGAACAAATCTCAAAAAATGTGTTTTACCCAACACAATTGCAATAACAGTGGCATACAGAGCCATTTTCACTTTGTGATGCAGCAGTAAATTACATTATACTGTATATACTTGAGTATAAGCCAAGTTTTTCAGCATCCAAAATGTGCTGAAAAAGTCTACCTAGGCTTATACTTGGGTCAGCGGGCAGTAGCTGAGATTGCAGTCACTTTTAATCATTCCTATACCAACAGTTCACTTGGGGCGAGACTGCAATATCCCACAATGCCCTCTGTTGGTTATATGAAAGAATAACAGTGCGCCCTCTGTTGGTTGTATGAAAGAATAACAGTGACTGCAATATCACACAGCGCCCTCTGTTGGTTATATGAAAGAATAACCGTGCGCCCTCTGTTGGTTATATGAAAGATTAACAGTGACTGCAATATCACACAGCGCCCTCTGTTGGTTATATGAAAGAATAACAGTGCGCCCTCTGTTGGTTATATGAAAGAATAACAGTGACTGCAATATCACACAGCGCCATCTGTTGGTTATATGAAAGAATAACAGTGACTGCAATATCACACAGTGCCCTCTGTTGGTTATATGAAAGATTAACAGTGACTGCAATATCACACAGCGCCCTCTGTTGGTTATATGAAAGAATAACAGTGACTGCAATATCACACAGCACCCTCTGTTGGTTATATTAAAGAATAACAGTGACTGCAATATCACACAGCGCCCTCTGTTGGTTATATGAAAGAATAACAGTGACTGCAATATCACACAGCGCCCTCTGTTGGTTATATGAAGGATTAACAGTGATGGGAATATCACACAGCATCCTCTGCACATGGTAGTGGGACAGTGGGACAATGCACACAGTAATCAATTTGGCAATTCTCTGTCACCATCAACTTTGCAAAGAAGTCCGGTTAATCGCTGGGGGGTCGCTTTGGCAGAATGTGCGCTGCTGGGAGACAGGGCTGTAGTTGTGTCTAGGCTTATACTAGAGTCAATAAATTTTCCTAGTTTTCGTAGGTAAAACTAGGTACCTCGGCTTATACTCGGGTCGGCTTATACTCGAGTATATACGGTAATAACTGTATGTAACAAATGCTGTTTTCAAATTGACAGTTTAGAAGTTAAGTGTTCTTGATATCTACACATTTATCACCTTCACTCATTCAGTTATACAATGTGATACTTTCAAATATGAGGGTCTTTTGGAGGGAACCCTGTTTATTCACTACATATGGTCATCTAGACATACAGTAACACAACATATACATCTCATAAGAATTCTGGGGGGGGGGTCTTCAGATTTGTTGCTGAAAGCTGTGACGTTTTCGGATTTGAACCGAAGACCAAGAAATCTTCAGATTATTTAATGAAAACCAGTGCATATAAGGATATCAATGGGATATCTGTCATTTACTGCATGAACTCGGCAGGTCTGAGTTTGAGTACTTTTTTTTCAGACTTTTAACACCATTGGAGTTGAACAAATCTCAAAAAATGTGTTTTACCCAACACAATTGCAATAACAGTGGCATACAGAGCCATTTTCACTTTGTGATGCAGCAGTAAATTACATTATACTGTATATACTTGAGTATAAGCCGAGTTTTTCAGCATCCAAAATGTGCTGAAAAAGTCTACCTAGGCTTATACTCGGGTCAGCGGGCAGTAGCTGAGATTGCAGTCACTTTTAATCATTCCTATACCAACAGTTCACTTGGGGCGAGACTGCAATATCCCACAATGCCCTCTGTTGGTTATATGAAAGAATAACAGTGCGCCCTCTGTTGGTTGTATGAAAGAATAACAGTGACTGCAATATCACACAGCGCCCTCTGTTGGTTATATGAAAGAATAACCGTGCGCCCTCTGTTGGTTATATGAAAGATTAACAGTGACTGCAATATCACACAGCGCCCTCTGTTGGTTATATGAAAGAATAACAGTGCGCCCTCTGTTGGTTATATAAAAGAATAACAGTGACTGCAATATCACACAGCGCCCTCTGTTGGTTATATGAAAGAATAACAGTGACTGCAATATCACACAGCGCCCTCTGTTGGTTATATTAAAGAATAACAGTGACTGCAATATCACACAGCGCCCTCTGTTGGTTATATGAAAGAATAACAGTGACTGCAATATCACACAGCGCCCTCTGTTGGTTATATGAAAGAATAACAGTGACTGCAATATCACACAGCGCCCTCTGTTGGTTATATGAAGGATTAACAGTGATGGCAATATCACACAGCATCCTCTGCACATGGTAGTGGGACAGTGGGACAATGCACACAGTAATCAATTTGGCAATTCTCTGTCACCATCAACTTTGCAAAGAAGTCCGGTTAATCGCTGGGGGGTCGCTTTGGCAGAATGTGCGCTGCTGGGAGACAGGGCTGTAGTTGTGTCTAGGCTTATACTAGAGTCAATAAATTTTCCTAGTTTTCGTAGGTAAAACTAGGTACCTCGGCTTATACTCGGGTCGGCTTATACTCGAGTATATACGGTAATAACTGTATGTAACAAATGCTGTTTTCAAATTGACAGTTTAGAAGTTAAGTGTTCTTGATATCTACACATTTATCACCTTCACTCATTCAGTTATACAATGTGATACTTTCAAATATGAGGGTCTTTTGGAGGGAACCCTGTTTATTCACTACATATGGTCATCTAGACATACAGTAACACAACATATACATCTCATAAGAATTCTGGGGGGGGGGGTCTGGCCCAGTCCTTTGGACTTTTGTGACTTGGGCCTATAAAAGTTGCACAAAGATATGGTTGTGTGGTACTGAGGAAAGCATTAGGAGAAGAAAGAGACCTTGAAAGACAATATAGAATATGAAATAGGCCCAGAAAGTGGCTGTATGGCTACATAATGGAAATCCCAATGCCCAATAGAAGTGGTTGACTGACATACTCTCTTTCTCTTTAAAGAGAAAGATAGAGACCTGAGAATATTTAATAGCTTAAGAGATAAATTGAACCCGCTGGGAAGGTATATAGACATGAAGGCTTAGATATAGGTAAAGGATAAAAGGAGAATATATTGAGGTCAATGCAATAGATGCTGGTTTATAAAACATGGGCTGTTAACTACAGCAGGCAGTCATGCAACCAAGGGCTGAGCAGCATTTATGAAATGAAATACAGTCAAAGAACAATCACTGATGCTCTAGAATTATTTTCTCTTTAACGTCACTTTCATACCTACCACACCAAGCCATCAAGAATCAGTTTGCTACGAATTCACCAGCCAGCAGTTATATTGCATCTTGGGAATTCGAGTCAAGAATTTCAGTGGGACAAAGGCTGACAACTAACCTAGTTTCTTAAAGCTGGCTATACACAGTAGGTATACGTAACCTCTAGCTATATGAAGAACAGTCATCATTTCAATATACACGTACAATGGGCAATCACTATACCTTCATTGGCTTTTTATGTGACCATCAAAAAATAAGTGGAAAACATTAGGCCATCGGTATTATTTGCTCAGTTAGGCATTTAATAATAATTATGTTTCAGTATTCACTGGCTTAAGGGCAGTAGTCCCTTTATTCCCTAATAGTCCCTGTATTCATAATGACCCAGAGTACTTTGAAATATTAGCTGTGATATTCTATGTTTATAGGCCTATGCTGCAGTGCTTTCTCCATCAGATTTAGGATAAATGACTGAAAGGGGCTTATTTATTAAAGTTTTTTTCTGGTCAGATTTTAAAGGAAATAACGGAGATTTATTAAACCCCAATGGTGTTAAAAGTCTGAATAAAAATGTACTCTGACTCATGTAGAAGTCAATGGCAGATGTCCTGTTGACATTTTGAAGACATCCTGATCTGCGCTGGGTTTCGTTCAATGATCCGAAGATCTTGTGGTTTTTCAAATTCGAAAAAGTTGCAGGTTTCAGGCATCAAATCCAAAAAAGTCGCAGGTTTGAGCGACAAATCCGGAAAAAACAGTACGATTCAGGTTTTTAAAAATTTTATCAAATCTTTTCCCGCAAAAGAAATTTTCTTGAAAATGTATTGATTAATAGGGAAAAAAGCGGATTAGGTCGAAGTGGTTTTCAGAAAAGAGTGAAAACATTCTGTATTTCTGAATTTATTTTTATAGTATATGATGCATTATTGACTTTTAAAAAATGAAATGATTAGGAAACATTATACAGACAATGTTCCACTGACAACCATAATCCCACAATCCATCACTTCACAATGGAAAAGGTGAGTGAATTGTATGACTGGCATCCCCATAAAGCTAAAACTAGAATGTAATAAAAAACACAATTTATTAATATAAAAAGGTGAAAAATCATTAAATATATAGATAGAATATATATATGAAATATATATACTGTATACCCAGCAAGCTTTATAAAAGAGGCAGCATTTTCTATAAAGTCCTTTGGTATCAGGCTGAAGTGTATTCCCAGTATCCTCAGCTGTACCAAACCCCATTAAAACAACCAACTGCAAAACAGCAGTAAATGAAATTACATGGCAGAGCGGCTTGTAGCAAGGTGCAAGATAAATACCATGGCTGCAGGGTCTGCTGTTTGAAACCAACTGCATTAAAAAATTCAAGTGTAAATCCCTCAAATGCCAGAATTCTACTATTTATTGTCACTTTTATGGCAACACTCAAAAAAATCCCAGCATGAAATATAGTTAAGGTTTGCGATGTAATGGAACATGCCAAAAAGTTTTGTGCACTGTATGATAAACACAAAAGTGTTCCATACCATGTCCTACAGAGGACGACTGCGTAGATATTTTTTACTGATGATGTTCATTCACAATAAACTACAGATTGTGCGATCTCTTTCAGTACAGTAAAATGGCAGGAAACACAACTCATGAAAACACAACTAGTGGGATTTTTTTATTCTCCCTATATCTGTACAATCTGGGTCTGGGTTGGGCATGAGTTCTTTCAATTGGACCCAAACAGTATCTTTCATATGTAGAGAGAATTCAGGGCCCTGGTTTGCACAGGGTTAATTGCTTTTTAAGAGAGAATACCCACATGTGACTTAACTTCTTCATGCCTGAATACTGCAAGTTCTACATATACTCTATCTATCTTGTGTGCACCAATCTCCAACATCTAGTAAGTATGAGAAATCTCAAGAAAAGTGATGTGCACTATGGTGAAGACACGTAAAATTATATAGTTCTAATAATAAAATGACTCGCCTTTATTGTATGTCTAGAGCACTCATGGGTGCCAAATAGTAATGGGCAAATCGAATCCATTTTGCTTCACTGAAAATGGCGCAAATTTGCCAAAATGCATTGAAGTCTCTGGGAAACATTTTTAGGGAAGATTTACTAAAGATGAAGTGGCTAATGCTAGCAACTTTACGCCAGCGTTGCCATCCCCAGGGACATCGGCAATTCACTAACAGGCACAGGTGCCAAAAAAAAAGTTCAAAAACGCTGTCGACTTTTCCTTTTTTTAGCGTGATTGCCTGCAAATGTCTTAAGAAACTTGTTTTGGGGAACCGGTTTTCTCCAGACATTTCATAACATATGGAACATTCATTTTACAGTGGGCTCATGTGTAGGGCATTATATTAACTCTCTTGTCTTTATTAAGGTTCTCTGGACATGTGTAATATAAACCAGTAATTTAAGCAATTTTCAGCAACATTTATAATTAAGACGTCCATACAACTTCAAATTTCCCACCCTATGCAAATTGAACTAGGCGCAAGATCCCTAGTGAAGTTTCAATAGGCACAAATGAATGCTAGTGCATCTTCGCTATAAAATGCTCGCACAGCACAGCGAAAAGTCGCCAGTGTTTGACGCCCAGGACGTCACATTTTAGTGAATTAGTGTATTTGTAGAATATTTGCACGTGGCGAAGTGGTGTGACAGGTGCAAAGCTGGCATTGGAGAAAATTCACCCGTTAGTGGATGGAGTCATATGGACGTTATTTTCATTGTGAAATTTGGCAAAAAATTTTGCTCATAACTAGTGCCAAATTCACTCCTTAGGGTCAATACTAGTGATGGGCGAATTTCTCCTGATTTGCTTCACTGAAAAATCTGCGCATTTTCGGCAAAATTTGCGAAATTCGCGAAACGGCGAAAATATTCACAAAAAAATCTTTAAAATGTAAAATTGACGCCCATATCCAATTTTGAATGCGCGTCTGAAAAGTCGCTCGCATCAATTGTAAGGTTAATGTAAGGGGCCGATTCACTAAGGGTCGAATATCGAGGGTTAATTAAGCCTCGATATTCGACAAGGAATTAAAATCCTTCAATCGAATGATAAAATCCTTCGAATCGAACGATTCGAAGGATTTTAATCCAACGATCGAAGGAATATCCTTCGATCAAAAAAAGTTAGCCAAGCCTATGGGGACCTTCCCCATAGGCTAACATTGACTTCGGTAGCTTTTAGATGGTGAACTAGGGGGTCAAAGTTTTTTTACTTCGACTATCGAATGGTCAAATAGTCGAACGATTTTTAGTTTGAATCCTTTGATTCGAAGTCGTAGTCGAAGGTCGAAGTAGCCCATTCGATGGTCGAAGTAGCCCAAAAAAACGTCGAAATTCAAAGTTCTTCACGTTCGAATCCTTCACTCGAAGTTAGTGAATCGGCCCCTTAAATTCAATGGGCATCATTTTTTTTTACGCCGGCGAATTATCGTGGGAGATTCGCAAATTTATTTGACGGCGATGAAACACGGAAATTCACCCCATTCGTGCCTGTCAAATAAATTCGCCCATCACTTGTTAATGCATTTTTGACCTACTGTGCTCTCCAGTATGCGCATTATGAGTGGCGTGCAATTTAGGGTAGTTCCTGGAGGGATCCAAGGGTAACCTTCTTCCTCCCCTCTTTCTATATGCAGCATTGCCTGACTTTGGAGGGAGCACTAACTGTTTGTATTCCATTATAGAAAAAGAATTACCAGCACAAGTAGAAATGCTGAATGCATCTTTGCTGCCATTTTTTCACCTTGCACCATTTTTTTGCCCTCAGTTGTTAAAATGTAAGAGATCGTATTATAACAATTGTGGATACAGTCAACACTTGTGTATTTGAGTGACAGAGTGTGCAATGCTAAATGATTACCTTTTAAAAAAATTTAGTTTTCTGTCTTACGGCTGCAATCAAATATTCATTTTATACCCAAAATTTCCTGCCAGTCTGCTGTTCATAAGTATTAAATCAACTTGAAATCACATTAGTAATGGGCCTGAAGGGAGGGCTGGACAATTTACAGAGAAAGTATAATTTCCATAGTGAATTGGTTCCTTTAGTTTCAGCTTGTGCCTCAAAATAGAAAAGAAAGAAAAAAGTTTCTTCATGTTCAGGATCCACATAACAATAAAAATCAGTTCAGAGACAACTGGCACCAGAGACTTATATAATTTCATTGTCACTTAATTTTAGGGATTTCGTTCAATGTCAACTTTCCCTAGTGCAGTTTATCATAACATTGTCTTTAAACTCGGCAGTTGCTTAATAATTCATTGCCACCTAACTGTACATTATCCCATCAGTTCTGAGCCACCAAACAACAGAGCGGCAAGGAATCCTAATGAGTTTCACTAATTTTAGAAGGTTTTTGTGATTCTTCTTTGTTAATGATAATGGTTTAGATGTTCCCATTAAGACTTTTGCAGTTTTTTAACTTTATTCACATCTATTTAATCTAACTTGTTAAAGTGGCAATCCTTTAACATATCTCTTATGCACGTATGTGACCTGTTATCCAGAATTTTGGGTTTTCCTGACCTTTTTGTAATTCGGATTTCCATACTTTATGGGGCCTATTTATTAAAGCCTCACATTATTACAGGTGAAAAAAGCTTGAATTTTTCTATAGTTATTATGCTCTGAAACTGCTAAAAGTTCAAATCCGAAAATACTCCAGCGAAAACCTGTTGAAATCATGTAGAAGTCACTGGCAGATGTTTTTTGCCTTCAGGATTCTCAATAGTTTTTTGCTGTTCTTCATTTGATAATCCGCTATTCGATAAAGTCAAGTTTTAGGAGCGACAATTCAAAAAAAGTTGCATGATTCGAATTGACGCTCGATTTTGTTGCGACGTTTTGTTGCACCAATTTTTTTAGACGTTTCATTTGTAAATTAAGGGGATTTGAGTTTAGTCAAATTATTTTTTTAATTAAGTGAGAAAAAGATGAGTTTTGGTAAATACCCCCTGATTCTGCAAAAAATAATTTGAAAATTAAGGGGCCCATTTACTTAGCTCGAGTGAAGGAATAGAGGAAAAAAAATTTGAATTTCGAATGTTTTTTTTGGCTACTTCGACCATCGAATGGGCTACTTCGACCTTCGGCTTCGACCTTCGACTTCGAATCGAACGATTCGAACTAAAAATTGTTCAACTATTCGACCATTCAATAGTCAAAGTACTGTCTCTTTAAGAAAAAACTTTGACCCCCTAGTTCGCCACCTAAAAGCTACCGAAGTCAATGTTAGCCTATGGGGAAGGTCCCCATAGGCTTTGGTAGGTTTTTTTGGTCGAAACAAAAATCGTTCGATCAATTGATTAAAATCCTTCTAATCAAACTCTTCGAAGGATTTAATCATTCAATCGAACGATTTTTCGTTCGATTGAACTATTTCGCTAAATACTTCGACTTCGATATTCGAAGTCGAGGGATTTAACTTCGACCCTATGTAAATCTGCCCCTAAACCCAGAAGGATTGTTTTTCCTTCAATAAGAATTAATTATATCTTAGTTGGGATCAAGGATAAGGTACTGTTTTATTACTACAAAGAAAAAGGAGTGTATGTGAGTCTATAGCAAATTACCTTATGATAAATACTGTACAGTATGTATATATATATATACATACAATGTGTATATTGCATTCCAGAGCATGTGGATGCTTTATTGCTCAGTTATATCAGAAGACAAAGACCTAAGTTACTCTCTCTGACAGGTCCTATTACTAAACTACCATAATCAGATTTTGTTATTTGCAGCACATTTATCAAGATAAACAGCTGAAGTGAAGATAAAGAGAAATTATGTACAACTTGGTGGTGGTGGAGAGGAGAATAGAGTATATATTTATCTTACTCCGACTTTGATACCACTAATAGAAGCATGACCATGTTCATTCTACTTATCTGAAAAGCTGAGCGAGATGTCTATAACCTCTACACAAAGTAGAATCTATCATTGAATGCTGACTACTGTTAAATGAAATTAGAAAATGAAAGGGACCATATGATAAAATGGAACTACTAATAGATAGAGGCTTATTTGTTAAAGTCCAATTTTTCCTGGTTGGAGTTTTAAGGGGGAAAAAACTATTTCGATGCTACTAAAAGTTCAGATAAAAAATACTCCATCTCAAACCTGCCAAAGTCATGTAAAAGTCAATGGCAGATGTCCCGTTTCCAATTGGAAGATTATCTGGTTTGGGTTTTATACAATAATCCAAAGAATCAAATTCAGAAAAATCGTACAACTTGGATTTATTTATGATTTTATCAATGCTTTTCCTGCAACAGATTTTTTCTGCATCCGGGTGGTGGTAGGCCAGGCAGCTCTACCAACCACGCGGGAGCAGATCTAGGCCACTGGGGCCCATGAGGGCTAGAGGTCAGTCTAACCGTGATTTTATCCTAAAACTGGAGCACTGGTAATGGTTTTGTCATTAAAGGAGAAGGAAAGGTTAAAACTAAGTAAGCCTTATCAGAAAGGTCCATCTAAATATACCAGTAAACTCCCAAAGTAATGTTGCTCTGAGTCCCCTGTCAAAAGAAACACTGCATTTATTTCCTTCTATTGTGTACTCATGGGCTTCTGTATCAGACTTCCTGCCTTCACTTTAAAGTCATTGCCCTGGGCAAGAGCATGCTCAGTTTGCTCCTCTCCCCTCCCCCTTCCCTTCTCTACTGTAATCTGAGCCCAGAGCAGGGAGAGACTCAGGCAGGAAGTGATGTCACACCACATTAATACTGCAGCTCCTATTCTAAACAAACAGAGAGTTTCTAGAGCTTTTTACTCAGGTATGGTAAAACATTCTACAGAATAAATATAGCATTCTAGCTTGCACTATTGCAGCTAATCTATTGGCAATAAAATGCCTCCGTAGCTTTCCTCCTCCTTTAAAGGAGATTTTAGTTGAACTAGTAAAATATCATTGAAGTTTAATTATTTCAATATCAATGATGTGATATATCTATAATTACTTCTCTTCCAAAAAAAGTTCTTCATCCCTCTATATTAGAAAACTGTGATAGCTGGCGATTTAATTTAGCTATTTTTTGTTCAATCAACATTTTGAACTTTTATAAATAGGGCACATACATTTTAAGCAACATTGCTTGTACAGTAGGTCATGTATCACCTCTAGCTGAAGTCTTTCAGACTGTGCCTCCTTATTTTGGATTTTACCCCATGTGATACTGCATAAAGCAAAGCTGACTTGGACTTTGAAACATATAATAAAAGCTTCTGTTGCCAGTAAGATATATCAAACACCTTTATAGAAGCAAAGAAAACATAGCAACAGGAATATTATTATTAACTATTCTTGTGTCATTGAACCTACACTTTATTCTTCTTTATTTTGTCCTTTCTGTTAAAAACTAAGAATATGATTATGCTTTGAAGCTTAAACTGTAGCTTTGAATATTACTGTTTCTTCTTTATCTGCTGTTTAATAGGATTTTTTTGAACTGCGAACAAAGGATTAATCGTCTTAAGAATTTAAAACTTCATTCAGGTCATAGAAATATGTGGCAACAGCAAACTGCTTAACATGGACTGCTGTGCTAATCTGCTTGGGAAGGAATGGTCACTGTTGTGCTAATTACCTTGAGCTGTACACCATCCTAATCTTTCTATACAGATCAGCTTCATTAAGAAATTATGAAAGGCAGTTGTGCCACTTAAAACAGCAGTGGTCCTTTTCTATTAATGATGTTTCTTAAGTAATGATCTGATAAAGGAAAAACATTTCCAAATTAATAGCCTTTTTTTCAGTATAAATCATGTTTTAACTAGCCTTCTCATTATACCTCCTTCTACATTCATTTGCAAAGGTTTAAAGGGAGTATGCACCCATTTATTTTCCAGAATGTAGAAAAGTAATTCCAAGCAAGATGCCAATATAAAGCAAGTTTTTAAAAAAAGGGGGTTTCGTCAATGCAATGGCGATTGAAAGAAATATTTTTTATTCCTCGTTTGTGCTCTGAATCTGATTCTTAAAACAGTAGAAAGTCAGTTCTCCCTGGGATTAGAGTTGAAGGTAAAGAGAATATATAGTGAATAAAGTACCCCCTCTTGTAAAATATAAGGATATTATAAGTTACCGAGGAGTTTCTATACAGGTCATGGAACTCCGAGGTAACTTCTAATATCCTCATATTTTGCAACTGGGGTACTTTATTTATTATAATACACAAGTTTCAGTGAGTCATGTGACGGAAATGACATCAGAACTCACCGTTTATAACTGATGACATCAGAACTCACCGTTTATAAGGATATAATTTACAGGATATTCATGGCTTTTGTGTATTATAAACAGATAATGCTTTCAGAAGCAATTGCATTTAATAGTGATGAGCTAATCTGTCCCATTTCATTCTGCCAAAATATTGCAAAACCAAGGGAAAAATTTTTATGGCAGCCTTTTCAAAGCAGAATACATTGGTGTCTACAGATGTTTTTTCTTTGGTGAATTTTTTCAGGTAAAATACATTGAGGATTTTGTCGCTACTAGTGATGGGCGAGTTTATTCGCCAGACGCAAATTTGCGTCATTCGCCACCAGCGAAGAAATTCGTGAAACGCACACGAAAATTTGCTGGTGAATTTTCGATGGCGTCAAAAAAAATTGTCGCCGGGGGTTGAAAAAAAATGGACGCCAGTGTAAAAAACGTCCGCCAGCATCAAAATCCAGACGCTGGCGTCAAAAACGAGACGCCGGTGCCGTTTCGCGAATTTTGCACTGTTTCGCGAATTTCACAGGAAATTTGCGAATTTTTCGGCGAAACGTCGCAAATTCGCCCATCACTAGTCACTACAGGTTTTTTTTTTGGTTCATTTTTTTTTTTAAACATTCCCAAATGGCAAAATGAGATATATACCTGCTGAAAATATTTTCTCATCCCTAGAAAATTACAGAACATTTTTAAAGAATGTATATTGAAAAAAACAAGCTTTCTTGCCACCCCTTTTCTAACACCCTAGAGCTTCCTATATGGTATTATATCATACTGTGATATAATATCATATCAGAATGTTGGGGTCATGTGGCCTTTGTCAAGATGTATGAAACCTTCAACTATATTATAGAAAAAGAAAACAATAGGACTTATTGTATGTAAGCAGCATTTTCTGAGCAAAGTACCACTAAACTATAAGAATATTAATGTTTTACTGAAAAAACACACCATTCATAATAACATACTGTATGACTTTTAAAAACATGAACTGGTGAACATAATGTCCAGTTAAATAGGGTTCTAAAAATGATATTTGAAAACAACATGTTTCATAACAATTATGCATTAGTCAACATTAGGGGGCACATTTACTTAGCTCGAGTGAAGGAATAGAATAAAAAATACTTTTAATTTCGAAGTATTTTTTTGGCTACTTCGACCATCGAATTGGCTACTTAGTCCTTCGACTACGACTTCGAATCAAACGATTTGAACTAAAAATCGTTCAACTATTTGACCATTCGATAGTCGAAGTACTGTCTCTTTAAAAAAAACTTCGACCAGCTAATTCGCCACCTAAAAGCTACCGAGGTACAATGTTAGCCTATGGGGAAGGTCTCCATAGGCTAGCATTACAGAAAAATCCCTTATCTGGAACCCCCCGGGCTCTGAGCATTCTGGATAATAGGTCTCATACCTGTTCCACCAATATAGTAACTTTCTGCTCATTTATAGATGGCTAGTACACTCAAAAGTGTTGTGGAGCTTTAAAGATTTAATTCCATTACAAGTGGGATAGGGACAAATTCACTAAGGGTTGAATATCGAGGGTTAATTAACCCTCAATATTCGACTGGGAATTAAAATCCTTCGATTTCGAATATCGAAGTCGAAGGACTTTAGCGCAAATACTGCGATCAAACGATCAACGGAATAATTAAACGATTAAATCCTTCGAATCGAACGATTCGAAGGATTTTAATCCAATGATCAAAGGATTATCCTTCAACCAAAAAAATTTAGGCAAGCCTATGGGGACCTTCCCCATAGGCTAACATTGGGTTCGGTAGGTTTTAGATGGCGAACTAGGGGGTCGAAGTTTCTTCTTAAAGAGGCAGTACTTCGACTATCGAATGGTCGAATAGTCGAACGATTTTTAGTTAGAATCCTTCGATTTGAAGTCGAAGTCGTAGTCAAAGGTCGAAGTAGCCCATTCGATGGTCGAAGTAGCCCAAAAAACACTTCGAAATTCGAAGTTTTTTTTCTTCGAATCCTTCACTCGAGCTTGGTGAATTGGCCCCATAGTGTTTCATTTTCACATTTTTCTAAAACTTTTCATCCACTTACAGATATTCCACTGGTCATCTGATTGAATGATTTCACATTTATAATAAATTCTCATACATATAAGTATAGGATCCTTTATCTGCAAACCATTTACCCAGATGGCTACAAATTATGGGAAGGCCATCTCCCATGGACTCCATTATAATGACATAATTTACATTTTTAAAAAGTACTTTCTTTTTTCTCTATAATAATAAAAAAATAATGTTCTTGATCCCAACTAAGATATGATTAATCCTAATTGGAGGCAAAAGAATACTATTGTTTTTTTTTAACATTTAAATGATTTTTTAATAAACTTAAAGTATGGAGATCCAAATTACAGCAATAACCCTTATTCAGAAAACCCCAAGTCCCGAGCATTCTGGATAATAGGTCCTATACCTGTACTATCTTTATAACACAGCCTATATGTTGGTTCCAACTGTAAGCTACAAAAACTTGTAAGTGTAATGTGTTAATGTCACCTTATAATTTAACACTGCCATATAAAAAAAACAACACTGAAGTCATGACACAGAAAGACTTCTACTTTTATATATTTTTCATTGTAAAAAATATAAAAAATGGAGCAAATACCAAAGCTTTGTGCAGGAGCTACCTCTGGAGAATAAAGGTCAAATGGAAAGAAATGAAGTATAAATGGGTTTTAGTTCAACAAAAGGTCTTATTTTTTCACATATGAGTTTAAAGCAACATATCTGAGATAACATACAGCGCAGTGCAGAGTGAATTATTTAGGTTAGGCCTTACTAATATTCACTATCCTAAAAGAAGAACAGTTTTGAAGGCAAGGCGTTCTCCAGAAGGAAGAGGCTTTCTTTGAGCGCTCAGGATTTAGGAAGAGAATAAAACTTTCACAGCCAATGAAGTGTAACTTACTTTTCGAAGCAGCGCGTAGATTATATTTAGTTACTTCCATTGAGTCTGCTTGGATTCTGAGCACGTAGCTTGTTGTGTTTTCATAGTCCAATGGCTTTGCAACAGTGATAGCCCCGGTGCTGTTATCAATGGCAAATATTCCTGTATGAAGCAAATAAAGAAGATAGTGAACGTTTTTCAATGTTCAGCAACCAAGAAATAACTTTTCGATGTGCAGATAAAACCATCGAGATCTAGCACTATCCTTATGATGAGGAAGTAAGATGCTGGACAGTGGGAGAGCAGTATATGTCATCTGTTTGGATTTTGCCAAATAGTTTTAAATTATGAGCATAGACTGTCAAGGTTGGGGTTGTTTTCTCTGGAAAAAAGGCGCTTGCGAGGGGACATGATTAGACTTTACAAGTACATTAGAGGACATTATAGACAAATAGCAGGGGACCTTTTTACCCATAAAGAGAATCACGTACCAGAGGCCTCCCCTTTAGACTAGAAGAAAATAACTTTCATTTGAAGCAACGTAGGGGGTTCTTCACAGTCAGGACAGTGAGGTTGGGGAATGCACTGCCGGGTGATGTTGTGATGCTGATTCAGTTAATGACTATAAGAGGGACTTGGATGATTTTTTGGACAGACATAATATCAAAGGCTATTGTGATACTAAACTCTATAGTTAGTATAGATATGGGTATATAGAATTTAATTAAAAGTAGGGAGGGGTGTGTTTATGGGGCTGGGTTTTCATTTGGAGGGGTTGAACTTGATGGACTTTGTCTTTTTTCAAACGATTTAACTATGTAACTATGTACAGATGCAGCCACTTTGGTTTGTCTGTTTGACACAGAATAACTAAACACAGATATCCCATTTATCTCATTTAACATAGAAAACTGTGACACAACATCCCATCTAATTAAAACATTCACCATTGTGAACAATGGTGCTTTGGTATGCTAATGAAAAGGTTAAATGCAGTAAATGAGTTAAGATAACTTTAGATAACACAGTTTCTTCAATTAACTCTGAGTCATGACGCATTTAACTCACAAATCCAAGTGGCTTCATCTGTAACTATGTAACTATGTAACTATGTAACTATGTAACTATGTAACTATGTAACTATGTAACTATGTAACTATGTTTGATACTGTGCCCCACAAATGACTGCTTTACCAACTAAGGTCTGTTGGGCTTAATGAAGTCGTTTGCACGTGGATAGGAAACTGGCTCCAGGATCGGGTACAGAGGGTGGTTGTTAATGGGACATTCTCTACTTGGAGTAAGGTTCTTAGTGGGGTCCCTCAGGGCTCAGTATTGGGTCCACTTTTATTTAACTTGTTCATTAATGACTCAGGGGAGGGGATTGTAAGTAATGTATCAGTGTTTGCAGATGACACAAAATTATCCAGCCCAATTAATTCCATCCAGGATGTGGCACTTGCAACAGGACCTTGACAAACTGGCAATCTGGGCAGCTAAGTGGCAAATGAGATTCAATGTTGATAAATGTAAAGTCATGCACCTGGGATGTAAAAATATCCAAGTTCCGCCTAAATATTGGGAAGGGTTTTGTTACAGTGAGAGCTGTGAAGATGTGGAATTGTCTCCCTGAATCAGTGGTACAGGCTGATACATTAGATAGATATAAGAAGGGGTTGGATGGTGTTTAGCAAGTGAGGGAATACAGGAATATGGGAGATAGCTCATAGTACAAGTTGATCCAGGGACTAGTACCATTGCATCTTGGAGCCAGGAAGAGATTTTTTCCCCCTTTGAGGCAAATTGGAAAGGATTCAAATTTTTTTTTGCGTTCCTTTGGCTCAACTGGCAGTTAGACAGGTTATATATAGACTTAAAAGGTTGAACTTGATGATGTCTTTTTTCAACCTACACTAACTTACTATGTTACTATGTATCTAGAGACAGGACTCAGGACTGGTGTCTGGACACAGCATGATAAATTATGAAGTCTCGATGGCTTCATCTGAATATTTTAAAGTTGCATGTTGTCTTACAGAATAATTACATTTTATTCATGGCTGGACCATTTATGCGCAAACCCCAATTGCAGCTGCGGTCATAAATTAGTCTTATTGTTCTTTCCTGCATATCGTGGGGTGCTAAGCTGTATCCATCCATGAAAACTACTCAAAATTGGTGTTCTATATAAAAGTGGCCTTCATTCACTAAAGTAACTTTTTCTATTTTTTCATGAGCAGGTGAATACACCCACATACACAACCACAACCATGATGAGAGAAAATGTTATTCTAATCAATATACCAAACATTGATTGAAAATTTGCAATCATTTTACAGTTATTTATAAATATAACTGCAGTGCCTGACTTGCTGTTTACCTTCTCTGCAGGGCTTGTTCCAAGTGCTATAGCAATGAATATTCTTTCATTATGCAAAATGTGTTCCCCTGTAAATAATATACTGTTATCCTGCACTTGGAAAAACGGATGTGCTGTCTTTATAAGTTCAAATACTATTAAATGAGCTTTGTTGTGGGAGTGGGAGCTGCAATATTGAGTCCCAAGCTTCTCTAGGGACCACTTTGCATTGTAGATAAAAGATAAGCTATTTAGACTACAATGGCTTTAGTACTTAGGTTAAAAAATACCTTTATGTGATGTCTGTTAGTAAGACGAATGAAAACCTGAAACATTACTGGGCAGAAGGACGGCACATAGAACCAAGGAGCATTTCTTTGCCAATGGAAACATGTTGTACGTAGCGTTTACCTTATGTGCTAATAAACAGGGTCGAGTCACTTTTATAGTTCTCTTGGCACTTCTGTAAGAATCTTTATAATGTTGGACTGGCAATAATATACTATACAAATAGATATATAGAAGTATATTTTTTCATCTTGCTGGCCCATCAAGGTGTTGGTAACACAGTCAACATAATGGCAATCTCTTTGTATTTTGCCCCCTTCTCTGCACGTAGTAAATTAAATGCACCAAGAAAATTTTAAAAGATTTTCAGAGGGACCCAGAGTACACAGCATTCCGTACCCAAGCCCTCCACTTCCCGCCTTCCCACTCATGTCCCCACTCTTTCCACTCACTTTCAGGTAGGAGAACGACTGGACAAGGGGGATTTCTATACAACTACAGAGAATGCTGAGCCCCAGGCCTGGGAGTCAAAATAGGCCCTGCCATTCCAAGTCCACAGAGGCCCAAACAGCCCCCTACCAGCCCACTATATGGTAATTTTCTATGGAACCATACAGCAGCCCCTCTGGCATTTGCCAGAACCCACAGATTGCCAGTCCGGGCCTGCTGAGCCCCCAGTCCCCCATCTCAAACATGAGGTCTATTTTCAGTAAATTGCATCAATGGACCTTTATGCTTCTAGCATACCCCATAATTTGTACCCTAAGTAAGTATGGGATCTTTTATCCAGAAACCCGTTATCCAGAAAGCTCCAAATTACGGAAAGGCTGTCTCCCATAGACTCCATATTATCGAAATAATCCAAATTTTTCAAAATGATTTCCTTTTTCTCTGTAATATTAAAAAAGTGCCTTGTACTTGATCCAAACTAAGATATAGTTAATCCTTATTGGAAGCAAAACCAGCCTGTTGAGTTTATTTAATGTTTAAATGATTTTCTAGTAGACTTAAAGTAAAGATCGAAATTACAGAAAGATCTGTTATTTGGAAAACCCCAAGGTCCAGAGCTTTCTGGATAACAGGTCCCATACCTGTAGAAAAATTCTGCCTTGACCATACTGTTGCCATTTAGCTTCCTAGAAAAAGTACTTAGGAAGACGTCACTTTTAGCAGAAGTTCTGATGGAAAGCTTAGTAGTGATGTGCGAATTTATTCACCAGGCACAAATTTGCGGCGAATTCCCAAGATTCGTCATCAATATTTGCTGACATCAAAAAAAAAATGCACGCCGGCATCCTTTTTTTTGGACGCCAATGATTTTGCGCTGGAGTCCAAAAAATGTATACCGGTGTCAAAAACGGACACTACTAGATGCCGGCGCCGTTTCGCTAATTTTTCGGTGAAGCGAAACGCCCCAAATTCGCCCGTAACTAATGCTTAGTCTTCTGTCTGTTGTACAATTTACCTGTATTACTGCTTAAAGCTGTATGGCTCATACTGGAAGGTTATTGTAAAAACGTTTGTGTTTTATTTATATGTATATATATATATAATACAATGCAAACAATAAACTTGTGTTAAATGAGCCTCAATTCTCTGGGATTTCTATTCAATTAAATGTCAGGGTTCGTGCTGAAGCAAGGCGGCAACATTAATCATTTCTGGCGTCTATGTGCAAACGGCTTCTCTTTCTTTGCTAAATGAATCCCTTACCCCAATTGTACCTTTCTTTTTTCTGACTCTTTCATTTTCTCCTTTCTGCTTCCTCCCCAGAGACATTGCATGAAACAATGACAGCTATTCAGCCATTCTCTAGGCTGATTTCAAACACAAATTATATAGAACAGGGGAAAAAAAAATAATAATAATAATTTAATTTCTAAGGATGATTCCTCGTGTGCTAGAAGACAGGGATTAGAAAACTGAATAAAGCGTCTGCTTCAGCCCAACTGTAAGAAACCGCTGGCGGTTAGTATGATGTCAGCCAATCAGCATGCCCAAATGATTACAGGAATGGTCAATAGATCCACTGGTTAGACTTGTGCCCACTTACCCTGATCATTTCCTGAGACAATTGAATACACGACAGTTTGATTAAGCGCAGCAGCTGTTACCACTGTTACAACTAATCCAAGTGGGGCCAATTCACTCACAGGAAGCGGCCTATAAGGAAAAAAAGGGAAGTTTATTATGACATTTAAATATAAAATATTACATAACTATTCACTGACTTCGGTTAACCTTTAGGGATGGGATTAGTGATGGGCGAATTTATTCTCCAGGCGCAAATTTGCGTGATTTGCCGCCAGCGAATAAATTTGTGAAACGCCCGCGAAAATTCACCTGTCAAAAACGGGCACCGGTGCCGTTTCATGTATTTTTCGCCGTTTCGTGAATTCCGCAGGAAATTCGCGAATTTTCCGGCGAAACTGTGCACATTCTCCCATCAATAGATGGGATATTGATGTCCTTCAAAACTGCATGTAAAAATATGGAGCATAAAAAGAAATGTCAACAATTGTGTAGTATATTCTTATTTATGGACCAAAGTATATAGCAAGGGTAAGTTAGGACACAAAATTATCTACAAAGCTTCAAAGTGGACAACATTTATTCATTGGGGCTCCCTACAAGGAGCCGCCAGTTGGAAGTAACATATATGGGAGGAAGTACCTTTTGTGAATAGCATCACTTTCATAAAGTGAATAGTTTGTGCTTTCATAAAAATCCCTGTAGTATAGTGATAGTATTTTATTGATCCTTTACTAATACAGTTATATTTAAAGGGCACCTATCTCAAAAAATGATGTTTCCTCCACTGGAGCTGCAGGCTAACATATCACCCATTCTGGAGATTGGAGGATATCGTTTTTGGTTTGTTTTTTTTGGTGCTGGTGTTCATGCTACATCCCCAAAATGGCCGCCCATGGCTTACGTGACAATGGAAAGGGCAACATACATGTACATATTGACCAATCCAGGACATTCTCTCATACAGTACATTTGCCTTTACACAACTGCCTCATGCTTCATTCTTGACAAAATACTACTGTATCCCCAATCCAAAGTGTGGGCTCTCTTAGCCTGCAAATACAGAATTTCTGTATTGAGTGCTATTTAATGTTCTTATGGCAAAGCACATGTGACAAGCCAGAAACATGATACTTCTTTCCGCTACCCACCAGAGGAATCTTGTGTTCTCAGACATTCTGTGCTCTCAAATGCATTCGTTATTATTATGAAACACTGACCTTCAAACATTGCAATCCTGTGAGCCTTTTAATGTTCAGTACATTTCAATATGAAGAATAAAATTAAATTTTTCTAGATTAATACTGATGTTATCGTTCACCTGACAAGGTTACATGTCCCATACACCTAGGGGTATCCCTCCCTGAACATAATAATACCAATGGATTTGCAGTTGAATGAATAAGGCTGACCTGCCGCCTATGACTCTTCCTGTTATGATGACGATTAAACATTGACTAATTGTATGACATGACATGTTGTTACAAATGCTTCCGCCTAAAACAATCCCAGAAAAGTACATAAATACAAAAAAACCTTGTAAAATGTCCCTACCCCCTTTTTAAACCAGGCAGGCTCCTTTGCAGATGAAGACTTCACTGGAAAGCCAGCCTAGAAGATTATATATTTTTGTTGCCACTCAAAGGGTTTAAAGTGCAAAAGTAAAATGGAGCACTCTCACTGTATCACAAGGGGGCAAATTCACTAAGCGCCGAATCGCCTAACGCTAGCGTGAATTCGCCAGCGTTGGGCATTTTCGTTACTTCACAGATTCACTAACGGACGCTGGCGTAACTTCGCTAGTGTAACTTCGCACCCTTACGCCTGGCGAATTTGCGCAATGGATGTAACTACGCAAATTCACTAATGTGCACATTGTTCTGAACGCTACCTTTTACTCTAGACTTCCCTGGCCACCTCAGACCAGGCGAACGCAATAGAGTAGATAGGGATTGCTTCAAAAAAAGTTAAAAATTTTTCTAAGTCCCAAAAAACGCTGGTGTTTTTTCTTTATTATGGGTGATATGCTGAAAAAATCGAAAAATGTTTCCCAGGCTTATGTAGTTCTGCTACATATACCTCCATTGTAACTTGAATTTGGTGCCGTACGCAAATTAACCATCGCTAGCGTAACTTCGCTTTGCTTGGCGAATTAAAGCTAGTGCAACTTCGCAACCTTACGCTACCCCTGAGCGCATCTTTGGATTTTAGTGAATTTGCCCTTCTTAATATTTCTGTAATACCAAGGACAGATTTGCCTATTAAAATAGAAATAAAAATGAAAAAATGTTAATGTAAGATGAGTTTGATTTGGTAAATTGCATTAAAAATACAATCTTGTTTTAAAAAAGTCACAATCTTGATTTTTTTAGCTGCAACTTTTGTGAATGAAGGCAAAATTGCAACAAATAATTCATAAAGTTGTTCCTTATAGTATGTATTGAGTTTACACCAGTAGTGACCAACTCCATCTGATCTACATTATTAAGGCAGCAAAATGGGGTTCAGATCTAGTGATGGGCGAATTTATTTGGCAGGCGCGAATTTGCAGCAAATTTGCGCAAGTTGCCGCCGGCGAATAAATTCGCGAAACGGCTGCAAAAATTCACCGGCGCAATTTTACCTGCAAATGTGCGCCAGCATCCAAAAAACGGACACCGGCGTCAAAAACAAGAAGCCGACGCCTTTTCATGAATTTTTCGCAGTTTCGCGAATTTCGCGTGAAATTCGCAAATTTTCTGCCGGTGCAAATTCACCCATCCCTAGTTCAGACTCAAATAGTGCAAAACTCTCTGAACTTAATGAATTTGGCTGGACTAATACACCCTGCTACAAGCTTACATGGGAGAAAAAGGAGGTCATTAACAGTTAATAATGTCGTTCGAATGCAATAGTATTAAAACTGGTGGAATTTAATATGAGAGAGAAAAAGTTTGACTTTAGTTCTTGATTAAAAATCTATTTTGACCCAGTCAGCTGTAGACATTGATTAATTGATTTCTAATAGCTCTGAACTTTCCTAAATCCCAAACAAGGATTCAACACAAGAGTGTTATATAAATAAAAAATGTTGTTGTTAAATAAGGAATAAGCCGGGATCATGTGCATGAATCAAACAATAATTCTGCTCTTAGTATCACTTAAACATCCAGTTTATTGCATCAAATCTAACCTGGAGGCTAATTCTCTGGAGGAATCCTGGCTTTTCATTAGTGAAAAATGATGAGGCAATTATACCGATGATTAGATAAAATAAATTAGCAAATGGAAAATTGTCCTAATGTTGAAAAGCAAACTCTCACTATAATCTGTCATTGTGTAATTAGATTGGCTTTATCCTCTCATTTCTTCCCTTTAATGTGAACTATAGTGAAACATAACATGAATGCCAATGTACAGCAACCTGAGAAATATTTCATAAGAACGACACAGTAAATGTTCCCAAGTGGAGAATAAAATCCAAGCTGCCAACACTTTACTGTCTTTACAGTAGTCACTGCACCCTAAAAAGAAGGGAAAAAAGCTGAATCCTGTAGCAACTACAGAATATTGTGTGCTTTTGTTAAACAGAATCCAAAATTATACTAAATATTTTTTTTGAGAATTATTTTATTTGAATGCCAAGTTAAAAATGGTATTACGGCCATAACTCTCCATTTTATAGGCGTAAATTCATTAGAAGTTCCAACAATAATTAATGTGGGCAAATGTGTGCAACCAATTTGTCCTTAAAACTAAACACTTTAATTTTCTGATATGAAATAGAGGGGTGAACTCCCCTTGATAGGTTCTATGAATATCTACAAAGCAAGTGTTAAAAGTGATAAATCTACAGCATTCTTTACCCAGTCTAGTAGGAGGAAAGGGAAACGAGTGACATCCCTCTAACTTGCAATTTAGCAACAAAGGGAGACTGAAGTTTGTCAGAGCAAAAGTCAAATGACTAAGAGCACCTGGTAAACTAACACGATGTCTAGCTCTATGTCAGATTTCAACGTTAAATATAAAAAAAATGTTTGCGCTTTTAAAAAAATGGATTTCAAAGCGGGATTCTGCTGGAGAAGCAATATTAACAGATGTGTTTTTGTGGAGAAAAACTGTTGTAAAAATTTGTCTTCATTAGAGTGCGTAGCAACAGAAAGCCAGAACGTAAATGGTTTCTAAACAATTTTAATTTCACTGTTAGTTTTATTTAGACCAGGGGGCACATTTACTTAGTTCGAGTGAAGGAATAGAATAAAAAAAAATTCGAATTTCGAACGTTTTTTTTCGGCTACTTCGACCATCGAAATTGGCTACTTCGACCATCGAAATTGGCTACTTCGACCTTCGACTATGACTTCGAATCGAACTATTTGAACTAAAAATCGTTCAAAGTACTGTCTCTTTAAAATAAACTTCGACCCCCTACTTCAGCAAGTAAAACCTACCGAGGTGCAATGTTAGCCTATGGGGAAGGCCCTATAGGCTTTCTAAGCATTTTATGGTCGTAGAAAAATCGTTTGATCGATGGATTAAAATCCTTTGAATCGTTTGATTTGAAGGATTTAAACTAATTTGCGGTAAATCCTTCGACTTCGATATTCGAAGTCATAGGATTTACCTTCGGCAGTCGAATATCGAGGGTTAATTAACCCTCGATATTCGACCCTATGTAAATCTGCCCCCAGGTGTTGGGTTGGGTTTAGACCAGGTATTAATAATATACAGAGAAAGTATAAATCTGAGCACAGTTCACTATAGATACATCCACACATTGCTATGGTTGTTACATATTAAATATTTATATGATGTTTTTTTTGTATAATATATCTAAAAATATTGTTAAATTGTTTATATTAGTTTCAGTACACTAGAGCACAATACATAATCCCCAATGATGGTGCAGTGCTTGGATCCTAGGTTATAGCCAGGGCAAAGAGTTTGTATGTTCTCCCTGTGCCTGCATGGGTTGCATCTGGGAAATCCAGGTCCCTCCCACACTTTAAATACATACAAGCAGGTTATATGGCTTTTAGGTAAAACTGACCCTAGTGTCTGTGAATGTGATAGGGACCTTAGAATGTAAGCTCCACTGGGGCAGGGCTGATGGGAATGATGTATGATGTCTGTAAAACCCTGCAGACAATGTCTGCACTATATAAATAAATAAAAATGATAAGTAATCTTCATATAAACAGTTGCTGGGCACTTTCACATATGCAGAAGCTCTGGATTTGAGTGACTTCTGATGGTTTAAGGAGAAACCACCCAGGATGCAGAACATGACCACAGGTAGGCATTCATGGTAGAGCTGCCATTGGTTTATCTTATTATAACATACAGAATAATTAACAGTAAGAAAATAACTGGAAAAACTCTATGGGACCATTTACTAAAATCCAAATTTATCTCATTGTCCCAATTTAAAAAAGCTCAATCAAACTCCCATGCCCCATTTTGCCTTATTTATTAATACATTAACTCAATTTAATCAGATCAGCAAAAAACCCGAAACCTACGTTTTTTTCCCGAAAACTCAGAACAAGTCGGATTTTTGGCTAAACCCAACGAACGAAGACCATTATAACTTCAAATTGGGATTGGTGCCTCTCCTATTGACTTATACAGGACCTTGACAGATCTGAGATGGCTGATTTTCAAAATTCAGGCTTTTTGCAGCATCATGGGATAATACATCTTAAAAAATTTTGTTGTTTTTTTCACAAAAAATTTGAGTTTTTGGCAAAAACTGCTTGATCAGAAAAATTCAAGGTTTAGTAAATAACCCCTTTGTTTAGAAGCTGGTGGAAGTGGGTAATTGATAACCCAGGGAATTGTAATACACTCAGATACAAACATCAGCCATGATAGGGAAGTCTAGGGAAATTGATTATGCTGCTTAGAGTTCAAGATGAATGGGAAATAAATTACACTACCTCATCATATATCTTTCTTAAATCTAAGCTTCTATTTCAGTTTTTCATTGATAACTTTACCCTTAAGAATGTCATGAGTTTGTAGACAAAGTCTTTTTTGGAAACTGAGGAAAGTGAAATTGTATTTCATCTCTGTGAAGACATGATAACGTATCATATTAATTCTGCACACTGACAGTTAAGGGCACATGTAAATGAATTCTTGGCAAAATGTAAGGTAACACGTTTCTTTAGGAAGCAGCCGTCACCTTTCTACTTCAAGATCCTACTCTAATTATGATGTGCCATAAATCAAAGTCATTACATCACATCAACTTAGGAACAGAGAATTTGCAAGATGATCAAGGCCAGATGGATCAACCAGTCTGTTCATTCCTTTTGTTGTTTAAAATACAAGGAAAGCTTAAATCACTAGGGTGGCAACAATTATTCAGTAGAAAAAAACAGAAAGTACAGAATTTTTTAACTGAAAACCCTTGTAGCTGATGGTACCCAAGCTGCATAGATCCATACTGGTAGTAAAATAATGGTATTAACCTGCTGGGTTAATATGTTAAAGGAGCCTATATATTAAAATCCAACGTTTTGTTTGCTGCAATTCAAGAAAAAGTATGAAAAGCACGACGTTCAAGGTATTATTAGTACTAGAATTTTTCAAGATTTTATCATGATTTTCCTTGAAAATTTGAATCAAAAAAATGTATGAAACAATGAATGAAAAAATGTATAAATCTGTCTCTAATGGGTCAGTTTACTAAACCACAACTTTTTCATGTCTGGCTTTTTTCACCAAAAAACCCCCAAAACAGCATTATAAAAGCATTACTTTTCCGGAATTTGTTAAGCAACCTAACTACGACAATCTGTGTTACAAGTTGAAAAAGTTGACTTTTTCCATTTGTCCTTTTCAGTTTTGATCTTTTGATTAATGACTGGCATTCATGGAAATGAGTTTATTCATGGTTTCAAAAACCTCTAAAATCAAATGTTATTTGTAATAAATAGGCCTCCACTTGTACTTTAGTAGACTAAAGGTACAGGGCACATTTGCTAAAGGGTGTATTGTGTTTTTTTGGCAAAGATTTGTCAAAATGACAAGTCACAATGACATTGCCTATTTACTAAAAGGCAAAGAAGGTAATTCGCTAGTGCTAGAGTGCTACAGAACTTCCTCACTGTTTCGCCAGATGATTTTTCGTTAAAATGCAAATTAACAAAGTGTAAACTTTCCAATATATTACCATTTTCACCAAAGTCTACTTCGCCTGGTTCTACCATTGTTAAGATGAAGCTACAGTCTCAATATTACTACGTCAGTGATATCACATCCTGTATTCAAAAAAAGTCATGAAAAAAGAAAAATGGGGGATTATGTTTAAATATTGTACACTTTTTTAACCATTTGAAGCTCATGCCACATTTGTTTTAGGGTGGGCTCATGTTTAGGACAATAGAGGATCTATTTTGTCTTTAATTTGCTTCCTGTAAGTGGCCATTTCTAACAATTTCACCAACATCACTAATAAAGAAATACATATACCCTGTATGCACCCACCATTTTTTAATTGACGTGAGCGTTCACATGTTTCGCTAGGAAGAAAGTAACGCTAAAGAAAATTCAAAAACTTTTTGATCTGATGAATTTTCTCTAGCAAATATATGCCAGCATTCATGGTGAGACAAATGTTCTCATTTTGATGAATTCATGTAGTCGTAGCAAATAAACGTCGGGATGGGCGAATCTGAGCCGTTTTGTTTCGGCAAAAATTCGCTGCGGCGAATTGTCGCAGACGCCCATTTAAGTCTAAAACATTTTGTCGCGCGCCGAGATTTTTTTGACGCACATCGCCATACAAGTCAATGGGCGTCATTTCCGCGGCGAAACAAGCGGAAAAAATTCGCCCATCCCTAAACGTCTGACGTAGTTGCACGAATTATGGTGAAGGTTTCCTAAGCGACAATTCGGGCCTAAGTAAATGTCATCAAAATTACCGAAAGGATACTTATCTGGAAACCCCCAATTCTCAAGAACAGGGATTAACAAATTTTTTCGCAAAATGTGCTTTTTCGTGAATGGTGAAAATTTTTGCAAATCTGCACTAGAATTTCGCCAGGGGATTTGTTTTAAAAAAAAAAAAACAACTACAAAACAAGCCCACTGCCTCTAATGCATTTGGCACAAGAAAAAAATGACAATTGGTACCAAAGCATTTGATCCTATAGAAGATGCAATGAAAAACGCCCAGTGACTCTAATACATTTGGCAAATATTTACACTGATTTGCAAATTTTTGGGGGGCAGTTCCTATTAGCACTAACCAAGAATAAAATTATAGATCCCATACCTGTACTACAAGATCCCTAAATACTTGTCAAGAACATAAAATGAGATTGATTGAAGGTTCCTAACTTTTTCCTTGCTTTTCTTATAAACAGGTATGGAACTGTTATATGGAAACCCTTTATCCAGCTCCGAATTATGAAAAGGCCTTCTCCCATAGCCTCCATTATAATCAAATAATTCAAATTTTAAAAATGATTTCCTTTTCCTCTGTAAAAATAAAACAGTAGCTTTTACTTGATCCCAACTAAAATATAATTAATCCTTATTGGATTGCTTTTAATGTTTATGAAAACCCCAGGCTCCAAGCATTCTAGATAACAGGTCCCATACCTGTATGTGTGTATATATATATATATATATATATATATATATATATATATATATATATATATATATATATATTGGTGTACATCTATATTTTATAAATATATATAGAAATCATATATATTGTCTGTATCCTAAAAGTACATTTAAATACAGCAGCAGATGGCACTACACCACAGCATCAAGACAAAAGAAACTCAAAATAAATTTAGAATGAAAAAGAAAATATCCTGTGCTGAGACTAAATTCAATTCCTGAATCCAAGCTCCCATAGGAGTGCCTTTATTTAGTACACTGTATACTAACTCATACATATTTTTATTCATCTCTTTCCCGGTAGTGAGAACTTACCAGTCCCCCTCCCCCCAGAAGACTGGAGTAAACTGATAATGAGTTCCACTGGCCTAAAAACTGTCTCATTTGAGGATAATAATTTCTAAAACACTGAAGCAAAGCAACTGGGCAAAAATGACATCAAGTTAATGAAGTGAAAGAAAAGCAAATACATGTGACAAGGAAAGCTGAAAAGACAGAGGGAAGCTGAAAGGAAGAAAGCAATCATCTTAGAAAGCTTTTAGAAAAATTTGAAATGTTTATAATGACTTGTAAGCAAAAGTTTTTCCACCCATGCATGATATATGGTAAGTTATTAATTTCAGCTGCGTTTTATTACACTTGACTGAATATTGTAAATTATAAATTATGTGGTTTTTCTCCACTTGATATCTGCTACATTGAACTTAATAATGCAATAATATGAGAACAAACAAGTGATAAGCAAATCAACACGAGTAACAAGGCCTGCCCATGAGGATCAATTTACACAATCTCTTCACTGTTTATTAGTATGAGGAACATCCTTGAACTCCATTCATCTGCAGATTTATTTGTGTTCTTTCTTTGCCTTTGTGTAACAAGTAGATGGGGGTGAGATACTGTAAAATAAAATTACCCCAAATTGGTATATTTAGGACCCAGTTATCTTGGGCTCAACTCCTGGTTCGACACGTATAACATGAGGTGGGCCTTCAGTACGTAATGCCTTGGTGAACCACCTCCACTGTAACATAGTAACATAGTAAGTAAGGTTGAAAAACAGACACATGTCCATCAAGTTCAACCTTTTAACTTTTTTTTTAACCTGCCTAACTGCCAGTTGATCCAGAGGAAGGCAAAAAAAACCCATCTGAAGCCTCTCCAATTTGCCTCAGTGGGAGAAAAAATTCCTTCCTGACTCCAAAATGACAATGGGACCAGTCCCTGGATCAACTTGTACTATGAGCTATTTCCCATATCCCTGTATTCCCTCACTTGCTAAACACCATCCAACCCCTTCTTATACCTATCTAATGTATCAGCCTGTACCACTGATTCAGGGAGAGAATTCAACATCTTTGCAGCTCTCACTGTAAAAAAGATGGAGACCAAAACTGATCAGCATATTCTAGATGGGGCCTTACCAGTGCTCTATACAGTGGGACCCCCTCCTCCCGTGACTCTCTGCCCCATTTAATACAACTCAAGACCTTATTTGCCCTTGATGCTGCTGACTGGCATTGCTTGCTACAGACAAGTTTATCATCTACAAGGACTCCAAGTGGATATTGTTACATCCCAGGAGCAGGACTTTACATTTATCAACATTGAATCTCATTTGCCACTTAGCTGCCCAGATTGCCAGTTTGTCAAGATCTGGCAAAAGAGCACAGAGGAATCTATCTACTCCTGACCCTAACTGCTTCGGTCCCTATACTGGCAGCATTGACACCACAGGGTACTAATATTTATTAGTTTCTTAACTGAAGCTTCAGACTGCTCTGCTAACTACCTTGATCCTGACTTGTACTCTTATAGTAAACATTACAAAGCTTACTTTGCATTTATTTCTCCTATACTGAAACCTGCCTCTGTTTCAGGCTCTATGGACACCAAATGTGAGAACCAAAAGAGACCAACTCTATTGGGATTATATAACGTTACATGATTCTTTAGTAGGGAGACCCAAATTACAGTAAATTCCATTGTCCAGAGATGCCCAGTCCAGAGCATTCTGTATAACAGGTTCTCTATCTGTAGTAATGCTGTTGTTTCCATTCTAGTGATGAAACTGCCTCATTTCACTGACAAATTTCACTGACAAATGTGTGAAACTGCAGAAAAACTGCTCCAAATACATTAGTCAATTGGCATTGTTCTCATGTTTTTTCCTCTCACCAAAACAAAGTGCAAAATATGAATACCTCTAGGAATTGGTATGATAGAATTAGCATAATAGAATTGTATATTTTAGGTGCACCAAGACTGAAATGGAAAACCGTACCTGGTTAGGATGAGAAGGGATAAAAGTAGCCAAAAAGCCCTTTGCAAGCAATTAATAGTGATGGGTGAATTTATTCGCCAGACGCAAATTCGCGGCGAATTTGCGCGATTCGCCGCCAGCGAATAAATTAGCAAAATGCCCGCGAAAATTCGTCTGAAAAAATTCGCCGGCGTAAAAAAACATTTTCATCAAAACCAGCTGCCGGCGTCAAAAAAATGTGTGCCGGCGTCAAAAACGGGTGCCGGCGTCAAAAACGAGACGCCGGCGCCGTTTCGCGAATTTTTCGCAGTTTCACGAAATTCGCAAATTTTCCGGCGAAACGGCACAAATTTGCCCAGCACTAGCAATTACATGCAAAATGAAGTTTTCTGACATCAAAAAGTATTTACTTGCCTCATGCCATACACACAGCACTGCCTAGATACCAAAATTGAGAGTTTTAATTCTCCCATAAGGCATCATGGGTGAAAACATCATCATTTATTTATATAGCGCCAACAAGATACGCAGTGCTTTACCTTAGTTATAACAAATGGGGAATAAAAAGAGAATAACAAACAAGGGTTACAGAGTACAACAGGATTAGAGGGCCCTACAAATTAGAGTTTACAAACTAAAGGTTAGGGTACAATTGAGACATTAGGATTTTAGAAACAATTTTGTGATTTATGATACAGCAATGATTGATTAATTAAGGTACATTGAATAAGCTTCTTTAAACAGGAGAGCTTGGAAGTTTGGAAAGAAGGAGAAAATCTGACAGCTTGAGGCAGAGAGTTCCAGAGAAAAGCAGAAGCCACAGAGAAGTCTTGTAATGATGAGAGGAGAAGCGAAGATCGGAAGCAGAGTGAAGGTTGCATGAAGGAGAGTATATGGAGATCAGAGATGAAATATAGGCAGGGGCTTCATTATTGAGGGCCTTGAATGTGAGTGTAAGTAATTTGAATTTAATTCTAGAGGAGATTGGGAGCCAGTGAAGGGACATACATATGGGAGCAGCTGATGTTGAGCGGCGAGATAGATGAATGAGTCTAGCGGCCGCGTTTAGAACAGATTGGAGTTGTGAAAGGTGACTTGTTGGAATACCTGTGAGGAGTAGGTTGCAGTAATCAAGGTGGGAGATGATGAGAGACTGAATCAGTGTTTTAGTTGATTCTGAACTGAAACATGGTGGTATTTGGGCAATGTTTGGGTAGTTGGATACAACAAGATTTCGAATGTGTGGTGAAAAAGACAGATGAGAGTCTAAGATGACTCCTAGGCAGCGTGCCTGTGTGGTGGAATGAAAGGTGGTGTTGTTTACTGTGAGTGATCTGAGGGACAGGTGAAGATCTTGGAGGAAATATAATGAGTTCTGTTTGTGAAAGGTTCTGTTTCAGGTGACGCTGTGACATCCAGAAGGAGACAGCAGAGAGACAGTCTATGACTTGGGAAAGGACAGAATTAGAAAGATTGGGAGTAGACAAGTAGAGTTGGGTGTCATTAGCACAAAGGTGATACTGAAGTCTAAACGAATGAGTAAGTTTTCCTAGCGAAATTGTATAGAGCGAGAACAGCAGGGGGCCAAGAACAGAGCCTTGAGGAACTCAGACAGGAGGGAACATAATAGAAATAGAATTAGAGAAGGCAACTTTAAAGGAACGGTCAGACAGATAAGATGTAAACCATGAAAGAGCAGTGCCACGTATGCCAGCTGAGTATAGAATGTCTAGGAGGAGTGTGTGGTCAACTGTGTCAAAGGCTGCAGAGAGATCTAGAAAGACTAATATGGAATAGTGACCTTTAGACTTTGCCAGTAAAAGATCATTGGTTACTTTGGTGAGTGCAGTTTCAGTTGAGTGTGTTGGGTGGAAGCCAAATTGCAGGGGGTCGAGAAGGGAGTTGTGAGTGAGATGCTGGATCAGGCGTTTGTAAACGAGCCTTTCTAGTAATTTGGATGCGAATGGAAGAAACTGGACGATAGTTAGCGGGAGAGCAAGGGAAATTAATTCTTTATGCAAATCACTCTGGATGCATAGTTCGCCGAAAGGACATAAAAGAGTGATTTGTATGTCTCCACCCACCATGTCTTATGGGAAAATTAAAACTCTAATCTCTTTTATTTAGACAGTGTTGTGTGTATGGCATGAGACACGTAAATACCTTCTGATTTCAGAAGGCTTCACTTTGCATGTAATTGCTTGTAAAGAGCTTTTTGGCTCCTTTTAGCACTTTTTAGCACTTTTCACCCTAACCAGGTACAGATTTCCATTTCACTACTCTCCAATTCCTACCCCTCTATAAGCTATGGTCTAAAATATTGCACTGGTGAGATCTAATAAGATCAAAACAGCTTATTTACAAGCTTGGATACATTGCTTTGAATCACTAGGCTGTTTTTGTGCTATAAAACAGTGGTGCTGGAGGCATAATTAAAGCTTTCATTTTTGGTATCTAGGCAGTGCTGTTTGCATGACAAATAAAAAAATTAATGTTTTCTGATATCAGAAAGCTTCGCTTTGTATGTAATTGTTTGTAAAGGACTTTTTGGTTACTTTTAGTCTTTCTCATCCTAACCAATTATGGTTTTCCATTTTGTTACTCTCCAAGTCATATCCCCTCAGAAGTAGTGAAATTCCTCCCGCTTCGCCAATAAATGCACAAATTTCTTGTGAAGTTTGTGAAACGGCGAAAAATTATGAATTATGATGCCCACGTCAATTTGGACCCCAGTGTCAAAGTCAATGGGCATCTGAATAGTGTTGATGAGCGACAGTTTTGATGCAAGCAACATTTCTGCCAAGCATCTAAATTTTTAATCTTAGCCGGAGTTTTGCAAATTTGGTTGCCGGCGACGAAAAGAGAAAATTCACAGCGAATTTGTGCCTGCCGAATTTATTCACCCATCACTTGTGCTATAAACCCCTCTGTACTATAAACCAGCGGTTCTGGATGCATAGTTGGCTGAAGAGACATAAAGGAGTGATTTGCATATCTCTGCCCATGATGCCTTATGGGAGAATTACAACATTTTTAGTATCTAGGCAGTACTGTGTGTATGGCATGAGACAAGTAAATACCTTCTGATTTCAGAAGACTTCACTTTGCATGTAATTGCTTGTAAAGGTATTTTTGGCCGCTTTTAGCCCTTCTCACCCTAACCAGGTACAGATTTCCATTTCACTACTCTCCAAGTCTTACCCCTTCTTAAGCTAATGTTCCTAAATATTTCTGAGGTGAGATTTAACAAGAGCTAAATAGGCTATTTCGATATGTGACTGAATCACTAGACTGTATTGTGCTAAAAGCCAGTGGTTCTGGATGCATAGTTATCTTAAGGGACACAAAAGAAATGTATGTCTCTGCCTGTGATGCCGCATAGAAAAATTAAAGCTCTGATTTATGGTATATGTGCAGTGTGCATGGCAAGAGACAAATTAATTTCTTCAGATATCAGAATGCTTCTCTTTGCATGTAATTGGCTTGTAAAGGACTTTTTGGCTACTTTTAGCACTTTTCATCCTACCCAGGTACAGATTTCCATTTCACTACTCTCCAAGTCCTACCCCTTCAAAAGCTATGTTCCCAAATTTTGCATTGATGAGATCTAACAAGAGCAAAACAGGCTTTTTTCTGGGTATATGACTCTGAATCACTAGACTGTAGCTGTGCTTTTAACCAGTGGTTCTGGATGTATAGTTGTTCAAAGAGACACAAAAGAATGAGTTGAATGTCTCTGCCTGTGATACCATATAGAAAAACTAAAGCTCAGATTATTTATATATAAGCAGTGCAGTCTGCATGGCAGGAGACACATTATTAACTTCAGATATCAGAATGTTTCTCTTTGCATGTAATTGGCTTGTAAAGGACTTTTTGGCTACTTTCAGCACTTCTCATCCTAACCAGGTATGGTTTTCCATTTTGCTACTCTCTAAGTCATATCTCCTCAGAAATAGTGATCGGCAAATTCCTCCCGCTTCGCCAATAAATGCACAAATTTCCCGTAAAGTTCGTGAAACTCCAAAACATTTGTGAAACTTATGTTATCCACGTCAATTTGGACGCCGGTGTTAAAGTCAATGGGCATCCAAATAGTGTTGATGCGCAACATTTTTGATGCGAGCGACATTTCCACCACGCGTCCAAATTTAGAATTTTAGCCAGAGTTTTGCAAACTTATTTGCCGGCGACTAAAAGAGAAAATTTGCTGCAAATTTGTGCCTGGCGAATTTATTCACCCATCACTACTCAGAAGCCATGTTCCAATATGTTGCACTGATGAGATCTAACAAGATTGAAACAGACTGTCTGCAAGTTTGGATATATGGCTCTGAATCACTAGGCTGTATCTGTGCTATAAACCAGCGGTTCTGGATGCATAGTTGGCCGAAGGGACATAAAGGAGTGATTTGCATATCTCTGCCCATGATGCCTTATGGGAGAATTACAACTCTCATTTTTAGTATCTAGGCAGTGCTGTGTGTATGGCATGAGACAAGTAAATACCTTCTGATTTCAGAAGACTTCACTTTGCATGTAATTGCTTGTAAAGGGCTTTTGGCCTCTTTTAGCCCTTCTCACCTTAACCAGGTAGAGATTTCCATTTCACTACTCGCCAAGTCCTACCCCTTCAAAAGTTATGTTCCCAAATCTTGTTGTGGGGAGATCTAACAAGATCAAAAAAGACTGTTTGGTTATATGACTCTAAATCCTTAGACTGTAGTTGTGCTTTTAATCAGTGGTTCTTGATACTTAGTTGTCTAAAAGGACACAAAGGATTGAGTTGTGTGTCTCTGCTTGTGATGCCTTACAGAAAAAATTAGGCTTAGAATTTTGGTATATAGGCAGTGCATTGTGCATGACAAGAGACATATTAATAACTTTAGATATCAGAAGGCTTCTCTTTGTATGTAATTGCTTGTAAAGGACTTTTTGGCTAAATTTAGCCCTTCTCATTCTAACCAGGTATGGTTTTCCATTTCGCTACTCTGCAAGTCATATCCCCTCAGAAGTAGTGATTGGCAAATTCCTCCCACTTCGCCAATAAATGCACAAATTTCTTGTGAAGTTCGTGAAACGGCAAAAAATTTGTGAAACTTGAATTACGTTGTCCACGTCAATTTGGACGCTGGTGTTTAAGTCAATGGGCATCCAAAAAGTGTTGATGCGTGACAGTTTTGATGCAATCGACATTTCCGTCTCGCATGCAAATTTTTAATTTTGGCCGGAATTTTGCAAATTGATTTGCCATCGATGATAAGAGAAAATTTGCCACAAATTCGTGCCTGGCGAATTTATTCACCCATCACTACTCAGAAGCCATGTTCCAATATCTTGTAACTGATGAGATCTAACGAGATTGAAACAGACTGTCTGCAAGTTTGGATATATGGCTCTGAACAACTAGACTGTATCTGTGCTATAAACCAGCAGTTCTGGATGCAGAGTTGGCTAAAGGGACATAAAGGAGTGATTTGCATATCTCTGCCCATGATGCCTTATGGGAGAATTACAACACTCATTTTTGGCATCTAGGCAGTGATGTGTGGATGGCATGAGACAAGTAAATACCTTCTGATTTCAGAAGGCTTCACTTTGCATGTAATTGCTTGTAAAGGGCTTTTTGGCCTCTTTTAGCCCTTCTCACCCTAACCAGGCACAGTTTTGCATTTTGCATTTTTCAATGGTCATTTTCCAATATCTGACACTGATGAAGTCTGATAAGGCTGAAGTAGACTGTCTGCATGTTTGGATATAAAGCTCTGTGCTATTAGGGTGTATTTGTGCTTAAAACCAGCAGCTCTTGATGCACAGTTGGCCTGATTTGCCTGTCTCCACCCATAGCATGAGACAAGTAATTACTTACTGATTTTAGGAGGCTTCTCTTTCTAAGACTGAAATAAATGGTAACATAACCAAGATAAATCCATACAAAAAAGGCTTCTGCATGCCTAGAGAACTTTAAGAGTTTTATAGGTGATTACAGCTCAGGGCGCAAGAGCTAAATTAAAATTGGATTGTTTTAAACAACTAAATTGAATGTGTGGATAGTGCCATGCACTGAATAATAATTATTACAATAATAATAATAAAAAATAATAGCTAAGTAATGTCCCATTTTTCCCAGGGAGGAGACATAATCATTGAGTGGAATTTGAAATGAAAAAGGAAATAAAATCCTGATTAACCTGACATTGTTTTAAGTTTAGCGTTATGTGGTCATTTCTGCTTGAATCATGTATGAGCCAGTCATCTTCAAATTAGTGTTTTTGTTAATAACACACGGAACACAAAATGACAGTTTCAATAATGAATCTGGCACAGAGGAGGTGGCAGCGTCATACTCAACAGAATGAACTTCTCAAGGTCACAGGGGTCGTGCTGCGGAACATCAACTTAATGCACAACTGAAAGGAGCATCATAAAAACCAGCTTAAAAGCAAATCAGGAACGTGTCTTGCGAATTACACAGGTAAGTGCTGAGTATATTCAGCTGTGCTTTTTGCATTCTAAGGTACAGAACTACATTATACAGAGTAACATAGTAAGTTAGGTTGAAAAAAGACACATGTCCATCAAGTTCAACCTTAAGTCTATATATAACCTGCCTAGCTACAGGTATAGGATCCCTTATCCGGAAACCCAATATCCAGAAAGCTCCGGGTTACGGAATGGCTGTCTCCGATAGACTCCATTTTATCCAAATAATCCAAATTTTTAAAAATGATTTCCTTTTTCTGTGTAATAATAAAACAGTAACTTGTACTTGATCCCAACTAAGATATAATTAATCCTTATTGGATGCAAAACCAGCCTATTGGCTTTATTTAATGTTTACAGGATTTTCTAGTAGACTTAAGGCAGGAAGACCCAAATTACGGAAAGATCCCAGGAAAACCCCAGGTCCCAGGCATTCTGGATAACAGGTCCCATACCTGTACTAGTTGATCCAGAGGAAGGTGAAAAATCCCATTTGAAGCCTATACCTGTTCAAGGTACAGGTATGGGACCTGTTATCCGGAAAACCCATTATCCAGAAATCTCCTTTATAATCAAATAATCCAGATTTTTAAAAATTATCACTTTTTCCTTTGTAATAATAAAACAGTAACTTGTACTTGATCCCCACTAAGATATAATTAATCCTTATTGGAAGCAAAACCAGCCTATTGGGTTTATTTCATGTTTACTTGATTTTCTAGTAGACTTAAGGTATCAAAATCCAAATTAAGGAAGCATCCGACAACCCTAGGTCCCGAGCATTCTGGATAACAGGTCCCATACCAGTCCCATAGCCCTTTCCTTCAACATCATCTTGCCTAAGGGCAGGACTCCACGGATGATTCCGGCACGATCCGACGCGCTGCGCAAAAACGCAGGCATCACGTTGGGTGCAATGGAAATAAGGTAAGTAATTCTATTGCCGGATCGTGTCGCATTGTTGATGCGACGCGACTGTCGGATGCAGACTCAGCGTGCAGCATCTGCATCCGACAGTTGTGTCGCATTGCATCAACGCTGCAACACGATCCAACAATAGAATTACTTAACTTATTTCCGTTGCATCCGACGTGACGCCTGCATTTTTACGCAGCACAACGGATCGCGTCGGAATCGTCCATGGAGTCCTGCCCTTACTCTCCATACTATTCCAATCTGTCCCGTTTCCCATCGCCGATGAATTTGCGAAATTGCAAAAAATTCACAAAACGCATTGAAGTCAACAGGAGTCAAAATGTTTAATTACGTGGAACAATTTTTTATGTAAGCAACAATTTTTTTTTTCCCTCAACGTATTAAAGTCTTTGGACGTTTTTCTTTTGGCGACTTTTTTGTCTTGATGACTATCAGCAACTTTATTGTCCAAGTGCGTTAAAGTCAACAGGCATTTTTTCTTATGGTGACTTTTTTGTCGCAGTGGATTTTTGCCGCAGTTTCGCAAAAAAAATTGCAGATGGCAAAGTGAGGAATTTCGCAGCAAATCCATGGCTGCCGAAAAAAAATGTGCTCATCACTATTTATAGACCCTTCCTAGTAAAAACATCGGCAAGATACAAGAGAGTTTAGTTACACCTCTTTGCACCCCCCTGCCATGCAGAAAATCAAGCCCACCAGGCAACTTGCACAAAATGACTTTGCTGCTTTCCTTTTAATTTACTGCACCAGACTCTCGTTAACCTTCTGCTACAGCTCAGGAGCCATTCTGATTTAACAGCTTTGTTTGGCCTCAAGAAGCTGAATGGATTTTCCTCCTCTAATGCTGAAGATAAGTGCACTGGACTGAAATACAAACGGAATCATTTCCCAAGCTACAAACTCAAGGCTGAGGGATCATTACACATGCTGGACTTTTTCACGTGAAATGTAACAATATACAGGTATAGGATCCGTTATCCTGAAATTCATTATCCATAAAGCTCCAAATTACAGAATGGCTGTCTCCCATAGACTCCATTATAATCAAATAATCCAGATTTTAATAACTTGATTTTTTTTTTCTGTAATAATAAAACAGTCACTTGTACTTGATCCCAACTAAGATATAATTAATCCTTATTGGAGGCAAAACCAGCCGATTGGGTTTATTTAATGTTTATATGATTTTCTAGTAGACTTAAGGCATGAAGATCCAAATTACAGAAAGATCCCTTATATGGAAAACCCCAGGTCCCGAGTATTTTGAATAAAAAGTCATATTCCTGTATCTTGCTCCCCCATGGAATCACAAGGCAAGTGGGAGACAAAGGGGCACATGAGTATGAGTATGAGTATTCCATGAGTATTTCTAGTAGACTTAAGGTATGGAGATCCAAATTACAGAAAGATTTGTTATCCATAAAACCCTAAGGTCCCGAGCATTCTTGATAACAGTTCCTATACCTGTATGTGTATATATATATATATATATATATATATATATATATATATATATATAAATTTTAACTTAAAACCTGTTTCCCAGGTTTATTTGTCAGTGTCTGATCTTTGTCATTAACTTTCAGACAGTCTCTCTTTCGATTCTTTGTTTGCCATTTAATCTTAAGTGATAATAAACCCCCTACTGTAAATTGTAAGGACCACATAGGCTTTCTGTGACCATATAAAAGACACAAGGCTGCAGGCTGAGTTATACAGGGAACTCTGAGTATCACTCATGTATTATAAGGGATAATGTACCCCCTACTGTAAATGATAAGGATATTAGAAGTCACTGAGGGGTTGTTCTGTGACCATATAAGGCACAAGGCTGCAGGCTGAGTTATACAGGGAACTCTGAGTATCACTCATGTATTATAAGGGATAATGTACCCCCTACTGTAAATGATAAGGATATTAGAAGTCACTGAGGGGTTGTTCTGTGACCATATAAAGACACAAGGCTGCAGGCTGAGTTATACAGGGAACTCTGAGTATCACTCGTGTATTATAAGGGATAATGTACCCCCTACTGTAAATGATAAGGATATTAGAAGTCCCTGAGGGGTTGTTCTGTGACCAAATAAAGGCACAAGGCTGCAGGCTGCATTATACAGGGAACTCTGAGTATCACTCATGTATTATAAGGGATAATGTACCCCCTACTGTAAATGATAAGGATATTAGAAGTCACTGAGGGGTTGTTCTGTGACCATATAAAGGCACAAGGCTGCAGGCTGAGTTATACAGGGAACTCTGAGTATCACTCATGTATTATAAGGGATAATGTACCCCCTACTGTAAATGATAAGGATATTAGAAGTCACTGAGGGGTTGTTCTGTGACCATATAAAGGCACAAGGCTGCAGGCTGAGTTATACAGGGAACTCTGAGTATCACTCATGTATTATAAGGGATAATGTACCCCCTACTGTAAATGATAAGGATATTAGAAGTCACTGAGGGGTTGTTCTGTGACCATATAAAGGCACAAGGCTGCAGGCTGAGTTATACAGGGAACTCTGAGTATCACTCATGTATTATAAGGGATAATGTACCCCCTACTGTAAATGATAAGGATATTACAAGTCACTGAGGGGTTGTTCTGTGACCATATAAAGGCACAAGGCTGCAGGCTGAGTTATACAGGGAACTCTGAGTATCACTCATGTATTATAAGGGATAATGTACCTCCTACTGTAAATGATTAGGATATTAGAAGTCACTGAGGGGTTGTTCTGTGACCATATAAAGACACAAGGCTGCAGGCTGAGTTATACAGGGAACTCTGAGTATCACTCATGTATTATAAGGGATAATGTACCTCCTACTGTAAATGATAAGGATATTAGAAGTCACTGAGGGGTTGTTCTGTGACCATATAAAGGCACAAGGCTGCAGGCTGAGTTATACAGGGAACTCTGAGTATCACTCATGTATTATAAGGGATAATGTACCCCCTACTGTAAATGATAAGGATATTAGAAGTCACTGAGGGGTTGTTCTGTGACCATATAAAGGCACAAGGCTGCAGGCTGAGTTATACAGGGAACTCTGAGTATCACTCATGTATTATAAGGGATAATGTACCCCTACTGTAAATGATAAGGATATAACAAGTCACTGAGGGGTTCTTTAAAGGCACAAGACTGCATACTGTATATATGTAGACCCACCTTACAGCAGTAATGACTGTCATTGTGGCGATCAGCCAATGAAAGCAGATGCAATGAAGTACCCTCTTTACCTAAAATGTTGTACCCCTAGGAAATAACTTTGCAATGACAAAGGTTTGACAGAGCAGCATCTAAAGTATCCTGAGTGTGCAAAACACAGTGGGGCTCATTTATCTACATTGGTCAAATTTGCCCATGGGCAGTAACCTATAGCAACCAATCAGTGATTAGCTTTTTAAAGCCAGATGCAATTTGAACAATGAATGCAGAAATCTGATTGGTTGCCATGGGTTATTGCCCATGGGCAAATTTGCCCAGTTTTCAGTGCATTTCATTTAATCAAACTTCTATCCTTTGCATGCCTGAAGCTTCTCATAAATGCTTCCATGTAAAGTACCCGCCAGCATTCAGTATAATAGTGAGGAACATATCTTACCTGTATTCCTCTTGTGTGAAACGAGGAATAACCGATGGCTGCAAAACTGTTATTATCACTGTAGTGCTGTTATATTTCACTGGATCTCCATCATCATAGGCGATGACACCCAGCTATAAAAAAAAATATACAAATATGAATCTACAAATATATAATATATAAATATAATAAGAACACTCATAACACAGGGGGTCATTTACAGAGACCCCTGACCAGGGGGCATGTAGTGACAGTTGTCCCGGGGGGGGGTGGATTTCGGGTTTTTCAGGGGGGCCTGGTCATGCTGCAGAAGAAGCTGCACCAGAGAAGAAGAAAGAAGCCAACGCTGGAGAAGAATAAAGAAGCTGCGCTGGAAAATAATGAAAAAGCAGGGCCCTGACTATATGCAAAATCACTAAGGAATGTAAAAATGCTCTCTTTAATGCACATTCTGTCCTGGATCTGGTTGTGCTTTGAACTTTACGCCAGATGAAAACATGACATAGGGAACATGGTGAGTATAGGGCTCCATCATGACCTCTACCTGGAAGTGCTCCCTAATATGAACAACCCTCTGCCTTGCCCTCATGTATAGAAAGAATAGAACACAGGTAGTGCTATATTTATCAGGTGAATGTAAGTGCTTCATTCTGGAACAAAAAGACCTGCAGCAATTAAAAAACATGGCAGACTGTGCACGCTTGATGTTGTGCAATGAGGTTAATACAGTTACTGCTTACCATTTATTATTACTGTGTACATGAATCATAAACTGCTTTATCTACAGTTCCTACCAGAGGTAAAACCATACTAGAGGGCACATCTATTTAAGAAGGGCATGCAAAGTACAAAAAAAAAACAAGCACAAAGTTCTAAATTTTTTGCCCTCTATATATACAGGTATTGGATCTAGACACCTTTGAGTTATGGAAAGGTCATCTTACATTTTATCCAAATAATACCATTTTGTTTCTCCTTTTTCTGTGTAATACCGTATATACTTGAGTATAAGCCGAGTTTTTCAGCATCCAAAATGTGCTGAAAAATCTACCTCGGCTTATACTCAAGTAAGCGTTCAGTAGCTGAGATTGCAGTCACTTTTAATCATTCCTATACCAACAGTTCGCTTGGGGAGAGACTGCAATATCACACAGCGCCCTCTGTTGGTTATATGAAAGAATAACAGTGCGCCCTCTGTTAGTTATATGAAAGAATAACAGTCCGCCCTCTGTTGGTTATATGAAAGAATAACAGTGACTGCAATATCACACAGCGCCATCTGTTGGTTATATGAAAGAATAACAGTGACTGCAATATCAAACAGCACCCTCTGTTGGTTATATGAAAGAATAACAGTGCGCCCTCTGTTGGTTATATGAAGGATTAACAGTGATGGCAATATCACACAGCGCCCTCTGTTGGTTATATGAAGGATTAACAGTGATGGCAATATCACACAGCGACCTCTGTTGGTTATACGAAAGATTAACAGTGATGGCAATATCACACAGCGCCCTCTGTTGGTTATATGAAGGATTAACAGTGATGGCAATATCACACAGCGACCTCTGTTGGTTATACGAAAGATTAACAGTGATGGCAATATCACACAGCACCCTCTGCACATGGTAGTGGGAAAATGCACACAATAATCCATTTGGCAATTCTCTGTCACTATCAACTTTGCAAAGAAGTCCGGTTGATCGCTGGGGGGGTCGCTTTGGTGGAATGTGCGCTGCTGGGAGACAGGGCTGTAGTTTTGTCTAGACTTATACTCGAGTCAATAAGTTTTCCCAGTTTTGGTAGGTAAAATTAGGTACCTCGGCTTATACTCGGGTCGGCTTATACTCGAGTATATACGGTAATAAAACAGTAACTTGTACTTGATCCCAACTAAGATATAATCAATCCTTATTGGAGGCAAAACCAGCCTATTGGGTTTATTTAATATTTACATGATTTTCTAGTAGACTTAAGGAATGAAGATCCAAATAATAGAAAGATCCATTATCTGGAAAACCACAGGTCTTGAGCATTCTGGATAACAGGTCCCATTCCTGTATCTTGCTCCCCCATAATTGTGCTAACAGTGAGAGGCACACCCCAGAAATCTGTTTCACACAATAAACACAGGGGATCACCCCATGGAAGAGCTATTTTGGTTTTCAGTTCTGTGGTTTTTATGAGTATGCCAGGTGAGTGCCAGTTCCACTGAGATGATACCGAATGTGTCTCTGGTTTTACCTCAACAAGACCAATTGGTGGCCCATATTCTAGCTAATAGGCCCACAGTAAACCAATAATAACCATAACTCAAGTGGGATTATTTTCATATTTACCTTAAAAATTGTACTGGGCTCTTCATTGAGATTTACCCTGGTTAAAACACGACCAGTATTTTCTTCGACATCAAATATGCTGGCGCTGTACGGGAACTGAACCACGTCTACCTTGTATCGAACTTTGCTCGCAGGCGTGCCCTGTAAAACAAACCAACACAGTTTGTTAGAAAATCAATAGCCTTATTTAAGCACTTGCCAACAAATCCATAAGGAGAAAAACAGTACAAATTTTAACAATGGAAACAAAAATAAAATTTAGGAACAAACCTAAACAGGTTATTATTGGCAGTGTACTGATTGAACACAATACATTCTGCCCCTTTAATATACAACGTACAACAGGAGGGAAAACATAAAGTTGAAAGGATTCGATGTTTATTGCTTGAGATTTGGGAGATCTCTTTGGACTCACATTTCTTGCACTTTCACATTAATTGGCTTTTAAAGGGTTTAAAATAACATTTCTCTCACTCCCTCTGCATTGAGCCTTATTGGCATGATGCAAAGGTTGGATTTCAGTCCAGTGGTACCCTGGGCATTGAACATTAGCCTGCCCCTTAGCTTTTGATAACCATATGCAAAGAAGGCTCTGCTGTACTGTGCATGTGCCAGTCAAGGACATCCAATACTGCTTCTATGTTTAATAAACATTAAATTCATGGTTAGGAAGGTCCAAAGCCCTGTTTGTGCTGCTGAGTTGTGCAGTTCAGCCATGCCAGTCCCTTACTCCACACACTAATGCGAGGGCCCTTCTGAGAGAGAGGTTCCAGTGTAACAGATGCTCTACATCCGCCAAGTAGAGCTAGTTTTGGTCTGGAAAAGGGTTATACTCCTTTATAGAACACTTACATATATTACAGTGAATATTATGTGAGTAGAATGGAAGGAATGGCACACTGATGGTAACAGCAGGTACAGAGTTTTACCTGTAAACCCATTATCCAGAAAGCTCCATATTCCAAAAAAAAACATCCTCCACATCCTCCACAAAGTCCATATTAAGCAAATGCTGTAATTCTGATGCTTTCCTTTTTCACTTGTACTTGATGGCACATATCTCTGCTCTTTTGTCACTAATGAGCACAGCAAGACTTTTATTGGGCACTCATAAAAGTTCAAAATCGAAATTTGTGTTTTAGAGGGTTTTTTTTACATTTTCTCTTAAACCATGAATACTATGAAAGATTGGCAAGGATATACAAAAACCTCTAAAAATTTAATTTTTTTGGGCATTTACTAGCAAAAAAGGCCCATTAACTTCTATAGGACCCTGATTGATTTAACTCACCAAAGTTTTGTATCAGAGTTTTTCGTGGTTTTTGTCTGAAAATTTTAAAGACCAAAAAATAGACTTTTGAATGGTGGAGGCTTATTTATTTGTGTTTATCAGACAATTCCCAGCTAAAAAAAAATCCTAAAAACTCAAAATATGATCGGATTAAAAATGATCCAATAGGGTCAGTGCATCTCCCACTGACTTCTATAGAACCTCAACAACTTTCACTTGGTGAATTTTTGCATTAAAGTTTATTGCTTTTTTCACTTGATAAATCTCAAATTTTAGAGCTTTTAAGAAATATAAGAAGACCAGAGATTCCTGGAAAAAAAATCACAATTTTATTGTTAATAAATAGTCACCTTACTAAATAGGCCCCCTAATATTGAATGAAACTACAACATTCGCTTTGTCGGAAAAACTGTCAATAAAATTTAAATTTCTCCAAATGCTTTACCATCCGTGAATAATTGTATTCACTTTGGGTTTTTTTTTTTGTACCAAATGCTTTGGAGTCAAAGGGCTTTTTTCTTGCGTTTTCCTTGCCTTTTTTCTGTTCAAAAATTATATATTCCGGTGAACAAAAATGCAGAGATTTGCAAAAACACACAATTCATTACACTGTCTGCATAAATATATATTTAGCTGCACACTGCTTCCATGCTGCATTTAAAATGGTCCAGTATCTGTTCTTGGAATGAATTATTAGTTAGAAAAATCACCTTGTTCTATTATGCAAGGAGACCGTGACATTTTCTAAAGCCGGATTATTTAGTCCCAAGGTAACTAAGGGAACCCAAATGTCACAATATGTATTATAACCTTGTGTCACATTGTAAGAGGCTCTGATTAATGCCCAGAAATGACACATCGGTACAACAACGGTGTAACGGGTGCAACAAAACCCTTACGCTGTCAAAAAGTGAGCAAATGAAATCAATGCAATGATAGTGTGAATGTGCCGGCATAAAGCTATCAGCGTAGGGAAGCAGGTCACACACAAGGCTAACAATGGGGTGTTGCAGGAACACGAGAATCATTAATCATTCCGCTAACTTTGTTTTTAAAGGATGGCATATGCATTATAGTAAGCAGTTAGGACCATTTCTGTAGCTAATATTTATATACAAATCGATAATCTCCATGAAGCACCTTGGGGAAAAGATAATGGCACACTATTTATTTGCAAACGGAGAGGGCGGATGAAAATGAATAACTTAATGCAATATGCATTCATTCCTATGTTTAGCCCACACACATCAAGGGAGATTATTTATCAAAATCTGAAAATTTCTGATTTGTCCCCCTTATTTATCAATCCATTTTTCCAAAAATTTACTGTGTGGAATAAAATCGTGAAAAAAAATTGAATTGGACACATTTTTCGGATTTGATGCCTGATAAAGCGTTTTTCCACGAAAACGGATTATTGCACTAATCTGGGGCTGATTTATCAAACCTTATTCCTTTTTACCAAGCAGTAATGATACGCCAACATTTTACACGTTGTCCCTGCTGACCAAAGCGTCAGTACCCAGTGTTGGACTGGGGCATCTGAATCTGACCAGAGAAATAAAACATAATTTATCTCATCACTGAGGGCCCCATGTTTAACTACTCTGGATGCACATGCTTAATGTTCACCCCTGCTACGACTTCGAATCGAAGGATTTGAACTAAAAATCGTTCGACTATTCGACCATTCGATAGTCAAAGTACTGTCTCTTTAAAAAAAACTTCGACCCCCTAGTTCGGCAGCTAAAAGCTACCGAAGTCAATGTTAGCCTATGGGGAAGGTCCCCATAGGCTTTCCTAAGTTTTTTTTGATCGAAGGATATTCCTTCGATCGTTGGATTAAAATCCTTCGAATTGTACGATCGCAGTATTTGTGCTAAATCCTTCGACTTCGATATTCGAAGTCGAAGGATTTCAATTCCTAGTCGAATATCAAGGGTTAATTAACCCTCGATATTCGACCCTTGAATCAGCCCCTTAATGCAACAAAAGTATATTAAGAGGCAGTTCATTCTGTGTGTCGGACAGGGAATTTCCATTAAATATTGGTATGAGCAGTGACAGATATGCATGGACACCACTAGTGCCATTAACCTAAATGTCTCAGTTGATGAAAATTTTGTTCAACTCTTCTGAGCAGTCAAATTAAGTTTTTTAGATTAAAAACCTACTCCCCAGTCAGGGTATTGAAATATGATAAAGAAGATCCCAGTTTTTTACTCCCCTGCTCTGGTATTTGTGAAGCCCACAGATGAAGAAGGCTTTGATGGATGAATGAATGCAACATTGATCCATTTGTGTGCCAGGACCTTTTAGTATTGTTGTGCCCCATTGTTTAAATTGTGGCATGGATCAAGAAGAAGCCCAGAAATGAGTCTGGTCCATCTACAGTCTTCAAGTTTAAGTAAAAAAGCATAAGCGTATAAGTATAAACATCCTTCTTAAGGGAAAAGGCAGCAGAAAGTGGAATAAATTTTTGAAGTTTTTGTAGAAATGCATTGGCACATTCTTGATTTCCACACAATATGTCCCCTTTAAAGGACAAGGAAAGTCTAAAATAGAATAAGGCTAGAAATGCTGTATTTTGTATACTAAGCATTAACATGAACTTACTGCACCACAAAGCCTAATCAAACAAACGATTTATGCTTTCAAAGTTGGCAACAGGGGGTCACCATCTTGTAACTTTGTTAAACATTTTTGCAAGACTAAGACTGTGCACATGCTCAATGTGGTCTGGGCTGCTTAGGGAGCGTCATAAACAAAGCTGCTTGAATTCTGCATGGCTGGGAAGTAAGGCGGGGGCTCCCCCTGCTGTTCATAAGTATGATTGTTTCCCTGCTCAGCAGTTAGGGACCGTCTGACAATTCCTATCCACAGCAGTAAAGGAAGGGAGAATTTCACTGTATACAGACAGGTTTCTTAGAAAAACGGTACACATTTTTTAATTGAAGTATATTGGAGATAGGTTTCTTTTTCATTAAAGAAAGTAAAAATGGGATTGTATTTTTTTTTGCCTTTCCTTGTCCTTTAAACATTTAGATTCATTAACTGTTTGAATGACATAGACCTATCAAAATATTTCCTTATACTCAACCCTTACTGTAATACTATTTTCTCCTGTGTCAAATATATAGGGTATATAGCGAGATATCAAAATCATTTAAAATAAAAAAAAGTGGAAAAGCATTGCATTTTTCCAGTAGTTTATTGGTTTGAAGGTGATGCAGGCTGTGTACTAGCAGAAGAATGTCAGCTTCATATTCTTTAATATTCCACAGAGGTTAGAGTTCCACTGAACTGAGCTTATACCAACTTGAATTGTTCTTTGCACAAATGGATTTGAGTAATACTTTTTTCTAGAAGTAGATATCTTTGTAGATATCAACATTTTTATCAAACACCCCTTGCAAAAGTTAGTTTTCAATTCAACATTGCTATTAAATTGACACTATCAATCTATGTAGGATAGCTTTGTTTTTAGGTGGGGATACACACATATTCTCGCGAAGATAAATATTATCTCTGGAAATAGCATTGCTGCTCAGACAGATGCCATTTGAGTGACTTTGTCAAGAAAGTTTGTCATCTCAAGTGCCCTTGAATGAAAGTGATCGAATTAGCACTTCAACAAGTTTATTCTAAACCTTTTCTCTCTGAGACAAACTCACTGGGGATTGCAGTTGACGTTTCATGTGTTTTGCATTTTGAGAGAACTCTTAATTGCAAGGAAATTTTGAAAAGGATTGGAAATCCAATACAGAAATAAAGGTATCACTTCAAATAAACAGGGAAGCAAAATGTTTTCGAAGCTTTTGAAGCAGACAAACAGATGGACAGACAGATATTATGGGGCCGATTCACTAACTTCGAGTGAAGGATTCGAAGTAAAAAAACTTCGAATTTCGAAGTGTTTTTTGGGCTACTTCGACCATTGAATGGGCTACTTCGACCTTCGACTACGACTTCGACTTCAAATCGAAGGATTCAAACTAAAAATCGTTTGACTATTCGACCATTCGATAGTCGAAGTACTGTCTCTTTAAAAAAAACTTCGACCCCCTAGTTCGCCATCTAAAAGCTACCGAAGTCAATGTTAGCCTATGAGGAAGGTCCCCATAGGCTTTCCTAAATTTTTTTGGTCAAAGGATAATCCTTCGATTGTTGGATTAAAATCCTTCGAATCGTTCGATTTGAAGGATTTAATCGTTCGATCGAAGGAAAAAATCCTTCGATCGTTCGATCGCAGTTTTTGCCCAAAATCCTTCGACTTCGATATTCGAAGTCGAAGGATTTTCATTCCCAGTCGAATATTGAGGGTTAATTAACCCTCAATATTCGACCCTTTGTGAATTGGCCCCTATGTGTCATTAAAATGCAGACAAAACAAATAGTAGCTAATATTGGTTCAATGAAACCATGTGCTAAATTTCAGTGGTGAACCAATAGAACACATTGGGACTCATTTATAAACTTTGCACATGGCAGATTGGTTTCCACAGTGAATATATTTGCCCTGTGCATGGTTATATTTATAAATTTAGGGGTTTATTTCTCAAAATCCGTTTTTTTTTCGGAATTTTTTAAATAAAAATGTCCGACCAAAGTAGAATCCATGAAGAGACCTTATTTATTACTTAAACTCGATGAGTACACCATTCTGGACTACTATTCGTGTGCTTCATCCAATGTGGTATATGATGATTACATGTACTAGGTGCTCTACACGAGGCATATACAGGACAAAAATTGCACACAAGGATGAACCATAAAATCACTTTCACCCATTGATACTGTAAATACTCTTTTAAAAATCCCATAGGACTGAATGGAGACTGGTGGTATTTCCCTCTAGCAGACTGGGCAATCTCTAATTTCACTGTTTGATAAATATGCCCCTGGACTATTTACAACCCACTCTAAAGGTAGCCATACATGGGCAGATAAAAGCCGCTTCCTTTAGACCAATTCGGCATCTTATCTGCCCGTGTATGAGGGCTTCCAACGGGTCATCCCGATCAATATCTGGCCGTGATATCGTTTGGGAAGGTTTAATTTTTCAGGGGATCGACTTGTCCGAGCCTATTGCTCCTCTAGGCCGAACGTTCAGAATATAGCCCTGCGTTGGTAGGCATATCGGGGAAAGATCTGCTTGATGACACCAAACAAGCGGATCTTATAGTATATGGCCAGCTTATTATTCATGATCTCTATCTATCTGTAACTTCCTAATCTATTGCCCATGAATAACTTTCACTGATCTAATAAATACATGCTGTGCATATTTAGAATGGGCCTTGGTGCTCTGAAAGCTTGCAATGGATTTTTATTGTTAGCCAATATAAGTATCACTTATACGATACTTTTTGTATTTGTTTTTTATTTGTTATTTTCCCCAGAATTCTAGGATCCTTTGCATCCATTCTCACAGCTATACACTTCAGAGCACACTGGGAGGTTGAAAAGGAGCTTGACAAAAGTTTACAAAGAGCATTATGGGAGCAAGAATCTGAATAGCTTTGATCTGTGCCAAATGAGTCCTTAATTGATTGATTGATTGATTAACCTTTTCAGCCGTCTTGACATAATTTTTCTGATACTGTTGCAGAAGTAACACTGACCATTACACAACTAATTGGTGTGTGCTACCCTGTACACACTTGCACGATTGTTTATTTAGAACCACAACACTTTGATATAATTATTAAAGGAAAACTATACCCTCAAAATGAGCACTTAATCAACGGATAGTTTATATCATATTAAGTGGCATATTAAAGAATCGTATCAAACTGGTATAAATATTTAAGTAAGTCTTGCCCTTTTACATCTCTTGCCTTGAGCCACCATTTTGTGATGGTCTGTGTGCTGCCTGAGAGATCACCTGAACAGAAATACTGCAGCTCTAACTGTAACAGGAAGAAGTGCGAAGAAGCAAAAGACACAACTCTGTCTGTTAATTGGCTCATGTGACCTAACAAGTATGGTTTGTCGGTATGTTTGTGTGCACAGTGAATCGTACAATCCCAGGGGGCAGCCCTTATGATTTAAAATGGCAATTTTTTATTTTTGATTACCCGATGGCACATACTACTAGAAAAGTATATTATTATGAAAATGGTTTATTTACATGACGCAGGGTTACATATGAACTGTTTTATGCAATATCTTTTTAAAGAGACCTACATTGTTTGGGGGGTATAATTTTCCTTTAATAACAAATTATTTTGTGGGACAATTTATTCTGCCTACAGTAAGAGGCCAATTCATTAACTTCGAGTGAAGGAATAGAAGAAAAAATACTTTTAATTTCGTAGTGTTTTTTGGCTACTTCGACCTTCGACTACGACTACGACTTCGAATCGAAGGATTCGAACTAAAAATCATTCGACTATTCGACCATTCGATATTCGAAGTACTGTCTCTTTAAGAAAAACTTCGACCCCCTAGTTCGCCACCTAAAAGCTACCGAACCCAATGTTAGCCTATGGGGAAGGTCCCCATAGGCTTGGCTAAGTTTTTTTGGTTGAAGGATAATCCTTCGATCGTTGGATTAAAATCCTTCGAATCGATTATTCCTTTGAGTGTTCGATCTAAGTATTTGCGCAAAATCCTTCGACTTCGATATTCGAAGTTGAAGGATTTTCATTCCCAGCCGAATATCGAGGGTTAATTAACCCTCGATATTCGACCCTTGATGAATTTGCCCCTAAAGGTTGTCCTTCTCATTCACTTCTAAATTTGTTTCAGTCCAGTAACCAATTAACTAAACCCATGGTCCCTTTTTAGAGGTTTATATCCAAAAATAAAGTAGATTATTTCGCTTGACTACTGTGAAATTCATTCTCCATTGCAGCGGAATAAAATTCTATATATTAAGCAAATTAATGTCCAATAATACTTGTCAAAATTAAATGTTGTTTCCAGACACAAATTCATATGACAGCAGTGCATTAAATAGATACAAAATCCTGTAGTAAGATAAACTATGAATGTATTTATTCTAAGCCAACATTTTATTTCATTATAGGCAAAAAAAAAAGTAATTTGCACTTGTGTTTAGCTGTTAATTTTGAAAGCAGCTTGATCTAAGATAATTGTCCTGGTGTATGTCTGCACTTTTGTAATCTTTTGTTTTCTGGCCGGTTCAAAAAGCTACAAATTATATGCACTCGCTTAACAACAGGATTAAAAACCCAATTTATTTGCATTAATACAGCACTAAAGAAAATGCATTAATAATTGGACATTTATAAGAACTCTTTCATGCTCATTTTGAACATAGTGCCCGATCCCACATTAGCCTCTTAGCATAAACTCATAGTACAGAATTCTGAAACATTATGCGTAAGGTTGATTGTAGCACTAACAGTTCAATTACACCCCCTGCTAATAGATTGCTGCTGAATAGCTGTTTGGAGGTTTCAGCACTTTGAGGATATATATATATATATATATATATATATATATATATATATATATATATATATATATATATATATATATATATATATATATATATATATATATATATATATAATTACCTGCTATCTATCAGCAACATCATCCTGAGTTAATAAAACATGAGTTTTCTGCCCATTCTGAAGTATAGACTAAAGCTTTTTTTCCATTTAGGAACATTTTCTAGACAATAGAATTCCACCATTCCCTCTATGGTGTTCTTGTAAACAAATTAAAACTCACAAAGGAAAAGAAAATGATTTACCTTAAGGCAATATGCATTTTAAAACATAATCTTACTGTACAACCATCTCATTAACTTACTACTCCGAATGTTTTATATGACTGTTCTTTAGTTAAGGATCCCCTAGGCATAAAGGCAAGGGTCACATTTATCCCATCTTCTCACAAGTTCACCTGAGAATTTCCCAGGAATAGAATAACCCATAAATGGATATCTCATTATCTCTTCTGTTATCTGTGAACTTGTTTTAAAATCTGAAATACAGTTCTTGAGGCTGTGTAAAAAATCAAACTGAAAATGTTGCATAAATTATATTTTTTATGATAGAAGTGGGTTCATCTGTATAAGATTGAAATAGAAAGTAACGTTGCGAAATGTGAATTGTTTAGCTAATGGTTGATAGGTAAAGTCAGGTTGGCCCCTAGAGGGAGCTAAAGTCTAGCATCAGTTTCATAAGAGCTAGGGAAAGTCCCCAAAGGGTGGAGACTGGGAGGTTATAAATAGAGAGGCCCAAACGGAGGAGAGAGAGAGATGCATCATGGGAAGGGCAGCAAGCATGGAACCACTAACGCAGTAGATTCATCTCCTAAGAGAGGTACTGAATGTAGTTAGTTGAAGTTCTACCGAGTGTGAGATGAGCCAGGATAATTAGCATCAGCAGCTATGGCCCCAAGGGGTGAGTGGGCGTAATGACCCAGCAGGCACCTGCCAGTCAGGGTTTCAGAGGATAGGCCAAGGCTAGAGGAGAAGCCAGTGAGGTATCCCCACAGACCTAGTGTAATTATTGTTACATAAGCGTGAGGGAGTTGGGGAGATTTGAGCCCTATGGAAGTGCTCCTGCTTGTATGCTAGAGACGTGGGACAAGATTAATAAATTAGTTTGGTTCAACTGCAACCCCTGGCATCTCCTTTTGCTGATGTAAGTTTGCATCCTGATGACAGTTTACAAGAAGCTGGGTTTATGGACTGGGTTATATTTTGGCAGAATCTCAAGGATTAGTAGGAGACGTCAAAACACTGTTCTTTGTATTTATTTACAGTATAATACATGTATGGTACTAGTAAGCACCTATAAAATTAAATAACAAGCATCTTGGGGAAATCTATACAAGAAGTGATGCGCTGAACACAGTTTTAAAGTAAGTAATTTTTTATAAACCCTGATAAAAGGAAGAATTTAGTCTACTATTCAGAAATGACATTATGGCTATAAAATCCACACCCATCTATTTCTGATATGACTTAAAAAGAGGGTAAAGTTGCTGTACACATTTTTCATAACCAGAAAATAAAATTCTGTATATATATATATATATATATATATATATATATATATATATATATATATATATATATATATATATATATATATAAAAAATTATTTTGTTTTTTCCCTGTTTGTTGCTGTGGTTACTCTCCTTAACAAAAAGATAGATGCTTAAACACCATGCTAAAGAGTCAAAAATATAAATTTAAAAGAAAAGTTATATATCACAGTAAATAAAAATGTACACCAAATAGCATTATTGTCTTACAATTAATTTGTCTATGCCTTACTAAAATGTATTTTTATGGTGTCCTATAATGATTTTGAAAAAAAAATGAAGAGCACTGATAAGCAGGAGGAAAGCTAGGACAGTATTCTTATACAAACAAACATAGGGGTGCGTCTTCTTGAAGATCTCTATTTTTTAATGCACCACAGGAGAAATAAGACTTTAAAGAATTGCTAGTTTAATGAGTAGCAATAAAAAGTCAAAGCAAGTTATAGCTTACATTAAGTGCAAAGAATATAACTTGGTTGTGAATTATTCACAGCCTTGATAAATGACCTAATTAAATCCTTAGGGATGGAAGTAGAGCTTATTAACAATGGTAAGCAGAATTAACCTATATAGTGATTATCATTGGTAATAAAGATTAGTTGGACTTCCTTCCCTATATTCTTCCTGTACTATCTTTCTAATTATCATATGGTATATTTGTTGGTTCTAATATAGAGGATATCTGCATATGGAGGGGGTTAGATGGACAATCTAGAAAGGAGACCTGGAGGACACTACTATATTGTTACTAAAATGTAGGAAAATTAACATTCTCTATACGTTTTTGGCCTTGCTGTTGCCTGATACTGCCACTCATACCTCAATGCTTTCACTGGGCCATAGTGAGAGGTGGTGGGTTTGTTAATGTAGCAAGGGAAATTCCTCTGAACTTCTAGCAATGATGAATACTGACCTCTGCTTCATTATTTAAATGGTGCAGTGCATAATACAGACATTCACATTATGAGACAATTCTCAATTAGTCCTCAATTATTTTTTGTAGTTTTTCAGTTGTTATTGCTCAGCAGCTCTCCATTTTTGGTATTTCAGCAGATATCTAGTTGCTTGGCTATTATTTACCCTAGCAATCAGACAGTGGATTGAATGAGAGACTAGATTATGAATAGGCAAGAGAATGAATAGGAGAAAAATAAATAAAAAATAGCAATAAAATTGTAGCCTCACAGAGCAATAGTTTTTGGGTTGCTGGGGTCAGTGACACCATATTTGAAAGCAGAAAAGAGGCAGAAGAGGAGACAAATAGTAAAAATGGAAGGTAAATGATTAAAAAAAACAAGTGAATACCAATTTCAAAGTTATTTGGAATAACATAATAAAAGTTAACTTAAAGGTGAATCAGTCGGTTTAAAACAATCTAAAATGGAATGCAATTAACTATGTATTATAAAGGAATAATAATATGTTATAGCATCTGAAATGTTGACTAGGCATTACACGGTGAAATAATGTGGCTGCATGAAGTTCTGGAATTGTTTGCCACTTTTACACAGTGTTTCCAAAATAATCATTGAGTAATGATGCACGCAGTTCAATGTTTTATAGAGTCCTCTCCTCTTGACCTCTCTGGCACTACTATGTACTGGTTTCTATAGTGGTGGTGCTAGCTCATGCATGATTTACATTAGATTGTAAGTGGACACCCTAGTCCTCCTAGTAACTACATAGATAAAATAAGACATCGACTTCTATAACAGATACATAATGGTTATATGAACACAATGCAATCAAACATTCAGACAAAGGCTGCATTATACATATACGTATGGCCTAACTATTAATTTAGAGCAAAAACATGGATAAAGATGATATGTCTAGTTGGGCAATACCAGCAGACTACTCAACTGCGCCTCCATCGACTTCCACTTTTTTCCAAAGGAACTAATGTGGAAATTGTAATGGTTAAATAATGCCGTGAATTTGTTATAAGATCTGAAAAAAGTAATAACCGAAAAAAAAATGCTGAAAGATGTGCTAAGAAATAAGAATATCTCTAAAACCTCTAAAAAATTACTAGCAAAAAGATCTGAAAACCACTAAAATTCTGAATTGATTAAAAATGGTCCAATAGGATCAGAGCAGCCCCATTGACTTCTATGGGACCTCAATAGCTTTTATTTGGCACATTGTATTAGAGATATTTTCATGGTTTTTACACTAAATATATTTCCAGTTTTAAAGAAATACTGAAAAAACTAAATGTTTAAAGATTTGTAAAAAAAAAAAAAGAGAGAGAAATTAGATTGTTAGTAAAAGCCCCCTTAATATGGTCTTATATTTAAAACAAAAATCACAACAAATACACGTTTTCACCACTCTCAGCCTTAAGTTAGCAAAACTTGCCTGAATTCAAAACCAGCCGGCATCCATAGTGTATGAATATTGTACTCAGCAGCACATCGTGCGCATACCAATAAATATCACATTAAACTTCACTCCATACAATATTAATGGTACATGAATTGCCAGTTTTAGACAAAAACTAAAAGATGGCTGAGAGCAAATGAACTGCAATAAACCAGGGTTATTGCTTCAAAGAAAACATTTGTGTACAGGATAAATATAAATAATATGTCAATTCAAAGGAAATTAATTTTTGCTGCTGGTAGTGCTTTAAAGTGGATCCGTCACCTACACATAAAAAACTGCATAATGAAAGTCCTTTCCAAATTAAATATGGAACCCCCAAAATTTTTTTCATTAAAACATCCATACCTGTTATAAAGATGTTTAAATATCTAAACTGTCAATCAAATATTACCTGCCCCGCCTCTATGCCCGTGGCATAGAGGAGGGGCAGTCAATTACTTTCACTTTCCATTCAGCACTTCCCACATGTCACTGCTCTCCTCACATTCCCCCTTCCCTCCTCAGGCTCTATAATTGTGTAGGGCACTGCACATGGACATTAGGTCCCGCATTCTGGTTCATACACAAGATTTTGGGGTGATACACAATTTCCCTTAATAACCGTGTCCACAAAATGGCAGCTGCCTGCTTGCTGTGATTGTATAATTCCAAAACAGAAGGAAACAAAATTTAAATAATAAATACAGTGTAAGTAAAGTTTATTTTGCTCAACTAACATGATAGAAAATAATTTGAAATTATTTCTTAGGGTGACAGGTCCCCTTTAACCTTACCAAAATGTTAATCACCAGTGATGATGGTTGGAAAAGCTGCTAGTCATAACATTATTATTATTATTATTATTATTATTATTATTATTATTACAACAACCAACAATTATTTGATTTAAATGGAGTTTATGTCAGATGGCCTTTGGAGCTTTCTGTATAATTGGTTTCCAGATAAGGGATCCCAACCTTAAAGTTTTTCATTTAGCCACTATCCCATTAAAAAACTTTCTACACTAATTACGGACATTACTTTTGGATTTCTGATACATTTCACATTCCTAAGTACATAAAAAAATTATTTAGATCGAAATAGTATTTTCCTGATTTCCTGAATGCTATTAGATAAAACAAGGATATCTTAATAATGGGTTATAAAGGGAATAATTATGCAGATTTAAATATAATCATTGCCATTTCTTAAAAGCACAATAATGTTTTATAATATAATCTCAATGGCTGCCTCAAGATTTCATCATTTTGCCAATACTTCCAGATAATTTGACAATTATGGAACCTAGTCATGTGTAACAGCAGTTTCATGTAGAACCCACACAAAGCACAATTCTATGGATTGAGATAACTTGCTTTTGGATATCCGTACACATGGCTAGATTCCATTGTTAAGTTGCTTTGACCCGAAAACCAGAAAAATTGCAACTACAGAAAGTGAATAGGATCTGCATCTTCTCTTTACTTCCTCATCTGTTGATGGACCATGACCTCACTGATACGGCAAATCATAATTTTATTAAAATGCAACATTTTTAAAGGATATTCTGTCAAAACTAACCCCCAACTTGGCTTACATCCAAAAAAATGGTCAATATTAGATAAACTGCTTGGCCAACTTGGTAGTGTCTCTGTTGAAACGCTTTACACTCCACGAACATGTGGGAACTCCATGCATGGGCTTCCTTATGCAAGCCCATGCTTGCCCTCAACTTGTTTGTCATTCATGATGTAGAAGCAGGAGAGTTTGATAAACAAGGTGCAGTTGGATTACATGCTCAAGACAACAATGGCTCCATTGCTCCACTGTCCAGTGTCTTGCACTGGGTGCTTCATATAAGTCTCAACTGGCACAAGGCCCCAAAGAGAAGAGCTCTGTACAAGGTCTAAGTGTATCATATATTAATTGGAGATTACGGTGCCTGTGTATATAATATAAGCTATATGGTATATAGATTTTATTGTCTCTTATTAGGTGCACTTCCAAGAATGAGTCGATTTGTGTGTGTTGGTATGGCTGAATTTATCTGAGTATAACATGCAATATTTATTTGTTTTTCTTGTTTTTGCAGAGTATATTTAGATTATCTAAATTATTTCTTGCAGTAAAATACTTCATGATGTTAAATTGATTCAAATGTCAGTGTCAGACCAGAAGTTATAAAAGGCCTGCAAGCAAGTAGAGTAGTAAAGGAAAATTGGAAAGCATCAAACATGCATGAGATGAACTGCCTGCAGAAAAAACTTGATAATTACCCTTGATCCTATGAGGGTCAAGTCATTTATATGGGTTACAGAGGTTTGTGACTACACTATTACTGTGTTAATAGAAATATTTGACTTACCGGAGGATCTTTATCTTCAGCTGCAACCGTAGCAACAAGGGTGCCCTTGAGAGCATCTGGAGCAACCATTCCCCAATACAGAGCTTTAGTAAATACTGGTGAGTAATCATTCATATCCTAAAAAACACAATTTAAAGCCTTGAGAAAGAGAAATATAGTTATGAATTCAACCCACAACGATGATATTTTCATTGTATACGTGTAGACCTCTCTTTATATAAGAAAAGCCATTTAGCAAAGTCAATCCCCTCCCAATTCTATTATTATGGCATCAGTTCTCACACTAAGAAAAAATGCCACATTTTCAATATTCCTTTAATATGATATAAAGTGCAAATAATTCCCTGCTCACAAAGCTTCTAGGCTATTTATTATTGAAATGTGCCAAAATAAGATCTAGTGTTCCCAGAGTAAATAATTTTTGAGACGGAGGGGGTTAGTTTAAGCTACAGTAAAACAAGTATATACAGTATGTATGTTAAGAACTAAGCGATCAGTTTTAATAACAAAACACATTGTTTAAATCTCTTACTTTAAAATAATTATTTTATGTGAGCTTGTGTTTCTTATATTGCACCACATTTATTTTACAGTTGAGATAAACAAATAGTCAATTTCTAAAATTGGAGATGAGTGGAGCAGAAACAGGATATAGCTAGGCACATTTATGTATAGCAACCAGTCAGCAAATAACTTTGGCTACAGGGTACAACAGTGATCCCCAACCAGTGGCTCAAGAGTAGGGATGGGCGAATTTTTTCGCCTTGTTTCACCGAAAAAATGATGCCCATAGACTTGCATGGCGTTGTGCGTCAACAGCATTTTTTTTGACGCCCATAGACTTTAATGGGTGTCTGCGACATTTCGCCATCGGCAAAACGAAATGGGTCAAATTAGCCCATCCCTACTCAAGAGCAACATGTTGCTCACCAACCCCTTGGATGTTGTGCTCATTGGCCTCAAAACAGATACTTATTTTTGAACTCTTGGCTTATAGGAAACTTTTGGTTGCATAAAAACCAGTAGTATTGCCATTTAGAGCCTCCTTTAGGCTGTTAGTCCATATAAGGGGCTACCAAATAGCCAATCACAGACCTTATCTGCCCCCCAAGGACATTTTTTAAGCTTGTGGTTCTTTCCCAACTCTTTTTACATTTGAATGTGGCTCATAGTTAAAAAAAGGTTGTAGACCCCTGGTCTACAGCAAGTCTGAAGCTGAAATTGTACTGGTATACATCTGCCCAGTGTTCATAAAAGAACCTCAGTGATTCAGGTTTGTTGGTAACTCATTCACACAAAGAATATTGAGGATTCTCCTGTTTAAATTATTATGCTTTTCTTATGGAGTCCATTGCAGATGGTTTCCTCATCTTATGCCATAACAGTAAAAACAACAACAACCTTCCATATTTGAGTGTAATTTGTATTTTTTGAAAATGTTTAAACATTTCGGCTTGATATAAACAGATTTTAGAGCTCATTTATACATGTTGATTGGTTACCATTAGTAACTGTGTTGGTTAGTTTCTAAATGAGCCCTTTTGTGGTTTGTTTGATTGTTGCATTGAAAATGGTTCTTTTCCATTTTTTCTATGATTTTTGTCACCAACATCCATGAATAATATACTGGAATCTTGTAAATAATAAAAAAATGTAGAAGCTGCAGCTGTTTTAACTATATGTAGGGATGGGCGAATTTTTTCACCTTGTTTCGCCACGGAAATGACAGCCATAGACTTGTATGGTGTTGTGTGTCAAAAAAAAAAAAGGCGCGCGTCAAAGAATAACTAGGGGGCAGATTTACATAGGGTTGAATATCGAGGGTTAATTAACCCTTGATATTCGACTGCCGAATGTAAATCCTTCGACTTCGAATATCGAAGTCGAAGGATTTACCGCAAATAGTTTGATTGAACGATCGAACGGATCGAAGGATTTTAATCCATTGATCGAACGATTTTTCTTCAACCAAAAAATTGTTAGAAAGCCTATGGGGACCTTCCCCAAAAGCAAACATTGCACCTCGGTAGGTTTTAGGTGGTCGAAGTTTTTTTAAAGAGACAGTACTTCGATTATCGAATGGTCGAATATTCAAACGATTTTTAGTTCGAATCGTTAGATTCGAAGTCGAAGGTCGAAGCAGCCAATTCGATGGTCGAAGTAGCCAATTCGATGGTCAAAGTAGCCAATTCGATGGTCGAAGTAGCCAATTCGATGGTTGAAGTAGCCAAAAAAATCATTCGAAATTCTATGTTTTTTTTATTCTATTCCTTCACTCGAGCTAAGTAAATGGGCCCCTACATGTTTAACTATAGCCCCACATTACACATGTGCTGCTACTGCATTGTGTCCACCAGGAGACGTATGCTGTTATACATAGTACTGGTACAGGTATGAGACCTGTTATCCAGAATGTTCGGGACCTGGGGTTTTTTCGGATAACGGAGAAATTATTACAGAGAAAAAGGAAATCATTTTTAAAAATTTGGACTATTTGGATAAAATGGAGTCTATGGGAGACAGCCATTCCGTAATTCGGAGCTTTCTGGATATCAGGTTTCCGGATAAGGGATCCTATACCTGTACTGGTTTTCTAATCCAAAAATTTATCATACAGAATGCAGCATCAAGCCATTCACACAGTATATTTTTATAATAAACATGACTTTCTTCTTTTCTGACTTTGCTTCCTCTTGTGATATTTAGACAATGTCTCGTATCTGATGTGAATTAATGCAACGCAAGACCAATTTATGCCTTTTATTATATGTAAGGGCATATTTCTGAATATGAGCAATTCATTTTGGTGCTGAAAAAAAGCAAACAAACTGGAAGAAATGAATCCCATAGTTATAAAATAGAGCTTGAGGTTATAGATTTGCTGTAAATTTTAGTTTTGTTCAATGTGCATAGTGTTAGAAAATGCAGCAAAAATGCTCATATTTTACAACTGTAAAGGGAAAACTGTTTCCAATATTTACATAATTCCCTCTACTCGATTACAATAACAATCTCATTGATGTACCATGCAAATGCTGAACTGGTAAAACAGTAGATAACATCTTTATAACATCAATTTCTCTCTTCGTAGATGAACAAAATTAAATATATTGAACTTTACTAAACATGCACAGCACTAATCAATTATGGCTTGCATAACTCAGCTGAAATTGCATGTGCATAGCCGAGGGCTGATTTAGTATCTGACTGCTTAGTAAATCTTCCATAATAAACATTTTAATATTTTTAAATCAGCCAATCATTCATTTTATCCAGAGAAATTCAACAACGATTCATTTGCCGGCATTATTTAGAATTACCTTTGATAGCGTGCGTACAGTGAATGTAAAAGGAATAAATATTTCCTCGTGTAAATGTGACAGTAACTAGTTTATCTTCCAACAGAGTTCAAGTAAATGCTATATACAATTCAACTACATGTAGATCAGGCTTTAAAGGAACAGTAACACTAAAAAATGAAAGTGTCCTAAAGAAATCAAAAAATGTAATGTATTGTTGTGCTGCACTGGTACAACTGGTGTGTTTGCTTCAGAAATGCTACTATATTTTATATAAACAAGCTGCTGTGTAGCCATGGGGGCAGCCATTCAAGCACAGGATACACAGCAGATAACAGATAAGTACTACTATAGTTTATATAAACAAGCTGCTGTGTAGCCATGGGGGCAGCCATTCAAGCACAGGATACACAGTAGATAACAGATAAGTACTACTATAGTTTATATAAACAGGCTGCTGTGTAGCCATGGGGGCAGCCATTCAAGCACAGGATACACAGTAGATAACATAAGTACTACTATAGTTTATATAAACAAGCTGCTGTATAGCCATGGGGCAGCCATTCAAGCACAGGATACACAGTAGATAACAGATAAGTACTACTATAGTTTATATAAACAAGCTGCTGTGTAGCCATGGGGGCAGCCATTCAAACACAGGATACACAGTAGATAACAGATAAGTACTACTATAGTTTATATAAACAAGCTGCTGTGTAGCCATGGGGGCAGCCATTCAAGCACAGGATACACAGTAGATAACAGATAAGTACTACTATAGTTTATATAAACAAGATGCTGTGTAGCCATGAGGGGAGCCATTCAAGCACAGGATACACAGTCGATAACAGATACGTACTACTATAGTTTATATAAACAAGCTGCTGTGTAGCCATGGGGGCAGCCATTCAAGCACAGGATACACAGTAGATAACAGATATGTACTACTATAGTTTATATAAACAAGCTGCTGTGTAACCATGGGGGCAGCCATTCTGGCACAGGATACACAGAAGATAACAGATAAGTACTACTATAGTTTAAATAAACAAGCTGCTGTGTAGCCATGGGGGCAGCCATTCAAGCACAGGATACACAGTAGATAACAGATAAGTACTACTATAGTTTATATAAACAAGCTGCTGTGTAGCCATGGGGGCAGCCATTCAAGCACAGGATACACAGTAGATAACAGATAAGTACTACTATAGTTTATATAAACAAGCTGCTGTGTAGCCATGGGGGCAGCCATTCAAGCACAGGATACACAGTAGATAACAGATACGTTCTGAAGAATCCCATTGTATGCTACAAAGCTTATATGTTATCTGCTGCATATAAACATATCATTTTCCAAGAAAACTTAAATATCTTTTCTATCGACAAATATACAAATTAAGCATTGCAAGCATAAACTTTCTGTGGTTCTAAGCACTATTAAGTAGAAACATTGGCTTTTTAAGTGGTTCAATAGCCCAATATTTTTATTGAGTAGTGGTGTATTAATATGTGTGGTTTGGTATGTATATTTGAATGGGAAACATCCATTAAAGGTAAATGATGGAGACAGATTTTGACACATTCGAATAATTTTTACAGATACAGGTATGGGATTTGTTATCTGGAAATCTGTAATCCAGAAAGCTTCAAATTACGGAATGGCTGTCCATAGACTGCACCTTATCCAAATAATCCATGTTTTCAAAAATGATTTCCTTTTTCTCTGTAATAATAAAACAGTAACTTGTACTTGATCCCAACTAAGATATAATTAATCCTTATTGGAACTAAAACCAGACTATTGGGTTTAAGTCATGTTTACATGATTTCCTAGTAGACTTAAGTCATGAAGATCCAAATTACGGAAAGATCTGTTATCCAGAAAACCCCAGGTCCTGAGCATTCTGGATAACAGGTTCCATACCTGTATATTACATGAGCAGGCCTACTTACAGTAAATGTTATCTATATTCCTTGAGTAGTTATTTTCTATAGAAATATATTGTAATAATAATATAAATTTAAAAAATCGTAAACAAGGCTGCCAGCAGTGAAAACATTACTAATACTCATTTCCTTACAGATGTCTTGTTAAATGCTGAGATATGGATATTGCCTCTGGCTAATATAAACTGATGTGACATTTCCGTATACTTTTAGTGAGTAAAAATGATGATTTTCAGAGAAATAGGCAGGCTGCTGTATGGTAGAAGTGACATGAAATGCTACGGTTCCCTTTGAACATCACACTGTTTATACAGATTGTACCTAAAAATTTACCATATGGCTTACTATAACATCTCATAAAATGCACACAAAGATCTTTGAAATTTTACAAATGAACATCTACAAGTTGCTATGACAAAATGAAACTCTAAAAATAATTGATGATAAACTTAGGCCTTAAGGAAGCCTATGACAAGGACTTTTAGAGAGTATTTAAAGACAATTACGATGACTATGAAAAGTCCCATTACCCTCAGTTCAGTGGTGGTATTTGTAGCTGTCACACAACCAGCAGAGCAACATTTTCCACAAATTAATTTACTCCCAGACTCCTTCTGTAAAGTCAGATAGTAAAAGGGCTTGTGAGTAGGGATGTAGCGAACTGCCGATTTGGTGTTCGCGAACGCCGTTCGCGAACACCGGCAAAAAATGCGAACGTTCGCGAACAGTTCGCGAACTTCAAACACCCGCTAAAATCGTTCAATTCGAACGATCGAAGGATTTTAATCGTTCGATCGAACGATTTTCATTCGAATCGAACGATCGAAGCATTCGATCGAATGCTTTTCATTCGATCGAATGCTTTTCATTCGATCGAATGCTTTTCATTCGATCGAATGCTTACAATCGTTCGAACGAATGGAAATCGTTCGATTTTTAGCGGTCGAAGGAATTCGAATGGTCGAATGGTCGAACGATTTGTATTCGAATCGAACGCGAACTCAAAATGCGAACGTCGCGCGACGTTCACGAACATTCGGCGGACGCGAACGGTCGAAGTTCGCCGGCGAACAGTTCGCTACATCCCTATTTGTGAGTACTTTGTCCTCCAATGCAATGTAATACTCAACCTATGGATAATCACAGCATTTACATGCTTGCGGTTTAAATGTTAAAGAACAAAAAAACTCCATCAGGAATCCTCATTACTTCATTCTTTATGAATTCAAATTTGACTATTTGCCATTTAAAACCTGACGAATAGTGATGGGCAAATTTATTCGACAGGTGCGGGTTTGTGGCGAATTCCCAGTATTCGCGAAACCGGTGTGAAACATCACCGGCGTCAAAAAAATGGAAGCCAGCGGCAAAAACGAGATGCCAGCGCCGTTTCGCGAATTATTTGCCGTTTCGTGAATTTCGCGGGAAATTCACAACATTTTAGGCGAAGCAAAACGTCCCAAATTCACCCATCACTACTGCCGGATTGGTGTTTTAGCCTATGGGGGACCTCCTACAACAAATTTGGTGGACTTTTAAATTTTTTTTTTTTGATACATTTCAGATGTTTTTTTCTTTTGAGTTTATGGGAGTTTTTAGAAACTCCCATAAACTCGAAATTTGACCCTTGATAAATATGCCCCATAGTGTAATATTTTGCATATTTGCTTTCATTGGAATTTTGCTCTGTGTCCTTTAACAAAGGTTGAAATCCACAATATATTGAGGTAGGCTTAAAGTAATTACCAAAGAATAAATAATGTGCACTTTTCTGCTTTTGGCTTCAAGCTAATATTTATCCCAATTAGTTGAAAGTTTTCTAAATTATTTTAGAATATTCATGTTCTTTACTAATCCCCCCAGTAATATCTACCAGAAAAAAAGCAGGTAATTATACACTGGGGATTTAGGATGTCTGTCAGGTATTTTTTATAAACTAGAGAGAAATGCTTCTATTTAGAATTTTGACTTTTTGTATTTCAATAAATGTTTTATATACATGAAGTTGTGGGTCAAGCTTCCTTTTGGGATTGATGATAAATGGAGATGGAAATTAAAGGAAGAATATAACTGATATATTTATAAAGCACACTACAGTTCATTTAATAAAACTAGGCAAATGTATTCCTGGGCAGTTATCCATGACATTTAATCAATTTTACCTGCTTTGCAGGTAGCTGAAAAATACTAATCACTGATTAGCTGCTATGAGTTACTGCCCAGTAAAGACAAAAGCCCAGACACAATGCCTATTCTTTGAACCAATGTTGAAAAGAAGACCTGTTCCTTTAACACATAATTGGTACAGACAGGCCTTTCAAAATAACCTATTAGGAGGCCAATTTATATATTTTTTTAATTCAAGACTTTTTCTAAATAAAATTGCAAGTTGTGATTAACAGTCATGGGCAAATCTGACCCGTTTCACTTTGGCCGAAAATTTGTGAAAAGGCAAAAAATTTGCCCGATTCATTGAAGTCTATGGGCGACAATGTTTTTTTGACGCGCAATACTTTTTTTTGACGTACTACAATTTTTTCCACTTTTGTACCTAAACCTGGTGAAAAATTTTGCTCATCACTAGTGATAAAACTTGATTACGTTTTTTCTCGACCACTATCATATTTATGAAAACTCTTGATTTAGCTAATCATTAACAAAATCCCCATTGCTCCAAGTTTTTTATAAGCTTTTTCATTTCTACAAATATATAGTTATAAAAGTTTAATGATAAATAGTTTGAATTTTAAAAATATAACTCCCATTGACTTTTTGTAGACGCTTACCTGGTTTATGCTACCAATTACACTTTCAAAAATTATAGTTTGGATAACTAAAATTTTAAATCACAGTGTTTTCTTGTGCTGCAATTTTCAAAAATCATAGTTAAAACTTAAATTGTACCATTAATTTTCCCCATGTATAATTTTGCTACTGACTATGCAACAACACAATTCACCATAACAATACCTCTTATATGAGGCAGTAGTAGTCTAAGATGCTATCATTCTTATTTTGTGTTTTAATACTGCATTTGAAACAATAAAATATTTATATTTTTTGTTCTGCCACTTTGCTACCCTAAAAACGAACTGGTAGTCTGGAAGTCTGAATAGAGTACCTATAAGAAAAGGCCAGGAGAGAAAGAAAACAAAACAAAATAAATAACCACAACAATAACATTGAACCTTCTCAGTTAATTTGTTTTTGGGGTCAGTGAGCCAGATAACCAAAAAAACATTCAAGGTTCAGCGTGGAACTAGGCAGAATAGGAATGGCAAACATTCAAAAACTTTATAAAATAAATAATGAAGTGCAATTGAAAAAGTTGCATAGAATAGGTCCTTTTATGTACTAAAAGTTAATATAAAGGCAAACATCCCTTTTAAACTTGAAAGCATCCTGTATGATCAAAAGTCTCTCTCCCTTTGCATTTATCTAAAAAGAATACAAATACTGATTTTTTATTACATACAGTAACCGATACTTGGAATGATTAAGGATTAAAATAAGATAAGACAAATAGTGCTTTAAAATTTTGTATAAGCTGTTAAATCTCATATTTCAATTGATTTTACATTTGTATTACTTTCTAGTCTACTTATGATCTCAAAATAAGATATCTAATGATCTGCCTAAATATATGAATCGCAATCTAAAATGTTCAAAGAGCATTTCATATGCCACGCTCAATTAAAAAGTATATATATATATATATATATATATATATATATATATATATATATATATATAATTTTTTTTTTTTTTTTTGTTAAGTGCCAGGCCATATTTAAATAATGAAGGAACTTCCGTATCTTGCTGAGTTACAGATAAAATGAATTAGCTTTGCAAATGGGTTGACTGATGAAATGAGGTATAAATTCATAGATTAACACCATGAAATGTACGAGGGGACATTCATTAAGTGTTATTAGAGATGATGATCAATAGGATTCTAAGTGACATTGTGCCGAGGTCACAAGAACAAGAACTTATTGCACAGCAAGCATCATTATTTTCAGTGTAGGTCACTTGAAGAACAAAAAGGCATAAAGGAGAAGGTGCATGACTGTACTACATGACATTAATCAATGTCCCCCCTTTTAATATGCTGGATTTTGTCACTGAAAATTTAAAAAACACTGTCTTTTTCTTTCTTTCTTTCTTTCTTTCTTTCTTTCTTTCTTTCTTTCTTTCTTTCTTTCTTTCTTTCTTTCTTTCATACAATACCTTCCAGTTATCACCAAATTGTGAGTCTAACAATACTGCTAGCTTAATAGTCAGGTACTATACAAAATAAACCACTTTTTGGAAATGTTGTATAAACTGCCCAGGTCATAAGAACAAGAACTTATTGCACAGCAAGCTTATTTTCAATGAAGGTCACTTGAAGAACAAAAAGGCGTAAAGGAGAAGGTGCATGACTGTTCTATGTGCAATTAATCAATTTTTCCCCTTTTAATATACTGGATTTAGTCACTGAACGTGTAAAAAAACACTTGTGTATTTCTTTCTTTCTTTCTTTCTTTCTTTCTTTCTTTCTTTCTTTCTTTCTTTCTTTCTTTCTTTCTTTCTTTCTTTCATACAATATCTTCCAGTTTTGACCCAATTGTGAGTCTAAAAATGCTGGCAAAATGATTTGAGATGGCTGCCTACACACCAATAATACAACTAAAACATATGACACTGGCTGGTTCAGGAATGCAATTTTATATTGTTGAGTGAATTATTTGTAGTGTAAACAGTGTAATTTAGAAATAAAAACTACATCATAAAACTCATGATAGAATCCCTTTAAGGTAATGCTGGCATGACATTTCAGGCAAATACATCATCCATCAGTTAATGGAGGAATGTTGTACAATTATATATGTAAAATAGTTCAACAAATAAAGAAATCTGTCAGTATTTCATCAAATGTCTGGTAACATACTTATAGATGCTGTTCCTTTTGATCAAGAATAAAATAGATCCACTCGACAAGACAAATCTAATTTCCAGCAGTCACAACCTCCACCAGCCATGGACCTACTGGATGTATGCCAAGATCTCAAAATGCTTTTCTGATAATTTGGAAAACAGGTTTTATGTAGGACCACAAGTGCTATGTAATTAGGTAAAACTACATTATGTTGACTATTCCAAATAAAGTCCTTTATATCAGGTACAGCATAATATACAATTCGTGTAGTAGTTGGACAAACAATGTTTGAAACTCCAGATGAAGACAGGCAAGTCATTGCATCCCAGTTCCAAAAAAAAAAATTACATCATTTACTTTTAAATTCCTCTCTTACAGTTTTATTCTGATTATGTTTTCCATTGAGTGTGTATTATTCTAATGATATAATTTCATTCAGCTTATTATCAATGGTATATTTTTAGTTTTCCATAAAAAAATTCTATCCTTTTTTTATTATTGAAAATTCTTAATTCATTCTTCATTTAACCTTTAAATAAGAAAACTCTTGTCAAACCTAATATTACAAATGGCGAAGAATTTAACACATATTGTAACAAAATACTGTATATTCTGAAAATATATAGCAATCTTTCCGGAACTTGACATTAAATCAATTCACTAAACCTATAAAATTCTTATAATTCAATATTGTTAGAAGAATCTGTGTACATTTACTGTTTTCACTGCTCCCTGGCTTATTCGTAATGACTTCCATAGTACAAACAGTACAACAATATTATTTCTTTTTATTGTTTCTTTTTGTGCACAAACTGTTTTTCAACACAGTAAAACCTTGTCCCACAGGACTCAAAATTGTGTTTCCTAAATTGATGTGCTGAGTATGACCACTGAATCCTTGGATTAAAGGTGCTGTTACATTTTCTTTCAAAATATGTTAAAGCTTGAACATAAAATACATTGAAATATTGTTCCATCAAACTATTAACTAGGAAAGATAATGAAACTTTTATTGTAAACTGAGCCTACCTCCATACTAATTAAATGGAATTAGCAGTATAATTGGCAAACAAATGGAATTAGCCATTCTAGTGTTTTACTCCCCAAAATCTTGTTTAGTCAAAGTGTGGTATTATTTGAAAAACCTCTGTGAACAGCTCTTAGGTATTGTGTTAGTACTTCTGCCTGCAAAAATATATTTTGAATAAAAATATGGTTTCAATCACCTTTCATTTTCAGCCTTTTACAGACAATTTTTGAAAACTAACAGGAATTACATATTTTTATGGAAAACACTTTTTGACAACCAAGCTTACGTAAAAAATGCATAATCACAATCTGAACTACCAAAAATTATTATATTATTGTTTCATGTTGAAAGTAAGTCTGTATCTTGGGGGATTTACTAAAACACACATCTCATTCATTTATTAAAACTACTCAACCAAACTCCTTTCCAAAATGTTACCTTATTTATCAATTAAATAATTTGAAAAAAGATTTGTGTATCAAATCATATGATGTTTTCGGATTTGACACTTGAAAAGGGGACATCTGCCATTGACTTCTACATGACCGTGGCAAGTTTTAGATGGAGTATTTATTCTGACTTTTAACAGACTTGGGGTATAATAAATCTCGAAAAATGTTAGGGTTTTTTTTTCCACCAAAAAAATGTTTTCTTCTTTAAAAATGTGACCAGAAAAATTTTGGTTTTAGCAAATAGCTCCCTTGAAGTTTCTGCTTTCTAGAGCATCTGTGCACCATCAGCCATGGACAGCAGAGGGACATCAAGTCCCAGAATCCATCACTTTAACAAGGAACAAGGTGAGGTAAGGGATAAATAAATCTTTCATCTTAAGAATGGATGGTCCCTGCAAGCCAGAAGCAGACTATCATGGTTTCCTTATATGAGGAATCATGTATATCTTTGCAATAATTGTGCAACTTCTTGAGTTATAATCAGCCTTATTCTACTTGGTGCAGGGGATATTTTCATAACACATCTGAGAGAGCAATTCTTCTAACTGAAACCCTTCCTCAGACACCACACAGAAGGAATGCCCTCCCCTATCAAATTTTGCATTTCTTCGAATAAACACACAGTCTTTTGTTCTAGCATCCTCCTTTTTTTGAATCATGTTTGCGTAATAAAAAAATACGCTAAAGTTATCAGCACAGTGGGTGTATATATATATATATATATATATATATATATATATATAATTCCACATATAACGGCACTCACCAAATAACGTATCACGGCTGGGTGCTAACCGTAATTCACACAAGCCCAAGTTTGAAAGCACTCACAGCAGATTTCATCAGTGTATAAAAGGTTTATTCACCGCTCACATCTACGCGTTTCAACCCTCAATGGGTCGTCATCAGGATGACGACCCATTGAGGGTTGAAACGCGTAGATGTGAGCGGTGAATAAACCTTTTTATACACTGATGAAATCTGCTGTGAGTGCTTTCAAACTTGGGCTTATATATATATATATATATATATATATATATATATATATATATATATATATATATATATATATATATATATATATATATATAAGATGGAGACCGAAATGTTGGCTGCTTTTTAATGTACTAAATAAAAAAAATGGATTTTTAATCTGTTTGCAACAAATCCTGGTGTGCACCACCCGGGTCAACCTTTGTGAACGGAGTGCAGAAGGTTCAAGGACTGTGAATATATATATATATACAGTAAATATATACACATTACTATATTCCCTCTGTTTCAGACCTCACTGCTAAATGCAACACAAATAGCAGTGAAGATTGAGAAATATTTGTCAATATTAAAAAAAAAAGTTTTTAATTATACCATTCTTTGTAAACTCTTGCAGCTTTATTTAAATTACAATTTACACCATACGTCTCCATCTATACTTTAAGCCAAGTCCTTTGAGAAATGGAGGTTCTCCATGTTGTTAAACTGCCACATTGAGACTTATATACTGTAACGTTCTTTTCTATTAGTTTTAAGAGACAAGAAATCTATAAATTGTCCTATTTTTGTGTCATTTTGTAGCAATTTAACAATCAGCATTTCTGTTCACCAGGGAATAAATATGTAAATATGAAAAGAAAACACATTCAAAGTAGTTTCTTTTAGGAAAACATCTATGTTTGATAAATATGCTACAGACTATAGGTGGTTGCAGGAGAATATAGGTGGATAGATGATAAATAGATAGATGATAGATAGATAGATCATCCAAGTCCCTCTTATAGTCATTAACAGAATCAGCATCACAACATTACCTGGCAGTGCATTTCACAATCTCACTGTCCTCACTGTAAAAAACCACCTATGTTGTTTTAAATGAATGGTATAGGGATCATCTTTATGGGTAAAAATGTCCCCGGCTATTTGTCTATAAAGTGAGTGTCGGACTGGGACACCAGGGCCCACCTCAAAACCTTAGACCAGGGGCCCACCAAAGAACCATAGACCAAGGGCCCACTCTCAGTACTATTATTGTTGTTCTCCACACTCAACCTCTATTCTGCTAGTCTCTTTTCTTTACATAATATTCCATCTATTTGGCCTCTTTGTTCTCAAAGAAATAGAGAATGACCATGAAATAGGCCAAATCTTTAGCAGCACAAGGGCCCCCTGACACCTGGGCCCACTGGGAGTTTTCCTGGTATCCCGGTGGGCCAGTCCAACACTGTATAATGTCCTCTAATGTATTTGTAAAGTATAATCATGTTCCCTTTGCAAGTGCCTTTTTTCCAGAGAAAGACAGACAGACAGACAGACAGACAGACATACAGATAGATAGATAGTAGGGATGGGTGAATTTGACCCATTTAGTTTCACCAATAATTTGCCCCCGGTGAAATGTCGCCGATGCCCATTAAAGTCTATGGGCGTCAAAAAGAATTTTGACGTGCGGCGAAATTTTTTTGACGCACGTCTTTTTTTTTTTTTTTGATGCACGACGCCCTACAAAATTAGATAGATATGGATGGATGAATGAATGGATAAATAATGATATATAGATGATAGATAGATACTAGATAGATAATAGATAGATGATAGATGATAGATAGATAGATAGATAGATAGATACTAGCTAGATGATATACAGATAGATAGATAGATAGACAGACAGACAGACAGACAGATAGATAATAGATGATAGATGGATAGATAGATAGATAGATAGATAGATAGATAGATAGATAGATGATATATAGATATATAGACAGACAGACAGATAGATAGATAGATAGATGATATATAGATATATAGACAGACAGACAGATAGATAGATAGATAGATAGATAATATAAAATTGGGCACAATGTCACAAAATGCATATTTCCTATTTTCACTTATCTTCGAGCAGGTTTATTGTAATTTCTGAAATATGTTTTGTGAGCCAAGGTTTTATTACACTAGTATTTCAAGAGCAGCAGTAATTCCAGAAGCAGAAATGGGAAATTCTTTATAGAAATCATGATTGCTTTGCTGCTCTGTGGCTTCATATTTATTTACCACAAAATATCCCCTGTAACAAACTGCTGACCATAAGCATCTGCACACCACGTTACTACTGAAATTTCATGAAGTAATAGGTTACCTTGCCTGATTATTGGGTTAACATGCTATTCAATCTACGTCTAGTGAATACAATTGTTTCTCTTGCATTCTGCCTTAAAGAGAATCCATAATGTGCTGCCCATGTGAAATTATTAATTTGCCATAACCATGTCTATATATAATTAGTATTTTATAGAATTAAGTCTCAGAAACTCAGTCCATTTGGCCTTTCTCTTAACCTACATAAGAAGGAGTAGGACTGGGTATTAAAATTCAGTGAGCATCATGTGATATTTAATGCTGTGTGTATTGTGTGTTATTATTCATTGTGCATTACAGTTTAGTTTAGTTTAGTTTAATGGAAAGCCTGATTTGATTAATATAAAACCTCTGAAATCTACATCATTTTGTTGTGAGTTTGAACGTATCAAAATAAAATATTAAAGAAAATAAATCTGTTGTTTATGACTTTACTGAACCACACAAAAATTATTACAGGGTTAATGAAATAATGTCTGTATTTATTCTGACATAGAAATTGGCAGTGAGTGAATAAATCTGCTGTGTCTCAATTTCCTCAAAGGGACATTTGTAAAAGTGTGAAAAAAGATAATAAAATATGCCTCGGTTCACTACATTACACCACTGAAATCTTCACGTATTAAGAAAGTGCCAAAAATATTTAGAGCATAGGAAAATAAGATTCATGCTACTTTCCAGCCTAATTGGCAATTGTAATTTCTGAGGGAAAGTTACCAGCACAGTAACATATGGCACATATTCAGAATATTTAAACCTCAGTCTCAGACCTCCTTGCAATGCCAATAATCACCTGTATGCCATAACTGTGATTTGATATATAAACTAGATATATACGTTATGCCATGGTGACTTTTCCCTGGGCAAATCTCCATTATTCTAATTTTCTAGCAGTTTGCAATTGATCCTTAGCATGCAGCTCAGATGCAAAAGCAACAATTATGACCCATGTGCCCCCCCCAAGTCCCTGATTGGTTACTGCCTGGTAACCAATCAGTGGAATCCAAGAGAAAAGCAGGAAGTAGTGTTTGTTATGTCTTTGCCAGAAAAAAAAATCAAACCTCCCCAATCTATATCTTTGCCAGGTATCGATCGGGGAGACCAATCGGAAGCCCACATACAATTACCATACCAATTTTGGCAGCTTTTATCTGCCTGTTTATGGCCACCTTTACTTAGGAGGAAGTCCAAATTTATTTAATGAATAGTGATGAGCGAATTTGTCCCATTTGCGAAATGCAACAATTTCCGACGCCGTCGACAATTTGCCAAGCATTAAAGTCAATGGGCATGCATTTAATTGTCGTCGGTGTCGGAATTGTCGCCAGCATTAGAATTGCCGCCTGGAAATTTTCATGACAAATTTGCGAATTTATTTGCCAGCGGCGAAACGCTGACATTCTCTGTGAATTTGCGCCTGGCGAATGAATTTGGCCATCACTATTAAGGAATTGAAGTGGTCGATTTGGAAAGTACCTGAATGAAGCTTTGAAATGAAAGGTTAGGTTTTATTAATAAGAGCTTTGCGGGTAAGCCTCTGAGTAGTGATGGGCGAATCTGACCTGTTTCGCTTCACCTGATATTCGTGAAACAGCAAAAATCTGACCCGTTTCACTTCACCTGAAGTTCGCAAACCGCCAGAATTTTTGCAGTTTCGCGAATTTCAGGTGAAGTGAAACGGGTCAGATTTTTGCCATTTTGCGGATTTCAGGTTAAGTGAAACGGTCGTTGTAGCACGACAATTTTTTTTGGAATCTATGGGTATAATTTTTGAGGTGAAACTTGAAGAAAAAATTTGCTCATCACGACCCTGACATTCAATTCACTATAGGTAACAGTGTAAGCATGTGCATCAGAGGTGACTTGTCCTGGGAGGTAAATAAGACTTTCAGCAGCATATGCATAATTAAAATGATCGTTATCATTACAGTCTATGCAAATAATATTAAAATAAAACAATCCCATACCTTAACTCTCACTGTTACGGTAGCAAGTCCAGGGGGCATAGTCCCAGTCACATCAAATGCTTCAATGATAAACATGTAAACAGCCTCTATGTTTGTGAATGACTCATAATCAAGAGGTTTCAAAAGGGACAACTCCCCAGTTGACTGGTTCATTGCAAAGAGCTGTAAAACTTCCTGAGATCTTATCCGATAAGTAATATTAGCACCAAGATCAGCATCTTTTGCCTGAAACACAATAAACAGATCAATATTAAAAATCGAAGCAGACAAAACCAGTGAACAAAGCAAGTTGAAGGGCAGAAATAATTGAACGAGAGAAAATACATTTCATAAGTTTTAGCGAGCCCTCACATTTGTACAGTTGTTGTGCTTTAGTGTTATGGATCATTTTAATGCATTGATCAGTAAAAAAAAAAAAAAAAAAAAAGAAATAAAAACAGTTCAGCAAATATATATCTGAAATTTCTGTCACATTTGCAGTAAATGTGGATTCTGTAATCTCTCAACTTGATTAGAATTGATTTTTAAACTGCTGTAGTAACTTTATTTTGTGTATAATGGAATGCAATGAAATATGTTTTGTAAACATTAAAACTTAGATCCAAGTTACATTTCTTGCAGTAAGAGCTGATCTTTCAGTCTTTATCTTCTTCAAACAGTGACTAGGTACCTTATAATCACACTTAGGGGGTTATTTACTAAGCTCTGAATACCCGAAATTCCCCGAAATCCTAAAAATCTGTATAAACTATAACAAACAAGGAGAAGTTGTGCTTACCACTAATTTTTAAAACCATTAGGGGGGATGCAATGAGGCTGTGACAACAAAATACATATAGACAAATACAAGAGTCCTCTGCACTCAACCCATTATCAATATATTTATATATTGATATAATAAATGGTTTTAAAAATTAGTGGTGAGCACAACTTTTCCTTGTTTGTTATAGTTATACAGGAGCAGTGACCAGCTCCATATTGTAGCTCCCACCCTTCCCAGCTATAGTCAGGTGATCCCACTGGTGTCTAATAAAAGGGCAGCCAAGTTTGGGAGTTTTACTTTGAAAGCAGCTAGTAAGTTGCAGGTAAAACTTAGTCCCTTTGTAAAATGTATAATGAAGCAATAGCATTCTTAATGAATCAGATGAAAATTGAGTGTAGGACTGGCCAGATATGGGATGACTTTGACGTAGTTGTTCAGCTTAAATATATTGCAATATATGGACAAACAATCCCTGTTTTGTTTAAAGGGTAAGGCATTTTCAGTAGCAGTATGCACAAAATGTCTCTGTCTTATATATATTGATAATGGGTTGAGTGCAGAGGACTCTTGTATTTGTCTATATTTATTTTGTGGTCACAGCGCATTGCACCCCCGCCTAATGGTTTTAAAAATTTGTGGTGAGCACAACTTTCCCTTGTTTGTTTTAACTATATGTTAGTTGGGATCAAGTTCAAGCAACTGTTTTAATATTACAGAATTTTTTTTTTTATTTAAAATGGAGTTTATGGGAGATAAAAAGCTTTCTGAATAATGGGTTTCCAGATCAACCACTTAGAGGGTTATTTAACAAAATCCACATTTTTCTTATATTTTATTTTAAAAAAAAGTCCAACCAAACTAGAATTCACATTTTGACCTTATTTATTATTAAAAATGCTCAATTTAACGAGACTGGGGAAAAACTTGATAAAATTGAGCGAAAACCCGAATCGTACGTTTCTGAGTTTATTCTCCAATCGAATGATTTTTTTGGGGATTTTTTTCTAAAAGTATGAATTTTTCAGATATTTGCCCAAAAAGACAATAGCTGGATTGTTGAGCTAATTCCAGCCCAGACCACAGAAACTTTCAAATAGGATAGGGACTTCTCCCATTGAGTTATATACAACCTCGTCAGGTCTGAGATGGCGGATTTTCGGATTTGAACTTTTTGACAATATATATATATCCTGATGACGATCTTCTATAGATCGAAAAGCGTTGATATATTTTAATGAACGATTAAAATAAAATATATAATTTTACTCCAACGCTGATGTGAGTGATTTGCCGTGAGTGTTTTCTAACTGGGAAGGAATTGTGCTTCTTATATATATATATACCATCATTACAGCTGAATAGGACTCACTTAACCTTTGTATCACTTACTTAATGCATTTCTTTGAAACAACACAATATCATGCTAGTACAACAATATTCTAGTTTTAGTACCCGGCCTAAATCAGACTTAAGGTTATTTTGTCATATATGGAATCTTCTGTAATACAACCTTTAATACAGGGATCTAAATGGATCTAAAACTTTTTTTTTTTTTATCCATTCATTGTAAAACATTTATAGACAATTTTGTTTTACTGAAATATAAAATATTAAATTTATCATAGTTTTCTTAAAGAAATTGTTATTTTACAACACATATGGCAAGTCTATTCATCTTAGGTCACTTCATTTTTATTGTATTTTAATTATTTTAGACAATTATTATATTTGTTTGGCTTCATCCATCATAAAATTTAGATTTTTGTATTTGAGACCCAAGAGTTTTTCGCAGTTTATGTACTGTTGTTTTCATTTATCTTAGAGGGTAAGCAGGAAATGCACATTTAACTTTGTACTTAATTTCCTGTCAGAAAAGCAACATGAAAAATAAAGCCTTTCCTAATTTGAAAATAATGAGTGTTCACCAGAGCACAGGATTCTATCAGACTATTTTTGAAGGAAAATGAAGATAAATATCTTTTGGAACCTTCATTTGAAGTCAAAAAGGCATATTGCAGCTGCTTGTAGAAGTTAAAGCCAAGCTACTACATCTGAAAACAGCAGTGTGGGTGAATAAAAATATATTATTGAATAGGAATTATGTACAGGTATGTGATAAATTATCTGTAAACCCATTATCCAGAAAGCTCAGAATTATGGAAACAATGTTTTCCATAGCATCCATCCTTTTTCTCTGTAATAAAACAGTGCCTTGAACAAACTATTGGAATCAAAACCAGCCTATTGGGTTTATTTAATATTTACATGATTTTCTAGTAGCCTTAAGGTATGAAGATCCAAATTACAGGTACTGTACCTGTATAGCTACTTAGAACATAAAACTATGCTGTATAGATGGTGGATAATTTTACAATGCTGATTTGTTGATTTTTTATTTTGTATACAGTGGGGCCGATTCACTAACTTCGAGTGAAGGATTCGAAGTAAAAAAACTTCGAATTTCTAAGTGTTTTTTGGGCTACTTCGACCATCGAATGGGCTACTATGACCTTCGACTATGACTACAACTTCGAAACAAACTATTCGAACTAAAAATCGTTCAACCATTTGAACATTCGATAGTCGAAGTACTGTCTCTTTAAGAAAAAACTTCGACCCCCTAGTTCGCCATCTAAAAGCTACCAAACTCAATGTTTGCCTATGGGGAAGGTCCCATAGGCTTGGCTTACTTTTTTTGATTGAAGGATATTCCTTTGATCGTTGGATTAAAATCCTTTGAATCGTTCGATTCGAAGGATTTTATCGGTCGATCGAAGGAATAATCCTTCGATCGTTCGATCGCACTATTTGCGCTAAAATCCTTCGACTTCGGTATTCGAAGTCGAAGGATTTTAATTCCCAGTCGAATATCGAGGGTTAATTAACCCTCAATATTCTACCCTTTGTGAATCGGCCCCAGTGTGTACAGTATATAAACCATTTAACTTTTTTTGTACTATATTAAGCACTACCATCACTACAATGAAAAGAGCACATTTCCTTTGGCATGAAATATAGGGCAATTAACCAGAACATACTGAAATAATTCCAATTTAAACAAACATGAAAATCATGTACTACTTAATTAATTCAAGACAATAAATGTAATACAGTTCATCCTTTTTTTTTTAATATCATGTTTTGTTCAATGGCATAATCATGTTCTTGGGTTTTTATGTCACACACGCTAAGATTAAAAACACTGCAAAAGGCTAGAATACCCAATTTCAACAGTGGAATGTAATTATAATTAAACAGATTTTTTTTTAGTTATTTAGATTGGTATTTCCTCACCATAGTGGATTAATACAGGAGATACCAAGCAGCAGCTTCTTTGCTTTAATTAAATGCTGTCTGAACTATGGTATCAATCAAGAGCTATAAAGGCCCCAATGGAATTTTAAACATCATAATTAAATAGAAACTTCGCTTCAGTAGTTTTTTGCAACTCACCTGTACGCGTAAGAACACCGTGCCTGGAATCATATTCTCTGGCACAGAGACAGAATAAGTGAAGTTTGTAAACTGGGGGCTATTGTCATCAATGTCAATCACTTTAATTGCAAGTGTTATTGTACTACGCCGTGGGTCCGCTGCTCCATCTGTTGCTTCAACAATAAGTTCATAATAATCTTTTGTTTCTCGGTCAAGCTTTACAGATGTATATATACTCCCGTTGGCAGTTATACGAAAAATATTGTTTAGATTTGCCAGGCTGTAACGGACTTGGCCATTGACTCCAGCATCAGGATCTGTTGCCTATGGGGGATAAGAAGATTAGAATTAAAGATATTCTTCATGCAAATTACTCAGCTAGTTCAGGGCCAAATCTAGGGGTAGGCCAAAACCCTTATTCATCAATAAAAAAAAAACACGAAAAAATTGGATTGACAAAAAACATGACTTTTTTGGAGTGTATTCGTAAACTGCTGCTTTTTCAGATTGTCACAAAAAAAAAACTGAATTTTGCAGATTTGATAGGTGAAAATGTGTGGAAAAGCCTGAACTGTTTGGATTATCATACAAAACCCAGTGCAGACAATATCGAATTGCAAATAGGATCTCTGCCATTGACTTCTGCAGGACCTCGGCAGGTTGAAGATGGAGTATTTTTGGATTCAGACTTTTTGCAACCTCTGGGTATAATTAATCTAAAAAATTTTAGTTTATTTTTCCATTAAAAATTCTGATTTTATAGTTTTACGTTTTTAAGAGTTTTAAGAGTTGTATAGTTTTAAGATTTTATAGTTTTAAGAGTTTTAAGCATTCATACTTTAATAAATAACCCCCTAAAAGTCACATCCTGTAACAGTAATGATTAAGTACAATTTTATTGTATGTAACATTTCATTGGTTAAAGGAGGAAAAAAGGATATTGTCATTGTTTTATTGTCCTTTTCTGTATAATAGGATGTTGTATATTAACAAATAAGGGCTTGCCTCTTCATTTATGATAGCTCCCTAAACGCTATAATTATATACCATTTTGCATCTTGCTTTCCTTTTTTTGTACACTGGAATGTGTTTGTAATTGTCATCAGTGGAAATTAACTCCTCATCAAAACATATAATGAATTCTGATCTCATCACAAAATACTTCACTGAGATTCCAAAAGAAATTACCTTTGCTCTTTATAAAGAGGTTTGATATAATTAAATTATGTAACTGACAGCAATGACACTTGAGAAGCAACATCTCAAATGTATAAAACACATGAACTTCTGAATTAAAACTTGCACATTTTTGACTCAAGGGTTTGCCATTCACATGAATAATTCTTCTTTTACTGGTTAAATATTACAATTTAAAGAGTTTTCCATACAATTTATTTTAATTTGTTTCAATTAGCCCTTTTCTCCAAAGAAAACAACTCCAAACTTAATAGTCTTTCCTGTTTAAGTCTTCTGTTCTTTGATGTATGTGGTTCAATTACCCTTCAGTCAAAATAGAAAAAAAAACAGAATGTTGATGAACCAATTTAGAGCATGTATGGGATAATTACTCATTCTGTGATAAGTGCTGTTGGGTTTTCCAAATCTCACTGAAACAATTTATAATCACTCAATTGTATAGGGAAAATCAATACTATATGTGATGATTTGTTAAAAATATGGATGATTGCATTTTTTTAAAAAATCTACACAAAAAAAACATAATTTTTTTGTTTTCAAAATCAACCATCTGTCCTAAGCCTTAATAGCAAATATATAATAGAAAAAGGAGATGCACACCCTCTAAATGAAATACACGGTGCTACTCCATAGGAGGCTCCCCATGAGGGTCTCCAAAAATAACTAAAGATAATAAAAAAATAGATAGCACATGCAATTAACGAAAAATTTATTTATTATAAAGAAAAGAATAAAAAAAAAAATCACAAAATAATACTTAGTGAGCCCATTGCGTTTCGACCTTAAGGGTCTTCCTCAGGGGCACAAATAATAAAGAAATTAATAAAGGCAGGATTTAGATTTTTGATTTCTTTATTATTTGTGCCCCTGAGGAAGACCCTTAAGGTCTTGATTTTTTATTATATTCTTTTCTTTGTAATAAATTTATTTTTCGTTAATTGGGTGTGCTATCTATTTTTTGATTATTCTAAGCCTTAATAGCCTGATACCTTTTATTTGCTCCTCCATTAGAGTACTATATAAGTCTGATACGAGAATATTTGAAAATGACTTTAAAAATAGTATTAGTTAGCAAGGTATTCCTGTTGAAGCTAAGAAATTATTATTTCTCCAGTTGGGCACTTGTTACCTTCAAGAAAACTAAAATTCTCTTTTCAGCAGAAGTCCTCCACAGACATATTAGCATTATTTTTTATACAATATCCATTGCTTTCTATCCTATTTATAGCCCGGAACACTCAGCCAGAGCATCTTTAAATAAACCTCTTTATATGATTGTCAGAACGCTATGTAAAGCCCGGTTGTTTCTAATATTAAGACCCATAAATAAAACCAGCTACTATTCATGAGGAAGCCAAAATATAAATCTGTGGTTATCAGCGAACAGTTTCATTTTCAACCCAGGTGCTCTGTGTGAGTTGTAGTAATGAAACCATTTATACTTCTTTTATACTTTCTTGGAAATCTATTTATACTCAATTAAAATTGTTAAAAGTAAATTCACATGATTCACTCTACTGTTGTAGTTCATCACAAAACCACAATGGGTGCATCTGGAGTTTGTGGATCAATGTCATGAAGTCTTACCATGTCAGTGCACTGTTTGGATCTACTTAATTCACAACTGGCTTCTCTGCATTCAGATGCAACTATAACATACACATCAAATGAGGCTAATACTAAGCATGCTGTTTTGTGGGGGAAGATGGCAATTTATAATTACTAGTGCAATAGTTTAGAATGTCCTCGGCTGAACCTACAGATGGAACAGGCTCTGTTTCATGGAATAATCATTTGTGAAATGTGCACCACAATATGCTAAAGTGTTCCGAATGACATGCTGCTTACCCAGTGACAGCAATGTTACTTACAAGCAAAACGGATGTACTGGAACATGCTGTGTGAACTGTTATTCAAACCAAATCATGCAAACATAATTGTACATACTGTTTGTATGTATTGTAAAAAGGTGAGAATTTAGACTCTTTACAGCTAGATACGCATGCAAGGGCTGGATAGTCACTAGTTAGTACTTACTAATAGTAACTTTTATTTAAGATTTTTTCATCAACAGTTATTACCCCAGTACTTAGTATTTAGTAATAGAAGCTATTTTTTAAGAGGAGTTGCTGGGCCAACATTTCTCAGCCTGTTGTCTATAATTGGGAAGATGCAGATTGGATTGCTTAATATTTTGTTAATTGTTAATTATATGTACATGCCAAAATAAGAGGTACCAAATTATAATGAAAATTATCACTGTAAAAATCTATTAAAATGCAATATGGTTTCTTTCCATTGGTGTATATAATAAGGACTGGGTTACCTCCGCAAAAAATAATATTTGCAGAAAGTCCATTGCTCACGATCCCTCTTTGTCTATTCCTCCCACCCTTGCCTGCTCTGTTGCCTGTCAAATAAAAACAAGTGAAATTAAAACAGCTTAAGGGACTGAGGATAAGCTTACAATACAGCAGATCCATATGGCAGTTATGCCACTATCCTTGTCCCATGGAAGACTGTTCTTCATGGTATTGTCAAGCTAATTAAGGAGTACAATTTTAATGGCTTCTTCAAGCACTCACTGATTTTAAAGAACCACTCTCAAATGACAAAACACTTTCCTAATATCAATATCAAGAACTCAAAACATGGATAAATAAAACAAGTTGCATTGTCCTTTTAACTGATATTGTCTACCTAACCAAAACTTTTCAATCAGATTTCTGCCTTAGACATTTACCTTGCCTTCAGAGGCCAGAATCACATCTAATCATTTTGGATCTACAGAATCCACCATTACTAAGGAATGAAATAGTTAAATAATTAGTTTTCTTGATCACACTTAAAAGAATTCTTGCTTAGCTGGTGGTTTAGCACTTGGCGTTGAACACCAACATGATTCATGAGCTGTGTGATGCGGCAATGATCAAAGCTCTTTGAGTGCCATAATTCTGAAGCCCCTTTCACCCTCTTGCACAGTTTCCTGTACTAACCCGGTTCTTATTATTTACACCTCCTTAAAAGAGACCAAGAGACCAAGTTAGTAGAAACAAACCTAATTTTGCTAACTTTGTTAATAGTAAAATCGCTGGATAGTAAACGGTAGATGAACTACATCTTTTTTGGAAGTATTAATATCAGTATACTATTTCTAACCTAGTGTGTACAAAATATCACTCAAAAGATAGATGGTGCCAGAAAAAAACAACAGTCTGAAGGTGTTTTCCTTCTGGAATGAAAAGGTGTCACAGAGAGATTGACAGAATAAGAAGAAGGTCTTTACGGATGCATGCCTTGCCCAGTCATACAAAGCCACAGAAAGCCAATCTGAAAATGGGAAAAGAATAAAAATAGGAGAAAAAAATAGTAAAGTACTATATGTGGGATCACATATATCATATACATTATACAGTATTTGAATTCCCAGCATACAATATCAACTTTTATCATTTAGTAGATTGGGGAATAGTAAGTCGATGTCAACTGCAGGACAGTGAATGGGCACCCCCAGTAGAGACACATACATGAAGTATTTGGTATGCTGCCCAGCTGAACCAATGTAGACAAAAAGAGAAAAAAATATGATTTGTGAAAAAATACAAAATGTAAAAATAAAAAATACTAAAAAAATACAAATCCCCATAGTGGATATTATATTATAGTACGTAATGTATTAATAGGAAATAATGAGTGTGGGGGAATTTGTATTGCACCAATGAGGAACAGTGGGGGGGGGTATTTTTTTGAATTGCATATAAGGCATAGCATTAGGTCACAACCCACTGACCAACATAATTTTTTGCGGCTACACTGTATATAAGTTAAAGTTCAGTAAGCAATACAGTCTTCATATAAGGGTTATTTACTAAAACTTTTTCTTACTCTGTTTTTAAAAAAACCCTACCGATAATTTTTCTCTAAAAAATGTGAGAAAAAACATCAAGCGTCAATTCAAATCGTGCAACTTTTTTGAATAAACTCTCCAAGAGCCTTTTTCCTAATTGTAGCCCGAAAAACTTGAATCATTCAGATTATTAAATGAAAACCAGCACAAACAACGAAACTATCAAGAACGTAAAAAAAAAGTATTTTTGGGTTCTTTGCAGCATAATAAATCTCAAAAATAAATTTTTCCCCCTCTAAATATTCAGATTTTTTCCCCCTTTAAAACGCGACCAGAAAAATTTGAGGCTTCTTTAGAACCTCATATATGAACTCGGTAGAGGACAAGGAGGCAAATGTTGACCTGTTCTCTTGCCAGCACTCACTAATGAAAATATTCAAATATAGGTGTAAACATTTTTTACACTGCCTAGAAAATAAACTATAAAAACACAACAAACATATTATAAAATATGCAGTTTACTTATTTTAATTAATTTATCAGCTGCAGATTAACCTAGAAAAAAAATCAATCTAAGGATATGTCTATAGATTGATCATGTGTTTGTTTTTCATCAATCACCCTTTTGATTTGCAGCTTGTAAAGAATACAGGTCATCACATGACTCATTCTTTCATATAACTAACACAAAGCACAGCAAGACTGCTGATATATAACATCTCATTTGCATGTGTAAACACACACAAATACAGGCATTTACTAATTGATTCAGGCGAGTAATATTATACAGTGCAGTCTCCAGCAGTTAAGAGAAGTCAAGGGTATTTTGCCCCTACTGACCAAGAGGTCTTGGTGTAGCTTTAGGGGTAATTTATGAACACCTATGATAAGCACATGAAACAGTTTTCTAGGGTCTGTTTTGGAGAATAGAACCCTGCAACTGCACTGAAGAATATAGCACTGATTACATCCATCAGCACTATATTTATGTGGGGCAAGGGGTGCATGTAGATTTCCCCCAAACCACAACCTCTGGTCAAATCTAATATCATGATTGACATGCGGGTTAGGGAACAGAAAAGGATACAGGGTCAGGAAAAAGCCAACCAGCCCCCAACCCTCAAAACCTTAACCCGCATCAAATCTAACCCACAAAATGCTGCCATTATAGGACCAAAACCCAACCTGTACCTGTGTCTTTTTGCTCTGCATACTACTTCTGTATGTGCATCTGTTCCAAGATATGAATCTTCAGGAGGAGTGAACTTCCCGTCTGACCCACACCCAACCATAACCTGCCATGGTTGTGCAAATTCCAACCAGAACCCACCCAACCTGTAGTCAACCAATGGGTCAGCATGGGTTTTGGGTCAACCAGCATATCATTACTTATCTGTGTCCCTGATACTGCACTCTGGACCTCACTTGTTCATTGTCTGCAAGGTGCAGATCAAAGTCAGACTGGGCAAGAATGGCTTGCTGAATGTGCACTTGCACCACTTAGAATACTGCACTTCTTTCCTAAATCAATGTTAATAAGCCCTATTATCTTGCTAGTGTAGTCAAAGTTCAACACAGGTCTATAGCTCTGTGATCTGCACTGAACTACAGTTCATTTGTCTTCAGCATCATTTTATGGTGTCCAGCCAAACATTTTCAGCAACTTTCTCATAGGATTTATATGGTCACTACACCCTCAAATGTTCCCACTCAATTGTGCTGAGCATAGTTTATTGTACCTCACAATAAGAAAACATAAACATCTGTCAATTTATTGCCCTGCTAAGTTGCCATGTACCCAATCATGCTAACTGGACTAGTACACCACACAGACACCACTTCAGATTTCCTTTAAGGCATTATAACACCGTAGGATCTAACAGTAGCAAATGGCAGCTCCATCTGCAAATGTTATTTGAAAGAATGGTGTGGGAATGCAATAAGCTATGCCTACATGCCAAATGTTTGAATGAAATAATTTCATCTCTTTCATTTCCATTCCAGAACTTTTTAGTGTAAATACGCTGCTTAATTTATAACATTCTCACTAATAGGAGCAGAAAAAATTGTCATCTCTCTGCTACACGGAGCATAAAACTTGCGTTATGTTCCATTACTTATAAGAAACACATCCTAGCTTCTCTGTTAACTGTTTCACTTTGGTGTCTTGGCCAAATTGTTGTTTACTAAGTATATACAGTACCTCAAAACAATTTGCAAATAAATTGGCCTGCACTATATTTGAAAGCTGGTTAAAAATAATGCAAGGCATCCATTCCTCTGAAATGCACAATCCGTACTATACTTTCATTAAGTTAATGGAGGTCTGTGCTCTATATAAATAGGAATGTACACAAAATTGTAGCTGTGTTTATTGCTTTAGAGCTATAGATACACTAAGCAATCTGTTGGCAGAGTAATTAGGCTTAATATAGAGGCAGCAAGAGAACAACAAGCACATTACATAAGCACTGTAAACACAACAAATAAAACTACAATTAGTACAAAGAACATGTGAAGGGTTAATCTTACTACTCACACCTAGTGATGGGCGAATTTGCGCAGTTTTGCTTCGCCGAAAAATTTGCGAATTTCGCGCACAATTCGCGAAACGGCGAAAAATTAGGCGAAAAACAAAATATTTTTTTTGGCGCCGGCGAATTTTTGCCGCGAACTATCACGGGCGTTTCGCTAATTTATTCGATGGCGGCGAATCGGAAAAATTCACAGCGAATTCGCGCCTGGCGAATAAATTCGCCCATCGCTACTCAAACCTCCATGTAACAGATCCCCTTCAAGCCTCTCTAGGATAAACTATCCTGAGTCTTTTTCCAGTCTGTGATCCATACACTTAGGGGCAGATTTACATAGGGTCGAATATCAAAGGTAAATTAACTCTTGATATTCGACTGCCGAATGTAAATCCTTCGACTTCGAATATCGAAGTTGAAGGATTTAGCGGTATTCCTATGATCGGCCGATCGAAGGAATAATCGTTCCATCGAACGAATAAATCCTTTGAATCGAACGATTCGAAGGATTTTAATCCATCAATCGAAGGATTTTCCTTCGATCAGAAAATTGTTAGGAAGCCTATGGGGACCTTCCCCATAGGCTAATATTGGCCTTGGTAGGTTTTAGGTGGCGAACTTGGGAGTTGAAGTATTTTTTAAAGAGACAGTACTTCAACTATCGAATGGTCGAATAGTCGAACGATTTTTAGTTCGAATCGTTCGTATCGAAGTTGAAGTCGTAGTCGAAGGTCGAAATAGCCTATTCGATGGTCGAAGTAGCCATATTCGATCATTCAAAATTCAAAGTATTTTTTCTTCTATTCTTCTATTCCTCTATGGGCCCCTTAGACTGGTCATCTTGGAGAACTATCTGAACACTACTACATCTTAATGGAGCACAATACTGCTTTTACTAAGCTGACCTGTCACAACTACTATGAGTGTGTTATAACAGAAACTGCTATCCATTGTCTTTACATTCGGTTCTGATTTATTTAAAATTGCTGGTCTATTTATCTTAATACCCCTGGTACTAGGTGGAGACCACAGAAAGAGTCATGTGCTCCTTCCCAATTTATAACCCATGGACAGGATCTGGTCGCAAAGATATCTGGGCCAATAGGAAAACCACCTTTCCATGGGACATAGGATTAGATCTTAATAGCCCTGGTGAAGGTCACAGAGGAAGAGTCATGTGCTCCTTCCTATTTAATAAACCTTAGACAGGACCTGGTCACAAAGTTCTTTGGGCCAATTGGAAAACCACCTTATCATGGGGCATAGGCCTGGACCTAAATAGTCTTGGTACTAGGTGAAGACCACAGGGTCCATTACACATATACTAGTCATATTGTAGTTAAAATAGAGCAGGGTAACAAGAATGCTAAGACTATTAGTTGCAGTGGTATCTAAAGAAAAGCAAGCAACTTTAATTTGGATGCTGAAAAGGCCTCCAGCCAGTGTTTATTATGAGTAAATAATATCTAGATCCCAACATCATGTTGATTTTTTAAGATTAATCTATTTAAAAGGATATCTACTTAAAACCAATACCGCTTTAAATGGCATTATAGGGAACAACTGAAAACTGTACTTTGTTCCACTCCAGAAGTATAACTCGATATATTTTTATTTACAACAAGTTTTTTCCATTAATTTAAATATAAATAAAGGCAGAAACATAGAGTCCTTGCTGCTAGCCCAGAAAATGTAGTCTTTGACAGGAAAGGGTTAAATCTAGACATCCTTTTAAACTGTGTAGCATTTCAGGTTATAACAGCCTCTTAGAAACACTTTTATTAAAAGACATCTATCTTTGAAAAATGTAGATTAGGGCATATAAAATGCTGAACATTTGCCATACATCAGTCGTGACTGCCTGCTTACTGTGCTGGGAAGTGCATTTAGCAGCAGGATACATGAATTTCGAGAATAATATGCAAATTAAATGCAATGAGATTGACAATTGAAACAATTGCTTCTTAATATTCACCTGTGAACACCCAATTTATTATTGTTGAGCAGGAGTCATAATCCCTGTGCAATAGTGAAAACTGTTTTGATTTTTTTCAAATGGAAATAAGATGAAACCTAGCAAAATACACAAGGTATATTAGTGGTCCAGTACGCCTGCCACGAGGTGCTTTCAGTTTGCCTTTTGCGCTGGTCTGCCATAGGTGCACTTCATGGTGCAACGTCGCGAGCATCATGACGTCATTGTGGAATGGCACGAGAATTAAAGGTATTTAAAGGGGCTTTTCATTCAAACGAATTGCCTGTTGTTAGGTCTGACCTGTTAGTTCTGGCTGTTGATTCCTGTTTTGACCCTTGTCTGCATGATCATTCTGAATTCTGCCAAATCTGACCCTTGCCTGCCTGACTACTCTGTACTCTGATTATCCTGATCTTTGTCTGTCTGACTATTCTGTGTCTATTGGTATTGACCCTCACCTGCCTGACTAGCCGTGAATGCTGCCTTTACCGACCCCGGCCTGATTGACCTTGCTTATATTCTGCCCGCACCGACCCCGGCTTATCTGACTGCGCTTTTGTCTGCTCCTTGAACTGTACCTTCTGTCCAAAACCTTGCTAGCGACTCGTCCAGAACCTTTGCTTGGCTCCTCTCTTATTAAGACCTGGCGGCATCCAATTAGCTGAGGGCTCCTCCAGAAGCCAAGAGAGCCTAGCACTGGATTTAGAGCCAGTCATGACAGATTATTTGGCAATAATGGCATATAACTGTCAAAGTTGTATGCCATTATTGCATATACATTGCAAATGTGCATTCCTTGTATCCATGTGTAACTAGTGATGGGTGAATAAATTCATCAAGAAGTAAAATTCGCAAAAACTGGGGAAAACTATTTTGGACGCACGTCAGAAAAGTAGATTGCGTCGAAACCGTTGCGAGTCAACATTATTCGAACACCCATTGACTTTAACGTCGGAATCAAAATTGTCATGAGCGGCAGAATTGATGCGGGCGTCAAAATTCTTGTTTCGCTAATTCGCTACAAATTCGCCCATCACTATGTGTAACAATTGATTCCGTATTTGCTACTGCATACATAGTCTAAAACAAGGCTTCTAACTCATAAAATTGCTTACATCAAGGTATATGCCATGTGGTGGCTCTATTTACTTTTTATAGACTGATTATATATTATCCATAGTATTAGCTCTACCCTCTTTCCACATTGATATTAGTTGTAATAATTATAGTAATAATAATAATAATACACTTCTAATACATTTTAGCATTTTGAAATGGTACTCCAATTAACTTTCTTTAATTAGCCCATTTCAAGAAAACGGCGATTGGTACACTGGTGATTTAAAATTATGTTAAATCATTAATTACTCAAAACTTCCTGCTAGCTTATTATAGCTCATCATGCAAAATTATCCCTATAAACTTTTTCATTTGCAGCCTTGCTTTTAAATACATTCTCTTCTAAGACAATTTCCGCAGATATTTTTGTGGCATCTTGATTGCATTACATCATTTTCATATTGTGCAACTCATGGTTACTGCACTATAGGATAGGGTGTTTCACCTGAATTTAATGCAGATGAGAAAATTCATGGTGTTTTTCACGTGAAAAGTGTAAAAAGTGGGCAATGGGTGCAGGCTATACGGCAAGTACAGGGTTGCCATGGATGTCCATTCTAGCACTTGGGATGGGGGACTTTGTACATCACCCCATATTTGTCCTTTGAGTTATGCTAAATAGTGAAAGTGTCTGTTGTGCATGCAGGTAAGCTTTGTTACCATAAACTTCAGCATCTCCTAACAGGCTGCTTGAGGGTTAGAGCTACGGTGTTTCCTATTTGCATCCCTATCTGATGTCTCATACCTGCAACAAATTTGTCATAACTTGCTGCCCAGCGGCGCGGCGGGGACGCCCGCCACGCCATCAGGGGGGATGCCTGCCACGCCGCTCCTCTTCAGTAGTAGCCAGGAACTAGGGTGCGTGCAGTGTGCCTCCTCTGCATTTATAGGCGCAGGTGACACACGCCAGCGCGCAATGGCGCGAACATTTAAAGTATTTAAAGGGACAATTAGAATTTTTTCACTGCCCGTTATAGGATTTGTTCCTCTTGAGTTTCCTGGTGCCTCTGTGCTGTATAGCTTCTGTGATCTGATTCTTGTTGTGACCCCTGCCTGTTTTTAGATGATTCTGACTTTTGTATCCTGACCCTTGCCTAGTAACCATCTCCGCTTATTCTGTATCCCTTCTGATTGATCTCCTGATTTGACCCTTGCCTGCCTGACTCCATTTGTACTCTGCCTGCTCCGACCCGGCCTGATCTGACACGCTTTCTGTCGCGACCTTCTGCCCAAAAGACTATGCATTACCGTTGTGCCCCTTTGCTCATTCAGAACCCCTCGCTTTGCACCTCTCTTAATAAGACCTGGTGGCATCCGATTAGCCGAGGGCTCCTCCCAAGGTGAAAGGTGGCTATTAAAGGCAGAAGCAAGAGCCGGGAACAGGTGCTTAGCATTGGTTCTGAATTTAGGGTGCTGGCCGTGACAAAATTAAAGCTATACATTTAAATTATTGGCTATAGATTTAGTGTTACTTTAAATTCACTCGACTACCGAAGAAAGAAAGCTGTTTTCCTGCAGCGATGCTTAATGTTTCTGAATGAAGCTATCATAGTTTAATAAGATTAAATCTGGAGCACAGTCAAAATACATTAAGCAACTAATCAGCTTTGAGTTTGAGTCTCTTCAAACACTGAGATAATTCCATATAAGTATTTAAATCCACATTTTGAAAACAGTTGTAAAAGCTTGTAACAGTTGCCTTCAGCCCAAAACATACAATACAATACAGTTTAGGTCATGAACAATTATTTGCAATTAAATCCCCACAACAGGGGATGGTTACTTAATATGAGCATCCATACTAAATATGCACGGAAAACAAAAATACTTTAATTGGAATCCAAACAAATTCAGAGCCCCCTTTCTAGAAATGATACGGAATACTGCCTATTCATCATAACTCGTCTTTTACCTATCCCCCCTCTCTGCAACTAATTGAGATGAGGAATGTCTCGGTTGTGTTCCATAAGTGTTTGCACAATAACGACAGATCAAATGTCTCAGAACAATATGAGTACAATGTAAAACTCAATTAAATATATATGTATTACTTTGCAGGGATCATGTACAGTATTTATTTTCAGGTTTAATAAATCACTGAGTTGTGAGATGATTATTTCTTCTCCCCTCCCTTATACAGCTATTTAACAGTCTTTGGATAAAAATTGCCCCTATGTATTTGTTTACTGATCTGGAAAGAAAATATAGACTTCTTTTCCCCTTTTGCAATTTTAGGTGTAGCTCACTAAGATGCCAAAGCTTTAGTGGTATCACAACATGCTTTGGAGCACAGAAAGCTTTTTATTAATGTATAAAGTAGACAAGACTATACACATGTCAGCCCCTTCCTTTATTAGAATGAAATATAAGGTGGTGAACACACCCCACAGTGTTCTGGAAAAGATTAATTTCCAAAAAAAAAGTAAGACCGGGCCAGTGCATTTTTCTGCTGATAGGAGCACCGGCCCGGGGTTTCAGGTAAATCAATACAATCACTTGGGGGTACCTAAAATTTGGCACCCCTAAATTCTCCTTTATGATAAGAGTTGTGACTGAATAAATCCACCTTGTAGGAAAATTATTATTATAAATAGAGTGAGTTTAACATAATTTTGTGCTACTAATAGAGAATTCGCACCCGCTCAAACTTTCATTGAGCCACTATAGCCTTTTTTCTGTTAAGACATTGCAGAGATTTGCAGAAAGTTTTGGAAGCTATAAAAGGCAATATGTGGAGCAGCAAAATGTTTTAAGGAGGGATTAAGCAGATTATTTGTGAGGTTTGTGTGCTACAGCTTGCCTATTACTTTGTTTTAACTTATGCAGTGGCACTTCCATTCACCTATAGGTGAATGTTTCTATTGTAATGACTTGTACTTGGGTTTTACAATGGTTCTACCACATCACAATTCTACTGGGAAGCTCTTGTTATTATGTTTTCTTATGTTTTTGACTTTGTCTCTGTTCTACTGCTTATACTTATATTCCTGTTGACATACAGTAACTTGTCTCTTAGTTATTTACCATATGTGTTAATGTCTTGCCCTGACATAGGATCTGCTAAACGTTTGTCTTCTGACCCTGGCTACAGCTATACTTTTCAGCACAACACTTAAGCTTAGAAAAGATCCATACATAGAGCTTAACATGCCATTATGAATTTAAAGGGTTATCTTAGTTCTCAAGTGACCCAATTATAATGTTTTCATAAATACTCTATACCTCTCCATTGATCCCTTTGGGACACAGTCAACTCCTTTATCTATATCATGCATTGCCATATAAACAAATATATGTCCGACCAGCACTATGCTACTCTCCTGATACTATGTATAATGACACTTGAAGGGTTGTGTGGTAGAAACACACAAATACACCCACATATATATAAACGTGATCATTAGAATTCACCATTTTGCGAATTTTGACATTCAGATTTTTCCTTAAAAATGCAAACATTTGAAATTCAAGTTTATCCAAGGGGAAAAAACACATCTCTAGTGATGGGCGAATTTATTCGCCAGGCGCAAATTCGTGGTGACTTCCCACGATTCGCCACCGGCATCTGCCAGCGTAAAAAATGAGACTCCGGTGCCGTTTCACGAATTTTGCCGGAAATTTGCAAATTTCCCCAAAATTCTCCCATCACTACAAATCTCACAAATATGTCCCTTAGTGAAGTTAAAGTTTCTGAGGGAAGATTCTGGAGCACAAGAATGCAAAACTGTGTAAATATCAGCAAAATGCCAACATTTCACCAAAATGCATTGGAGTCATGATTCAAATTTTTTCCAAACATGATGCCTTTGCCGTTTCTTAGACATGGGGAGGGTAGGGGAGGGCCACACTCAAACTGGTTAATGTGGAAGTCACGGGGTGCAAAATAATGTCATCTGTGTTTTTAGTAAAAACAACAGTATTTGTCGAAACAGAGTACATGGCAACATTTTAGTGTGGATTTGTGAAATCATGAATTTCATTACAAAACTGTACCTGGGAAAAAAGTTCACTCACCCTTATTGATGGCACATAAAAATACAAACCCAATGAAAAATTTAATATGCACAGAAAAAGCAGATGTGCGTGCATGCTTAACATGTGTCAATAAAGATTTTAACTCTGTTAAAAATGCAATCTTAAAAAAATTTAAGATCAAAATTAATCTTGCAAATATATGTTAATCATATTTACTTGGAAATATGAGTCTTTCACTTTTCAAGCCAAGCATCTTCATAATAGCTGTGGTAGATACTAAGACTTTTCTGAAATTTCAGAAATCATTTTCAGCAACCTGCCAAATGATTATGTTATGCAAATGCCTCTCCCCCAAGCTAACAAAACAATACATGCATCATTGTTGATTTAGGCAAAAAAAAAGATGAATATAAAATAATGGGAAAAAGAATATTCCAGATACTCGTTTTATATCATGCATATACTGTATAATGTATTTTGTTTTAAAAAAGATTCATAATGATGCTAGTTTTTTTTATGAAAGATACAAAAGAAACATTTTAGCAAAGCTAACCATCTGCATTCAAGGAAAGTCACCTTGATGAAGATTTATGTATACATGTTTAGTATTAAAACAATCATCATTTATTTTAATTAGATACAATTTTAATGAAAGAAAGTTATTTATACTCAGTTTACCCAACTAACAATGGTAATTTTCATAAAAAAAGCTACAGCATCAACAAATATGATAAGACTTTTGTTATCGTGAACAAGAACATATTGAGAGAGAATACAAGGATTAATAGACTTCCATATGATATTACACATATCACAAACAACTAATTAGTGACACGAAATTAAGTAAAACTACTAAATTAATAAATACAGATGAAGCTCCTTTGGTTTGTGTATTTAACACAGAATAATTAAATTCATTTAACTTACTTTAAATTGCATCATAGCACTTCATCTAATTAGGGTTTTTTATTCTGAGGCCTTAAGTTAACATTGGTGGTATTGCATGCTTTTGGGAAAGTTTAACATGTTTTTGTCATGACAAATTTAACACAGAAATTCAAGTGGTTTGATCTGTAAAACACCATTAAGTAGTGTAATAATGTTATGAAAAATGGACCAAAAACGGAGAGATGATAATGTTCTTTTGCCTTTGGACTTTATACCCAATAAAACAATTTGGAACCAAAGACAGTTATTCTGCACAAATATTCCCAAATGGTTAATACAGGCTTATCTAAGAGAGTATAAACTGTCCTGTTTCATTTGGCAGGGCTGTAAGGAATGTACATTCTTTTTCCTACTGTCTATAAGGCAGATTTATTGATTTTCTTATATCTGAATTTATTATTAAGCTCAACTGCTGAGAAAATATTGTGATAAAACTTAGCCGTGTTTTCTTTTTAATTGCTACCAAATTTATGGGAAAAAATTGATTTCAGTAAGTTGCAAATAAAACTCGATCTCAATGAAAATCTCATTGTTGCATTCATTTTTAGAAATTTGGCTATTTAAAAAGAGGCTGAAAAATACAATTTTGAAAATACACAGTTTTAGAAAAACTTGCCATGTTTTAGTTGCCAATTTTTTTTAAAAAAAATGTTGAGATCCTTTGAAATAACACGTTGGATTAAAACATTGAAACACTATTTTCCTGGATTTTGGAAAAATCATTGATTGAATAAATCTACCCCTTGGGGCTAGCCAAGAAGCTCATCACACTCTGCTTATGATTTGTTGTATACCAATTCTCCAATTTCATCCATATTTCTCATGCACTTTTTTCACATTTCTTCATCTTAATTTTATTAATTTTTGACACAAGGATTAGAAAGAAAAATGTTGACAGAAAGGGTGGCTGTCATCAAAAGTAAGTGTTTATCTATAAATGAGAATGAAAAGTTAGCACCATGCTTTAAAAGTATTTTGATTTCGATTTCAATATACAATTGAGCAAAAACGTTATGATGCTGGAAGTTGATGTTATACATGGAGTCATCAATAAACCATATGCTTTTTTTTGAGCAATTGTTATGCTGATTGTGAATAAATGAATAGTGTCTGAAACAAAGTAGGATAAAAAAAAAGATATTTTTGAGTGCATTTATATTCTATGTTATTACAGTAATACTAACGTATCATTATCATCATCATCATAAAAGAAACCTGAATTTGTATAAACCAGATTAAAATAAAACACTGTCTGTAACAAGTTTTCACTCATTTATTGTCATCCTAAATTTCTGCAGGTTTATCTCTTAGATTTAAAGAATTGGCATTAATGCGACAAGTTGCCATGGCTACCTCAGAGACTTGCACTTTTTAAACCTTCTGTTCCCCTTGAATGAAAACATCAAATATAATAAAACAAATATACACAGAAAAAAGGGCATGGAACTTCAATAACTGCATTATTTTGGACCAATATAAAAGAACCAGTGGACATTTAAATTAAGCACTCAAATTTCTACTACATTTTTTAAATTACTTTTAGAATCTTGTAGCAAATTGTGTAATTACTAGGTTAATATGTGAATATAATACTATATTTTAATATAATATAATATGTTAAAAGTCTCATCACTTTTAAAATATGAATTTATAAAATAGAAAATATATTTTTTGATTCATGGAGATTATGAAACAGGGCTAGATTTTGTCTGTTTTTAATCCATATTATACTATAAAGGTTTTGAATATAGGAAATTATAAATATAAAAACATACGAAAACTGATCCTTTGTAAGTTAAAGAACAACAAAACCTCCACAGTTTACTGGGAATTTATTCACTTTCTATTTAAAGGAACTCCACACAAGAAATCAGATTGCATGTTTTCTTTCATTAGATGATCTCCCTTTTTGAGCTGGACAACATCACTGCCTCCATGCCTCCTAGTGCTGGCAAATCAACACTTGCATTGCCAAGAGTGAGCACATAGGACTCTATGATTTGCTACTTGTAGTAGTCCCTTCCCTGGTTGTTTTGATTGACCATTGTTTGGAGCAATTGACAATTGGGACCTGCTATTCAGAATCCTCAGGACCTGTGGTTTTCTAGATAATGGAACTTTCTGTAATTTGGATCTTCATACCTTGTCTCTAGAAAAATCATGGAAACATTATATAAACCCAATAGGCTGGTTTTGCTTCCAATAAGGATTTATTATATCTATGTTTGGATAAAGTGCAAGGTACTGTTTTATTATTACAAAGAAAAAGGATATGATTTAAAAAATATATATAATTATTTTTGATAAAATGGAGTCTATGGAAGACTGCTTTCTGGAGCTTTCAGATTTTTCATTTTTCAGAATAATGGATTCTCTACCTATACCATCAATTATGGTACATAATGATGTCACTTAATGAACATGACTGATTTAAACTCGTATTAAAAAAATAGCATGCCTTCATATAGTTATGGAACCCCTTTGCAACTTCTAATGTCCTAATATTTTACAGAATTATAAAATTTCTTAAAAATGTTTTTTCTTTCTTTGTTGAAAACACTACATTACAACACCTGCATTAAAATGTCTCCCTAAAAGTTCCTTTTTGTTTCCCATCAACTCTACCTGCTTGATAACACATACAATTACATAAAAAGCTGGCCACTGGTAGTTTAATAAACGTAAGTAAGTGGACCATGTATAAAACTTCTCAACCATTTAGGCTAAGAACCTCAGGACACATAGATGCATATTTATACTTGGTCTCTACAGAGTACTCTGGACTTGTTAATTACAAATTTATTCATGCTGCATATTAAAATAAGTTAACAGAAGCTTTCTATAGTTCTTCTCAACTCAGTTTTGGGGTATTTAAACTAGTCTGTTTACAGATGATGTTTTGTCCTGTAGATATTAAATATTAAAAAAAAAAGGATGATATATTAAAATAGACTACATTGTAAGTTTGGTACATGTGATAACAACTCAATGAATTTGGCGATTACTATGTACAATCATAGCTTCTATGTTGTATCCAAACTTTCTACTGACTTTTCTGTTTGGGGACTTTTTGTAATTCTGTAACTATGTAAAAACACAGACAGACATTAGGTTTAAGCCGCATTAAAGTGACAATATAACTTATTTTAACAACCATGAGTATTAATATAATTATATTATCATACAATCACAATTGCAGGACTTGCCAGTAGTGTTATTATACATTTATATTAATCAAAATGGGTTCTGTATCCCAAGCTACTAATTGTGCCAGCTTATTCTTGACTAATTTTATTTACTGACATGTTACAAACTGCAAGTGGCAAGTTTGGAACAAATACATGCCTAAAAAAATAGTGTTCTGAAACTTAAGAAAAATGGCTTCATTTATGTCACGTTAGTTCCAAACTTGTTTTGACAGTCCATTCCATATAAATGCTCATTTATTTTATTCGTATTAAAATGTTGAACAATAGATGTTTCTTAAAGACAAGTAGAATAATGTGCCCTATAATTACAACTAAAAATCCACACTGTGAATATTTTATTTCTAATAGATAATTGACATTAAATTATTCAGACTCTGTATTATCAAGTCAACCTCATGTCACAATGATATTGCTGTAGCCTGAGGTCTATAAATTTCCATTTTCTATCAAAATTATGGTATTAGAATCAAATATGCATGTCCTAATATTTTCAGTCATTTTTTATCAACATATGGATTTTTTATTCTCGTTAATCAGTAATTTTCATTCTACTTGAGTGTTAATATTTAATAAAATTGTACCATGCCTCATTTTTGGTAACTCTAATAGTATATATATATATATATATGTGTGTGTGTGAAATGTGTGGTTGCTAATGACAATGACCCTTGCAGACTAATTCTCAACTAGAAAGAGGCATAAAAAAAATGTTTATCCCAAAAAAGACAAATTGATAAATAAAGCCTGACATTTTTAGGGAATTTTATTGCTTATCTCACAGCTAAAGTATATTTAAGGACGATTGTTCCAATAAAGTTGCAAATAATCCTTGCAGAAAGCATACAATACCATATTATATCAATAATTAAACATTCAAATCAAATTGCATTCACTTACCCTTACTTGACCGACAAAAGCATTTAATTCCTCCTCCAGGACTGAGAGATTTCTAGGCAGGTAAAGATCAAAGACTGGGTCATTGTCATTCACATCTGTCACCACCACATTAACAGTAGCAGTTGATGTCTGTGAGAAAATGCATGTTAGATTTAGTACTTGCAATATAATATTTTCTGGAAACCAAACGGATGTATTGTGAAGCATTCTGTTTATATTCTCTTAGTACTTCATTTGTTTTTACATCAATACCCAAAGCTTTTTCAAAGCAGAAGTGCCTAAAAAGCTGTCATACATTGTATCATTCCAAGCTATAAAGTAAAACACTTAAAAGAAATAAACAAAATTTCGTACAGTCAGTTTTGATTTTTGAGTGAAGAACATTTTGAATATTGAATTAACATTGCTAAAATATCAAAATCCATTTGGCTTGAAATACAAAGAGGCAAGCTTTTTACATACTGTATATAGTTTTAGCTATCTGAATATAAAACCTGTCCATGAAATGGAATGGATGTCTGATCCTGTTCAACTCCATTGGAGCATCCACATAATATGAGTACATTTTGTTTTCCCATCGTAATGGCTTACATGGCACATCATAGAACACTGTGTTGTTATATCTGAATACTATAACGAGAACCCATGCATTTGATAAAGCTTGGGCCTACCAATCTTTTAGATTTCCTTAGCCAGGGCATTGGAACTTTACTATAATGGGACAATCGTTGGTTTGGAGGGCATTGGGCTGGTAGCGGAGGGAAACATGGGGATCCGATCTGAGTGGCTGTAATGGTTCGCCTAACTCCAATCTGTGAATACCAGTGTTGCCTACCTCTAACGGTTCTCTAAGCGATTTAGCGCATGCAGCACCGTTATATTTATTGCAGCTGACTGGCTAGCTGCTAACCACTTATATCCCTGAGTGGGTTTCTTCAACGCTACTACCTAGTTAGTTTTAACTTATTTCTCTGGACAATATACATTTTATTATAGCAATAAAAGTTATGTCTTAAGCTTGGGATAGAGTAACATGGACAATTATGGCGGATGGTGCAGTTAATTTGGGTCTTTCTTTGACTTCTTTTTCCATTGATTTATTAATAGTGATGGGCGAATTTGCGCCGCTTCGATTCGCAGAAAAATTTGCGAAACGTCGAAAAATTTGCGAAACGACGCCGGCATCTCGTTTTTGATGCCGGCATCCATTTTTTCGACAGCGAATTTTCTCTGCCGTTTCGAGAATTTATTTTAATCGCACAAATTCGCCGTAAATTCACGCCAGCCGAATAAATTCGCCCATCACTATTTATTAACTGACCCTGCACACCAACTTGCTTCTCAGGTTGGTGGTTGGTGCTCACACCATTTTTTTATTTCCATTTATCCATTCCCCTGAATCCCCTGAAACTTAACTACGTAACTATATTACAAGGTCTCACTGTGCTTCCCTTAAGGACATGAAGTAATATTTCATCTTTCATTCTGATGGTCAGTCATCTCCAAAGGTTTTTGATTGGTGAATAACTACAATTAGGGATGAACGAATCTGTCCCATTTTGCTTCACCGATAAATTAGCAAAATTATGAAAAATGTATTAATCACATCTATGTGGCTAACAGAAGTTTAATGTCTTTAATGTGTTTAATAGGAAATGGAACTTTCCACAGGATAAAATAATTTTTGTTCATAAATTGTCACAAGCTAAGATCAATTTTATTTCTAGGGTATATCTTGCTCGCTACTTCAGAGGAATGAAACAACTGATCTTTCAATCTATATTGCTTCCCTATAAATGTTAATTTTCTTGATGCTGTTGGTGTCAACATTCATCAACAAACACTTCATTAAGGTGTAAAACATGCAGAATAAACAGATGCTTATAATGAAACATTTAAGTGGCAGTAAACAGATATAATGCCAATTAATTTTAAATGAAATACCTGGGAATTAAAAGACAACTGAAATTGATTTCCTTCAGAATATTTAGGCTAATGTCACTCTGGGCAAATACCCAAACCTGATTTTTTTTTAAAAAGTAGGCTATACTTGTTGGATCCCCAGTTGTGTAGGCAAGTGTCAGCCACAACAACTTTGGTTAGTTGTCACTGGAAAGATTCTGGCTGGTAAATAAATTAATCAAGTGATCAGTTTCTCACTGTATTGGGACTTCATAAAATATAATTGTTAAAAGGCCTTACTTGCCAAATCACCAACAACCCTTTCTCCCTGTTTATCTGAGTGTTCTTTGATTCACAAGCATATCACAGTCCATAGGAAGGCCTTATCTATTTGAAATAGTACTGAAGCCATAGTTAGTTTTACAGATAACTACACACAACTATTCAAATAGTTTACCAGATTTACCACAGTGTTGATTCAATGTACATGCACATACCATATCCATATCTTGACTAATCATTATAAAAGGAAATGTAACTCCCAACTAAAAGCAAATTTATGTAAAAAAGATCTGAGCACTTTTCTGGGCAGTTTTGCAAATGACCATGAACCATTTCTCTTGTTTTCAAGATATTAGCAGTTTTAAAACTGATAATAATGTATATGAAACAGCACCATCTACCAGGCTTCAAAAATATGACAGCAATCTGGTGATTAACCCATATGCATTTGCCCATAATAATTATTGGTTTCTTACTTTTAAGGTGCTTCACCTAAGGACTTATGTTTCAATATGTAACAATAATAATATCTAAGATGAAAAAGTGAAGATTTGGTTACTTAGGTCTTGAAGGGCCGATTCACAAAATTCGAGTGAAGGATTCGAAGTAAAAAAACTTCGAATTTCGAAGTATTTTTTGGGCTACTTCGACCATCGAATGGGCTACTTCGACCTATGACTACGACTTTGAATCGAAGGATTCAAAGTAAAAATCGTTCGACTATTCGACCATTCGATAGTCGAAGTACTGTCTCTTTAAAAAAACTTCGACCCCCTAGTTCGGCAGATAAAAGCTACCGAAGTCAATGTTAGCCTATGGGGAAGGTCCCGATAGGCTTGCCTAAGTTTTTTTGATCGGAGGATATTCCTTCGATCGTTGGATTTAAATCCTTCGAATCGTTCGATTTGAAGGATTTAATCGTTCGATCGAAGGAATAATCCTTCGATCGTACGATCACAGAATTTGCGCTAAATCCTTCGACTTCGATATTCGAAGTCGAAGGATTTCAATTCCTAGTCGAATATCGAGGGTTAATTAACCCTCGATATTCGACCCATAGTGAATCAGCCCCTAAATGTATGGTTATATCTGTGTTGTCAAGCCATCGCTTCTACTTGTAAAGATAGCCAAAGGAACGTAGAGGGAGTGATTCTTATTTTTGATTCTGAAGCAATGCTAGGTATAGAGCATAAGCAATTTAAATACCTTCTGTTAAGATATCACTGTATTTGAACAACTGCACTGTTGTGGATGCATGCATAATCTAGATTGTCATAGTTTTTTTGCAACTAATTATTTAAAAAAAAAAAGAATTCTTCCATCTGGTTAAACAGGCTGATTCCAGTATAAGTCAGTTACTTGCAATACCCAACTGGTTGTTTGCAGCACAAAATATGAATGAAGAAGATTTATTAACAATTTATATCTCTAAAACATAATTAAGAAATGTTTAAATTTTAAACACCCTCAACATGTTGTGCACATGCCAACTCCAATTGTATTTCCCCTTCAACTTCTATTAGATGGACTCTGTTTAGCTCACCTTAACATTCCCTTTTAAGTGCCACCATTTTCACATTTCTTTTATAACACAGCTGTTCATAATAAAGGAGACATTTTCCTTTTAGAGTTAGTGTCCCTCTGAATAGATTTATAGTCATTTTTCACAACTCTAAAATACCTAAGTCAACGCTGCAGGATATTTACAAGCACAAATAAAACATGTCTTCCTCCTGACAGTTTCCAATTTAGCGAGCTTTGTCAAAATATAAATTCTTTTTCAGTTAGGTAACATAGCAAAAGGGATTTTTGAGCCTTCCTATCTGTGTAAGTTGCCAACTGAGACATTCAGGTAAGGCTAATGACTGAATACAACCTTATAGACTATTTGTGCTGCCTTTTTATTTATATTGGTGATGATTTATTAATTATATTGTTGATGGTTTATCAAAGTTGTGAGTTTTTTAAACAATTGTCAATTAAGCACTCAAAGAAAAAGGTTTTTGACCAGTATAGCAACACTATGGGGCCGATTCACTAACTTCGAGTGAAGGATTCGAAGTAAAAAAACTTTGAATTTCGAAGTGTTTTTTGGGCTACTTCGACCATCGAATGGGCTACTTCGACTACAACTTCGAAAGGAAGGATTCAAACTAAAAATCGTTCAACTATTTGACTATTGGATAGTCGAAGTACTGTCTTCGATCATTGGATTAAAATCCTTTGAATCGTTCGATTCGAAGGATTTAATTGTTCGATTCGAAGGATTTAATCGTTCGATCGAAGGATTATTCCTTTGATCGTTCAATCTAACTATTTGCGCTAAAATCTTTCGACTTCGATATTCGAAGTCGAAGGATTTTAATTCCCAGTCTAATATCGAGGGTTAATTAACCCTCGATATTCGACCCTTGGTGAATCCGCCCCTATGTTTGTAGCGTCTTCTGGAATTAGTAACCAATTAATTGTGTAACACAGTGGCTCATCTCTATTTCTATTCCTAACACATCCCTTCTGACTGAGGGAATGTATAATGTTCACACTTTTTTATGGCTTAAAAAAGCAACAAAGCTTAAAAAAGAATATGACTAGAATGCTGTATTTTATTTTTTTATTATTACACAGTGTCATGCTACAAGTTCCCAAATGTAAATACAATATAATTCAAACTACCCCCTTGCTTTACTAAAAATAAAACCTCCATGTTTTACAGTTTCACTTCAACAATGCAGAGTGATAGATTCAGAGTTAAAGTGAATTAAGATTTTCTGAAATCATATCATATCGTTTTTAAAGCAGATACACCTTGACGCACGGCCATGTGGACAAGAACAAAAGGTTTCAAAGATTAATAAAAACCTGTGAGGTTTTCAAACCAGACTACTGATCCTTGGTGTGCAGGGTTTCTACTTAATGCAACAAAAATTAATAAAGGTGTCTCTCCAATCATACCACAAAATGGAATTTTGGATATTAGATATTCTCTTTCAATAAAAAGGATTATTCATTTACAGTAAAGTTTAATAGACAGTTCAAATGGAAGTATATTCTCTGCCCATGCTGTCTGGATGTGTTCATATGGATTGAATTTTTGTTAGATGGGGAAATAATTTTCATTTATTCACTTTAACGGTTATTAATATAAAGCTCATAGTTTTATAAGACATTTACCTACAGTATGTGCCAATGGAAACATCAGCCAACATTTAAGCTGGGCATCCACACAAATGTATAAAAGTCTTACATCTGCTGTTATATTTCCGTATGGGAGATTTCCTGATCATACCACAGTTGATCAGCCAGAAATTCAAAAAGGGTTGCCAATGAATAGATTTGCTATGACTATATTACCTAAGAATGCACTTCAGCACTACAATCTAATCCATCAACCTTTAGACCTTGCGCATAATAAGATTTTCATAAGCAATAGTGGTGATGATAAATTAAAGGATTAACCTTTATGGGGTCTTTTTTTAACCCCAATTAATTATGTAACTATGAATATATTTTGCAATGAAAAAGATAAAAATATACATTTCCAAAAATCTCAAAATGCTTTATAAAGTCATCCCACTGAACGAAATAGCTTGTGTTCATATAGACTGATTAACTGCTGTATATTGCTTAGCTGTTGGTTAATTAATCAAATGGAAATAGCACAAACTCTTTTTTTTTTTCTTGATGAAATGTGTTTTAGTATCTGTCATGCATAAAATTCCTAAGGTCATGGAGCACTGGTTGCTATGGTTTATGAATCTGGTGGTGGAAGTCAAAACATGGATATTCCACAATAAAAATAGAATATTAGATTTACCTGCTGCACAATAAACTGTATTGCACAGGGAACCTTCTTCAGAAAGCATTGAAACAAAAACTTTTCTTATGGCGATACATTTTGACAGGGAAAAAGAACAAATTAATCAAAAGAGATGTTAAGTTTCTTTATAGATAAGGGAACATTTTTAAAAAAAAAAAAGATTTTTCATTGGTGGAAAAAATATTTCCATCAAACTAGAGGTTTATCATTAGCCAAATTTTATAACACTGTTAAACTTAGTGATGGGCGAATTTGCGCCATTTCGCTTTGCTGGAAAATTCCTGAAAAATTCGCGAAATGGCGAAAAATTCATGAAACGGCGAAAAATTCACGAAATTTGCTGCGAATTCGCACCTGGCGAATAAATTCGCCCATCACTAGTTAAACTTTAACCAATTTCCTCACTATTCCTTTGCTATACAAAGCGCCCTAAGCACTGTAGAGCTTAGTGCAGGTCAGGGTAGCTAATAAATGTAATGCAAATAAACAGGTGCAAACGCCAAGTTTTTTTGATCACTTGTGCTACTTGTGGCCTGTCTTGTGGTTTTTTTTTTTTTTTGAATGGCCACAGGTACAGTATTTGCTTTCCAAAATTGAGTGCAGAAACTTGCATCTGCCCTATGAATACAACTCTCTGTATTTGGCAGCCCTGTATTCATGAGATGAAAGGGGAGGCAAATATGGCTTCCCTTCTGTCCCCTACCACTCTCCTGAATGGCATTCTAATAAGTAATAGTCATTACTGCCTTCCCTATGCAATGTGCCCACTCTCACAATACTCGCTAAGGTGCAGAGAGCACAGATGCCCTTTCACCAGCACTTTGAGAATCCGTAAATTACCCCTTGTAGCTGGTGGACTTATTGTATAAAACCAGTATGATGATTTAATGTAAATATATACACTATGAACTACTTTCCATTATTAAACCTTTCAGTTGCTTTCTGAGCTTGATAATATATATTTATAAGATACATATCATGATCATTTCTGACATATAGTAGGCTTTATAAACTCAGAAAAACTGTTACAAACTTCAACAGCTTTTCATTGGAGCTTTTTCAAAGTTTGCTTTCCCCAAACAGTCATCAGAAGGAGCAGAGTTTAAGAAGTTGCATACAAACGAGTTGCTAGCCTAGCAAATTTCCAGACTTGAGCCTTTGGCAGCTCACTTAGGGGCTAGCCAAGACTACATCAATATCTGGAAATGGCAAGCAATCAGATGAGTAGTGAGAAAAGAAAAAAACAGAATTCAAATAATTTATGTACAATCCACACATGAATATTAAATGGATACTTCATGGATTTCATGTAACAAATAATTTTCATTCAGATTTTCCCTTGTCTCTGCAATTATTTTATACTAGATAAAAAGGAAAAGCTGTCTTCCAAAAAGAGAGCTTCAGGTCTAAGGAGGCCAAGGTTAATTTCAGGATGCATATGAAGTTTTTAAACTAATGAATAAGAGAGCATTTTAAAAGCTCTAATGCAGACTATTCATAACCTCTACTGAAGTTTTCAGTTCTAAACATATTGCAACTCTTCCTGCAAAAAGTTCCCTGTTTTTATTCACTAAAGGAGTGAGGTGCAACTACACCTGGATCTGCCCCCCAGGAGCCACTGGGGGCACCATTCACCAAACAGGGAGGCTGGAAGGTTGGAGAGTGTATGGTTACATGTCTCAGGGTAGGGTAACAGAAGCCAATTTTGCACCAGGGTCATATGTGAGTACATACAACAGCATTTTAATGTTAAAGCTGACTTTATCATGCAGTACCTAAGGGTCTTACACACTCAATAGAGCTCAATTATTACACACATGTCATGAGTGTGAAGTGCAAAATTTAAGAGCAATTCACCTTTTTTCTTACATTTTTCCCTGTACATAGGAATAATAAAAGTACAGGAAGGCTACAGGATAAGCAGGCCATCATTAGGCCAAATAATCTGGAAAAAAGCACCAGTTGGTCCATGTTACTTGCTACTATAACATTGGTTTAGCCCTTTGCTATTGCGTTATATGTATAATAGCCATATTTATTTTCTTCACTGTTTAGTTCCAACTAATGCTGGTTTTGCTTTTTTTCTTATGTTGCCTTTCAGTTTTTTTCTTCCTGTTTCCTCTGATTTCCATCTTCTGCAGAATGCTTCCTGTTAAACCCCATTCCCTCTCTCCCTTCTCTCCTCTAATCCACAAATATTAATGCATTGATGACTTATTCATTGATACAATAATTATAATTTATATCTCATACCCCACCCTGTTTGAAGTGCTTCCATTTCGTTAATTTATTTCTATAGATATAGACTCTTAAACAGTGATGGATGAATTTCTCCCATTTAGCTTTGCCGAAAAATGTGTGAATTTCCCGCAAAATTCATGAAACGGTGAAAAAAAAATCGAAATTGACGCCCACGTTCAATTTTGGACGTGTGTCTGAAAACTCGCTCGCATCAGTGTTGACGCTGGCGTTAAAGTCAATGGGCGTCCGAAAATTGTTGATGCCGGCAAATTTTCACGGGAGATTCGTGAATTTGTGACAGGTGAATTTATTCGCCCATCACTACTCTTAAACAGAATGTGAAATTCAATGCCATGTCTTGCAGATGACCTTTAAAATGTTACCAGTAATATGAACTCTAAACCTTGTACCATATAATCGTACTCTTGGTTTAGTTTTTAGCAATATTTTCTTTTCAGCTTTTATCTGTTTCTAATGGACAGCAAGTAGATTACAGTAACAAATCCCTCTTAATGATATGTAATGTTCCTGTTCCAAATCCATTTGAAGAAAAACTGCAGTGTGGAAAGCCATTCACAACTTTTACTTCTACATTAGAAGTAAAATCAGAAGACAGTAAAAAAGAAATTTTGAATGTGCCGGACACTTTCACTTAATCACCCTGGTATTACCTGAAGTTTAGAAAAAGAAATTACAGATACTGGCATCTAGGAAAGTAATTATAAAAATCAACCTTTTAAATGACATATATAAAATTGAAAATCTTCAGTTTAAAAAAGGGGGTCAATATGTTTTTCTATAAAGTAGTTTTGCCATAGAAAGTCTTCAGTGATAACAAGTGGTAACATTTAACCCTATAGCCAATAGAAATGACAAAGTAAATGCACATTGCATGTACAATAAATAACAACGGTGAGGTATGAAAATGTCAGTCAGTCAAACTGGTGCCATGAATCCCAATTAGGCAGCTGTTACATGACAATGTTGTTGGTATATAAAAAAAACAGATTTTTAACGAACATCACATTCCTGTGTTTTTTCAAACTAAGCAACACACCTCAACTGAAGCTGATACACCCAAAGACACTCTAAGAACAACAAGGGGCAGATGTATCAAGGGTCGAATATCAAGGGTTAATTAACCCTTAATATTCGACTGCCGAATTAAAATCCTTTGACTTTGAATATCAAAGTCAAAGGATTTTGCACAATTCGTTTGATCGAACGATTAAATCCTTCGAATCAAACCAATCGAAGGATTGTAATCCATCGATCGAACGATTATCCTTCGATCAGAAAATTGTTAGCAAACCTATGGGGACCTTCCCCATAGGCTAACATTGGACTCGCTAGGTTTTAGGTGGCGAACTAGGGGGTCGAAGAAATTTTTAAAGAGACAGTAGTTCGATTATCGAATGGTCGAATATTCGAACGATTTTTAGTTCGACTCGTTCGATTCAAATTCGAAGGTCGTAGTCGAAGTACCCAATTCGATGGTCGAAGTAGCCAAAAAAAACATACGCAACAGTGTGGAACGCCGTTACGGATAGGCAGAAGTGACTTCCGGTTGTCGAGGAGAGGTGCCGGTCTGGAACGGCAGTAAGCAACACATCTCATAGGGTACAGACAAACGGGTGGCAACCAGGAAACAATTCATCCAGGGCAGAACCAAATGTAGAGTAAAACTTCATCTTTATTGATAAAATAAAACCATATATACACAAGGGCAGGGAGAGTAGCTTGACGCATTCGTGACCAATACGTCACTTCATCAGAAGCTCCATTCGAAATAAGAACTATTTTTCCTCTATTCCTTAACTCGAACTTAGTGAGTGGGCCCCTACGTGTACAAGTGTAATGTGGTATACTGTATATACAGTATGTCCAGTGTAGCAGTCATTAGGAAGACTCATTTAGTGAATGGCCTAACATAGGAACTGAGGATAAGACCAAGCCATCTATCTACATGCATGGGTGACCACAGAAAATTTTCCAGGTGGAGGCAAGTAAACTAATATCACATAGGGTAACATCCCACTGAAGATGAACCTAGTCATGACAATGCAGAATAAAACTGTAAGTAAGGCTTGTCTTGGGATGGGAAGTACAAAAAACATTTTGTGTTGAAAATGAATGAAATGAATGAAATTCACAAACAATTTCTTGGAATTAGCTGGAGAAGTCAGGGTGGGGCAAATGCCCCCTCTTGCCCCCTTCTGCGGACACCCATATCTACATGTAAAAGGATACTCTTCAGAAGACAGAAATGTGCATATTTTGGTTCAAGGAGATGGTTGGAAAGAGTCATAAAGGAGGCCACTGATTTCAAAGTAGAACAAACAACTGTAAATGAGGTGACTACAACATCTGGCAATATACAATACCTATGGTGGGGTTTTCAACAATTCACACTTCCAGTCACGCAACTTAAAACCTGACTTAATGTGATTCCAGGTCCTACATACTGCCACATCCCAGTGTCTGCTTAATTTCATCTAATATGTTACCTGAATAAGTTAGATGAAACTATTATGTTTGGAATCAGGTGACTAAATTACCTCGCCAAATGAGCAGATCTTTAAGTGTATGGTCAGTTTTAGATGCATGAAAACACAATGGGATCCCCAGGCCCAGATTTACAAACCAAGCACCCCTTCCTCAACCCCTTCCCTGCCCCTTCTCCTTCCCATTCCCTTCCTTTTCCACATACCTTTCCATTTCCCCTTCCTGTGCATGCGTATCCTGTCAGGCACACAACTGGAGACTTCAGTGCCCGTAAATCTGCCACCCTAGGCCCAGGCTTTTGTGGCCATGGAGATTGCATGTAACTATTCCATTTGTATTCTTTTGTATTAGCAATATAGACATTTATCTAGCTGTAAACTTGCAGGCATCTGAGAATTCTACTAGGACAATGATGCCATAATTTATATTTTGCCATTTTAATAGCATCTTATCCTTTAGAAGTCACCAATGCCTATAGGCCAGGCTGCCCATTATATTTTTATAGCAGTAAATTGGCAAAAATGCCATCCAGCTTTTAGCAGTCCAGCCAAACACATGTTTTTGCTGAAGACTTATTACACCCAATAATTACTATGAATAATTATGTTGGCTTTGAAAAAGCCAACATCTTGATCTACTAGTTCAGCTCGTTCTTATTCTTCTTCTTCTTCTTATTATTATTAGCGCCCCCCGGTTTTCTAAACGCTACTCCTCCTACAGTTTTAGGGGTACAAGCGCCAAACTTTCCACACCTATTCGCCTTATAGCAAAGTACGTTGCTTGTGCTTTAATAAGCGATCCCACCCACTGCGCCCGTGCGGCGGACCACCGAAGACGCCGTTTTTCGTATTGACTTTGACAGGGAAAATTTTCAAATCGATGCCGCTCGTACAGTTTTGAAGCTACACTCCCCAAACTCGGACCGCATATTGTTGGTGCCACCCCGAATAAAAATATGTATTTTGGGGGGGCACCCCAAAGTGGGCGGAGCTACCAACAGCCAATGAAATTTTAGCAATTTTCTAAACGCTACTCCTCACAGAGTTTTAGGAGTACAATTATGAAACTTTGCACACTTGTTCGGCTCATACCCGAATAGGTTGCTTGTGCTCTGTTAAGCAATCCCACCCTCCGTGGCCCTGTGGCGGCCCCCCAAAGACCCCATTTTTTCCCATAGACTTTCATTGGGAAATTTGAAACTTTTGCCACTCGTACAGCATTAAAGTTACACTCACCAAACTTGGGTCACTTAGTCATGGGGTCAACCTGAAAAGTTCTGTCACATTTTGGGGACTCCAAAAAGTGGGCGGAGCAACAAACAGCCAATCAGATTTTCCCTATTGACTTCAATGAGAAAATGTCAAACACTGTCATTCCCACAGTGTTAAAGCCAGAGACCCCAAACTTGGCACCATGGGTCACTGGGGTTAGAATTTGGAAAAGTGGGCGGAGTCTACCACAGCCAATCAAATATTAGCCATTTGTTTCAATGGGAAAAGTTAAAACAGTCTCGCCGCTCTTAGATTGTTCATGGGAGGGTCCTCAAACTTGGCACAGTTGGTCACTGGAGGACCGGGATCAAAATCTGGAAAAGTGGGTGGAGCCAAAAACAACCAATCAGATTTCTTTGATGATTTCAATGGGAAAAAGTTAAAATTGCTGCCATTTGCACATTATTGCTGTCATGGACCTCGAATATCACAAATGTGGTCACTGGGTGTTTGCACTTCAAAGTTAGGAAAAGTGGGTGGAGCCACCAACAACCAATCAAATGTCATTCATTGATTTTCAAGAGAAAAACATAAAACTGCTGCCATTTTTACAGGTTTAATGTCATGATTCCGAAACCTTAAAGTGTTAGTCACTTGGTGACTCTGGTTCAGAATTAGGAAAAAAAGGGGGCGGGGCAACAACAGCCAATCGGACTTCAGCCATTGACCTTAATGAAAAACGCCAAATTGCTGCTATTATTATGGCGTCCATGCCAAGTGTCCCAAACTCAGCACAATTACTCACTGGGTGACTGTGGTCAAAATTTAGGAAAAGTGGGCGGAGCCAATAACAGCCAATCAGATTTTACCTATTGACTTCAATGTAAAAGTTTCAAATACTACCATTCTCACAGTTTTAAAGCCAGAGGCCCCAAACTTGGTACAGACCATGACTGGGTGACTGGGGTTAAAATTCGGAAAACTGGGTGGAGCTTAAAACAGCCAATCAAATGTTACCTATTGCTAATCAATGTCAATATATAAGTTGCTGCCATTCTTTCACAGTTAATGGCAGGGACATCAAACTTGGCACAGTCGGTCACAGGGGGACTGGGATTCAAATTTTAAAAGTGGGTGGAGCCAAAAACAGCCAATCAGGTTTTTTGGATTGATTTTAATGGTACAATTTGATCTGCTTCAATTTTCACAGTTTTAAACCAGATTCTACCAGCTTTGTGTACTCTCTATGCACCAGGGGCGACTGGCCCCAACACCTCTTGCGTTTCAAAGCCAACATCTTGTGGTTTCTTCAGAAACGACACCATCTAGTTCAGATTATAATACTACAATATGTGCTACATTTCAGCATTTCTCGCTATTCAAATTGCTCTAAATTATTCATTATTGCTAAGAAGGCCCTTTGCCTATTGTCATCTGACTTCTTGCTGCACCTTGGTTTGTTTTCCTTTCCATGTCTGCAGCAGAGCTAAAGCTATGTAATTATGCATATTAAATTGTTTGTTTAAATGTGCTGTGATAAAATGGCATCTGCCATAATGTACAAATACCAAGGACATCATAAAAACATGTGGTTAATAATGGTGCGAGGCTGCTAAACAAAAGGGCAAAATCTCTGAAGCATGACATTGAATTAAAAACAAGTTGGAATATTTGAGGTCAGAGAGAATCGACACATAAAACACCTTACGGATCAGCTCCTGTAGAATTAAATACTCACTGGTTCTCATTTTTGTGTAAGCAATAAAAGCAACAAACTGTAAATAACTAAAATAATGCTCCTCATTTGGCCAGATGCAATAATCACAATTATGTAATAATACAAAATTATTCTTTTCCTATATAATTAATCTAAATGTTTTTTTTCTTAAAAATTTAGTATTATTCACCAGCAGATCTTAAGGGGCACATTTACTATGGATCGAATATCGAGGGTTAATTAACCCTCGATATTCGACCATCGAAGTAAAATCCTTCGACTTCGAATATCGAAGTCGAAGGATTTACCGCAAATACTTCGATCGATCGAAGGATTTTTAATCCATCGATCGAATGATTTTCCTTTGATCAAAAAAAGCTTAGTAGGTGCTCAGTAGGTTTTAGGTGGCGAAGTAGGTAGTAGAAGTTTTTTTAAAGAGACAGTACTTCAACTATCGAATGGTCGAATAGTCGAATGATTTTTAGTTCGAATCGTTGGATTCGAAGTCGAAGTCGTAGTAGAAGGTCGAAGTAGCCAATTCGATGGTCGAAGTAGTAAAAAAAAACCTTTGAAATTCAAAGTATTTTTCATTCTAATCCTTCACTTGAGCTAAGTAAATGTGCCCCTTAATGTCCATGGCAAAATCCTATGGTTAGAAAAAAGGAGACTCCACCTGAACTTACATATCAGACTTTTACAAGGAGGTTGGAGAAGATGTGAATTTTTTTGCCGAAAATATTTGTACTGGCAAATACAAACGTTTTGGATACTTTTTCAGTTTATGGAAAAATACAACATTGTTGTATAATGGTTATAATAAAGGCTGATTCAGAGTCTGATCTAGTTATCATTATATTAAAATGAAATTCCCCTTTTTGGCAACTAGAGATAATTTAATATTTTTACCTCTTACTTCAGGATAGGAAGGTAAGAGTGAACTGTCAGAACAATAGTTTGATGTGAGGAACATGTATTTTTTTTTTTAAATCTTAGTCAGAAAGTTACAAGTCTCTATAAATGTAACATCAAAATACAACCCTACAATAATGGGTTATATGGATTGCAAAACAGATGTTTCAATAGTGTATAGTATTTTTACCGGTCATAAAAGAGCTCTGCTTCTTGTTTCACTTCTAGAGTTTATACAATTCTCCACATTTTCAAAAATGTAAAAATACATAGGATGCTGAATATTGATGGGCCAATTTGACTTGTATCTCTTTGACAAAAATTTGCAAAATGCCAAATGCATTGATGTCAGTGGGATTTTTCTTGCTGCATTTTAATCTACTATCCATTATAATCTATGGACCTTTTTTTCTCAGCAAAACGAGGCTAAATATTTTCCTAAAACTACATTTTATTAACCATAAACTTGCAAATGTTTCAATTAATTTCAAAATATGAAATGCCAGCCATATAGGTACAGGTTACACACAACAGTCTTTTTAGAAAACCAATTCCTAAATGATTCATTGTACTTGAATGATTCAATTATATTGATATACATTTACATCACTTTCTCTGAGACTACTACTTTAGCAAAAGAGTTTCATTGTAACTTGCACTAAAATGTATAAGTGATGGCAAGGTACCAAATGGGCCCATCCTAAATGTTTCATCAAACTACTTCTCCGTTTCCAATGAAAGTGAAATATATTACACTGAAAATTAATTTGGCTCCCGCATCCCACTTCATATTATTCTTCTTCAGTCTGAAAACACAATGGGGCTTATTTATCAACACTGGGCAAATTTGCACATGGGCAGTAACCCATGGCAACCAATCAGTGATTGGCTTTTTTCAGCCAGCTGCAAGTAAAACAATGAATGCAACAATTTGGTTGCCATGGGTTACTGCCCATGTGGAAATTTGCCCAGTGTTGATAAATGACCCCTAGTGAGCTTAGAGGGCAACATTGTCATAGGTTAATACTCAATGGGCACCACTGCCTAACAGGATACCAATTTCAGTAAAAAATATGAGAAAAATTTCAAAGAAACTTACCCCATCTGCTCTGCCATCTGACGCTGTTACTATCAAAATGTAGCGATCTGTACTTTCTCTATCTAAACCTTTTGCTAACATTAAAAGTCCAGAACTGAAAAGAAAGAGGAGACAAACATTCTACTATGTTATAATCATTTTAAGTTTTTAGATTTTTCTGTTTTGTTGTGTTCTTCTACCATTACAAAACACATTGCTAACATGCAACCTTGAGTTTACATAAAATCTTTATATTTTCTCTTGTGGATTCCTTCTGTCCTTTGGTGACTAAAGTAAGAGATCAAGCATAGGAAGCAGAGGATGATTTAAAAAAAAAAAAAAAAAAAAAAGGGACACTAGCAAGGTGTTTGTTAGTTGTAACAAGGATTTACAATGTATTACCAGAATATAGCTGCTAACAGCTAGTTATATTTCCAAAACAACAAAATTAATCAGTTAGGGATTACCAGTATAGTAATTAACAATATAAGTGAATTAAATAGTGATGTACGAATTTGGCGTGTGATGGACGAATTTGGCGAGTTTTGCTTCGCTGAAAAATTCACGAATTTTCTGCGAAATTCGCAAAATGGCAAAAAAAAATATTTTTTTTTGCCGCCGACAAATTTTCGCGGCAGTTTTGTGAATTATTTATTTTGAATTTGCGCCTGGCGAATAAATTCGCCCATCACTAATAATGGACCTTTAAATGGCATTAGAAATACAAATCCACCATTGATGCTATAGCTAAATACTAAGCCTACTTGAAAATTGCAACCCCCTGATGGAAATTGAGATGTTAGCATACAGATGCAGCCACTTTGGTTTGTCTGTTTGACACAGAATAACTAAACACAGATATCCCATTTATCTCATTTAACACAGAAAACTGTGACATAACATCCCATCTAATTAAAGCATTCACCATTGTGAACAATGGTGCTTTGGTATGCTAATGAAAAGGTTAAATGAATTAAATGAGTTAAGATAACTTTAGATAACACAGTTTCTTCAATTAACTCTGAGTCATGACGCATTTAACTCACAAATCCAAGTGGCTTCATCTGTATATTTGTTTGGTTCCAATTAGATGATCCTAGTCAAGCATAGCAGGGATCTACAGTAAAAACTTAATGCTCAACATCATTAGGTAGTGACTCAGGTTTGACATTTATATGATGCAGTAGTTAATTTAAAAATATTCTTTGAATCAAGGGACACATGAGATCCAATTCACATTTGGACAAATGTGCAAGTGAGCCCTTAACAACAGGGCTCTTTTTATGTGTTACACATCGGTGCTCACTGTTGCACCACTTGAACTGCATGCAACTGAAAGGTGTTTAATTTTAAGTCCATGTCCAATTTGCATTCACCTCTCGTTCATATATTGAACACAATGAGAAAAACTAAAATGGATGTTTTCTTGTACAAGTCCAAGATTGAACCTTATTTCACCTTTTCATGAACTAGAATAATTAAAAATTACAGCTACTCTTTCTAACAAGCTTAAAATTACCTCTATGTAATAACAACTTTAAAAAACCCAATTGGAAAGACTAGTGAAGGACAGAATAAAAAAGAAATCTATAAAAGTTCTATATTTCCTATTTCAGTAAATTTCTTTTTTATTCCTGTACTAGAGTTTAGGGGGCTGTAAAAATTCCAGTTATTGCAGAATGCTGGGCAGTTGGCAAAAGGCTTAATAATTTTGTTTTTACAACTGTATCAGAAGTTAAAGCCAGCACATTTTTCAAAAGCCAGTCTTGCTATTAACAGAGAGATATTAACAGAGAGGTAATTGGTGAACAATTACTTTATAAATGTACAATAAGTTATTTTTGACAAAAATACATAAAAATATGTTAAATATACATATTTTGACACAGAGGTTCTCATTATGGTTCATTTTTCATGTTTTTATAAATATACTATTTTCTGTTGACCAAAAATTGAAAACTATTAAAAATTATATCTTAGAATAACCATTTTTACTCTGTGTGATGGGTATATTATATGCAGAAAGGTTAGCTACCTGTACTTGTATGCATACAGTAAATCATAAAAAACCTTCTACAGGGACACAAATATAGAGCATATAGTAATGTTTGAATTAAATGTAGAATTCTTGGTTAAAGAACAGCATTGGGGAAAATGCATTTAGTTATGATTGAAAAATGTACAGAATAATGCATTCAAATGAACATGGATTTTTATTCACAGCAGCAGTTCTTGTCTGTTTTGTGATTGAGATTCTAGGTACATTTAGAACTATAGCACTGAGGCAGGGGCCACCAGAATTTATTTATATGGGGTCTTCTTTGGTGTTGCTATCCTACTAAGACCTACCACTCTAAGGGGAATGTTAAGGTCCTATTACATTGTGAACAACGGCCATCTATGGCTACTGGCTGCCAAATGATCATCTACTGGTACACCATGATCCATATTTCAGCCATTGTTACATTAGAGGCTGATTTATCAAAATTACACAAAAAATGTAAATATACAATCTGTGTTTATTTATTAAAAAAACTTGAATGCAAAAAACATTATTACTTAAAAACACAAAGAAACAACTTAGAGTGACTTCACATTCTACCCATTATTTTAAATGAGTTTACACATTTTTCAATTGATTTTAAATGAAAAATACTGTAGCTTGAATTTTGCTAAAAAAAAAACTTCCAATGACTTGAACTCTTCACTTTTTAGATGACACATTTTTATATTCAAGTTCTCAAGTTTACACCTCCAAGAATGGAAAGATATTTGCTGTTTTAGGTTTTCTGTAATCATAGGGGTTTTAATGCATTTTTAACCTTGGTATGAGTTATATAGTTACTGTTCTTTTTGCAATCCCTAAAGTCTAAATATTTGTACAATACTTTAAAAAGTCTATTTTTTATGTTTAGCTGAGAGATAACAGTTATCTTACCTCAAAGATAAATTAAAGACTTTCTGAGGATCTCCATTTTCAATTAAGTATGTAATTGGGTCTCCTTCCCTATCAGTAGCCTGAAAAAAATAAAAAATATATATGTAATCACAGAGAAGTCCAGAATAAGCCTAGCCTGGAATTTAAAAAAATAATCAAAAATACATTTTTAAAGTTTTCTTTAAATAGTGTATTTTATTATACTTGATGTTAGATAGTGTTTAAAATATCCAATTTTAACTGCAAGTTTAAAGAAAACCAGAATATGCTTTACCTGTAGATTTAATAAAATGGCTCCAATCCGCATAGCTTCACTAACTTCAAGAGTATACAACAACTGTGAGAAGCGTGGAGGGCTCTGGTTGTTTGGTGGAAGAACTTCAATGTATACTGTGGTGATAGAACTCCTGTAAAAGTAAGATAAAACTACTCACAGCAAGGGAAAAGTATAATCAAAAAATTCCATGCATTTAATAACTTGATCGTATGAGCTGTCTTTGTATGCATAACATCTTTCTAAAGCCCAAGGCCATAGACCAAATAAAGTATATACATGTCTGCATCAGGAGGCTTAAGGAAAAAAAAACAACCATCATTTTCTGCACATAAAATTTTTTTTTTTCGATTTTTTAAAGAAATAAAATCTGAGATAACATTTTAATTGAGCATTTATTAATTTCAGAAAAATTTGCATTTCAAACATAAGTAGGTAGTGATGGGCGAATTTATTCGCCAGTCGCGAATTCGCGGCGAATTTGCACAATTCACCGCCAGCGAATAAATTCGTGAAACGCCCGCGAAAATTCACGGCAAAAATTCGCCGGCGTCAAAAAAGGGGGCCGGCGTCAAAAACGAGACATCACTATAAGTAGGTTCTTCTCAGTGAATATTTAAGAAATAACAGTGCACTCTCTTATACTGTATATAAGAGCAGATTAAGTACTGTGGTTTAATTTTCATCTTCATTTATTATGTGTTTTTCCTTTCCTTTTATTAGATCATATGGAAACTTGATATTGATATCTGGAAGGCAAGTTTCTTTGAGTAACTTACTTCCCCTGGGAAATTTCATATCATGAACCTACAGTTTCATCAGATCTTGTTGGGTATAGAAATTGTCTAACATATGTTTAACTTCATGAAGGCTGGTTAGCAAATTAAAAAATAGCAATTAAACAATTAACACCCTGATGCAGATTTCAAATGTAATAAACATGGATGTCTCTAACAACAGGAAAGTGACCATGACTAATAAATGAATAAAGGATGTGGAGCTTTTTTTTAACTGTGGCATTATTTGTCCTTTTACAATGTACAGTTAATACATTTGACCACTATCATCTGTGGAATTCTAATGGTGATTGTACTTCTAGAACCCAAACAATTTGGATACTATAATGAATGCTCCTTACTAAACTTTATATTTACATTTATTTCTTGGAAATGTTACAACTGAAGCTACTCAACCTGGTACCAGGCAGGAGTCAGACTCTTATTTAGTAAAGGAGCACATTAATAAGCCATCTTTATTCAAACAAGAAACTGATCTATCAAATAGAGATATTGAGGGCATGTAGAACTGAAAAAGGTACAGTAGATTTGTTGATGTTGCAAGATATGTCCCAATTTGGTTGAAAGTGGTACCTTCTTTGACTGAGAGGAGCGTTGTCGGATGCCTTCACAGTTAAAGCAAATGTTTCTCCAACCAACACTGACACTCCTGGGGAGATTGTGATAACACCAGTTCTTCCATTAATCTCAAATTTTCCCTGAGATCCAGCCAAGATTTCATAAGTAATCTGTCCATTAATTCCTTCATCTGCATCAAGAGCTATCAGCTGTATATATAAAAAAACAATAGTTTTACATTTTTTTTTGCATTTTGCAATTCTATTCTTCTTCTGTTTAAAAACTTTATTTAGGTATTTAGGTGCTCAGCAACCACAAAGCAGAGCAATCCAGAACTTTAATTCATAGCATTAAATGTGTATTTCAACCCTCTTTTCTTTCTTTCTCTAATGCAAACCTCTGCCTCCTATGTTTGATCCCCGATAAATATTTAACTGTACCGCCTACTGTAAAACATTCTCAACTATTAACATCTGCTTGTCTACTGCAATTTTTAGAGATACCTAATGATATGCCCCAATCTGAGCCAGATAGATGCAAAGTGGAGTGGAGATGAATACTTTCAACCTAGTGCAGAACATCCTGACCAAGCTTCTGAGAAAGCTGCACATAAATACAGCTTAAATTCATTATACGTTATTGCAATAGGAAAATTACAGACACATAAAAATAGTCTTCTGAAAAGAACTCATGCTGGTTGTTTTGGCACTATTCAATTGAGCATCAGTAATGTTGAATTGTTTAAGCAATTGAAACATCTGTCCCTCTTAAAACAATATTATATTGGCTTGTTTATTGGCTTATATTGATTTCATATTAAAGTATATCAATAATTTAAATATGCTGATCTGGTGCTTTTGCAAATATCAGATTGAATTTCAGTGAATAAGCTAAAGGTATCTTTCTTAAAGAACATCTTTCATTCCTGTGGAAGAATCCTGGTGGGGTAAGGGACAGAAAGAAAAAACACAATTTTATATATATATATATATATATATATATATATATATATATATATATATATATATATATATATATAGTCAACTACAAGAGTTCCTCTGCACTCAACCCATTATCAATATATATAAGACAGAGACATTTTGTGCATACTGCTACTAAAAAATGCCTTACCCTTTAAACAACACAGGGATTGTTTGTCCATATATTGCAATATATTTAAGCTGGCCAACTACGTCAATGTCGTAGTTGACTATATGTATTTTGTGGTCACACCCTCATTGCACCCCTGCCTAATGGTTTTAAAAAAATAGTGGTGAGCACAACTTTCCCTTGTTTGTTATAGTTATACAGGAGCAGTGACCAGCTCCATGTTGTAGCTCCCACCCCTCCCAGCTATAGTCAGGTGATCCCACTGGTGTCTAATAAAAGGGCAGCCAAGTTTGGGAGTTTTAATTTGAAAGCAGCTAGTAAGTTGCAGGTAAAACTTAGTCCCTTTGTAAAATGTATAATTAAGCAATTGAATTCTTAATGAATCAGATGAAAATTAAGCGTAGGACTGGCCAGATATGGGATGACTTTGACGTAGTTGGCCAGCTTAAATATATTGCAATATATGGACAAACAATCCCTGTGTTGTTTAAAGGGTAAGGCATTTTTTAGTAGCAGTATGCACAAAATGTCGCTGTCTTAAATATATTGATAATGGGTTGAGTGCAGAGGAACTCTTGTAGTTGACTATATGTATTTTGTGGTCACACCCTCATTGCACCCCTGCCTAATGGTTTTAAAAAAATAGTGGTGAGCACAACTTTCCCTTGTTTGTTATATATATATATATATAAAAATATATATATATATAAGCAATGCAGAAGAATGGCACTCAAAGGACTTGCTGAATCAGTCATCCAAAGGTTTATTTTGCTCAACATTGTAAGGAGCACTTTTTTTTGCTGAAAATTCAGGAGCTCAAACTTTCAAAAAGCAATCTGTGTTTCAGCATTTGCTTGAATGGAAAACTTTCAGTCCAATTACTGCAATACTTTCAAGAATTTTCCAATTGTTGTGTGGTTACAGTTTATGTGAACTTTTGAAAGGATTTTTTTTTTCAGGCGCTCACAAGATTCATGCAACAAAAATGATATACCCAAGGTCAGCAAAATTGTTCTCCATAACATTTCTGACATGTAAGATTCTCTCACAAACATCAGCAAGAATTTTGTATTTTGATAAATCTTCCCATCTTTCCCATTTCTTGAGAATATCTCAAAGGAAAAGAAAAATGTTCTTCTATATCCCTATGTTTCATCTTCTCCCATTCTCTCATTTGAATCTTTACCTCTTTTCTAATAATAATGTTTTTAAACAAGGAACTAGATTAAATATATATGTTTCCCCTTTAGGCAAATGTATTTCACTGCATTAACTTCAATAACAAACGTATAAATGTTAAAACAATGACTTTACCACAGGTGCTTTGAACTTGGTAGCAAAATCTTTAAAATCCAAATCAATTGTAAAAAAGTCCATGAAATATGAATATGGATTAATAGAGGCTGAAACAAATTTACTTTGTATATTCAAGGACACTCTTGTTAGGAATGCAAACAAGCACTGGCAAGAGTAACAGTATTCCCGCCTTTAGAATCATCATAACTATCATTATCTAGATTTAAAAAAGAGATCTTTTGTGCTGCAGGGGAAACATGGTAAAATTGTCAAAAAATTTTTTTTTTTGATTATTTATTTATATATTGTCTATGTTGAAGACTCTAAGGGGCCGATTCACTAAGCTCGAGTGAAGGATTCGAATGAAAAAAATTCGAATTTCGAAGTATTTTTTGGGTACTTCGACCATCGAATTGGTTAAATTCGTTCGAATTCGAACGAAATCGAACGAAAAATCGTTCGACTATTCGACCATTCGATAGTCGAAGTACTTTCCCTTTAAAAAAAACTTCGACCCCCTACTTCGGCAGATAAAACCTACCGAAGTCAATGTTGGCCTATGGGGAAGGTCCCCATAGGTTTGCTAACCTTTTTTTGATCGAAGGATTTTCCTTCGATCGTTGGATTAAAATCCTTCGAATCGTTCGATTCGAAGGATTTAATCGTTCGATCGAACGAAAAATCCTTCGATTGATCGAACGAACGTTTAGCGCTAAATCCTTCGACTTCGATATTCGAAGTCGAAGGATTTCAATTCGAGGGTCGAATTTCGAAGTATTTTTAACTTCGAAATTCGACCCTTAATGAATCTGCCCCTAAGCCTCTTTCAGAAATTGACCTTCCAGCTGAGCCTGTATTTGCTAAACCACGCTCTCTTGATTTCATGGTATGGTTCAAACTCACCTCAGATAATAAAACTCAATCTTAATTACTGCATGTAACAAGTCTGAACAGCTGTCATACCATATGTCCGATTCAAGTGTGACAATGGCTGAAACTCAAGAGAAAACACCAACTGGCACAGGTCATATCCACCTGCATGGGCATGAATATTAATTTATAATTGTAATGTACATATCAAGATATGTATGTATTCCAGGCTACATCATAGTTACATGGTGAAATGTTTTAACCTTTCAGAAAGGGTACCATTATACATATATTACTAAATGCTTTCCTGAAAAATGTTCTCCTTAATTAAATAATTACCTCTTTTTCCAATCACATGGGCAAATGCAGTTCATTAAAGCTTGAGCACAAACACTAGATTTTGAATAGGGATGGGAGAATTTTTTTGCCTTGTTTCACCGCGGAAATGACGCCCATAGACTTGTATGGTGTTGTGTGTCAAAAATTTGTCGATGCCCATAGACTTTAATGGGCGTCGGTGATGTTTCGCCAGTGGAAAAGTTTTTGGCGAAATGAAACAGATCAAATTCGCCCATCCCTAATTTTTAATCCTTAGACAACATGCTCAAGTTGAGCTTTCAGTAATATCGTCTGCATTACAAGTTGTTTCTATACAATAAGAACTAGGTTAAGTCATAACTGGAAGAATCAGATTACTTTTTTATACCCATGTACTTATTCAAAAATAAACTGCTTAGGAAAAATATCACTGTCATGACATTTTCTTGTAAATCTGAGTGTTTGTATATCAATAGGTTATGTAAACTACAAAGTGGAAATTATAGCATTGTATCCATTTAATGGAAATAAAGTAGAAAAATCAAGATTGAAGATACTGTATGCTAAAATAGATAATATGTCATATGTAGTTCTACATATAGCACCCCAGTCCTTCTCTGTGAGAAATGGGGTCAAAATATATCCAAAATATAAGTCCATGAATGCTAAAATTATTTTGCAAATTGAGCAAAACAAGATATCATTTACTGAGATGCAATCCACTCCATTTAAACTTTTAACTCATTTAATCAGTAGTCTCACAATGTGATGGACATTTAATGCAGATTACTTTTTTGTTTGATCTTTGTTCATTCTACTAGTTTTTGATTTTAACTTTTAAATATACCACAGAAATATGGATTTAATATGGCGACTAACTCAATTTGTGCATCAAAACCAAATTACAGGTAGAACGAGGGTCTGCTGAGGGAGTGTTCATGACCTAAATCAGTCTAGGAATTTAAATTGCATTGTTTAGATTTAGGCAAACCAGCTTATGAGTTTTAAATTTGATTTACTGGTTTCTTTTAGCAAATAGTGACTATAAGGCCTTAGAGTCTGTTGCACGAGGAGTAGTAGCTAACAAGTAATGTATTAATCCCATTACCCAGCCAACTCTCCCACAGTTCCATAATAAATTATTGTCAACTGCATGGGCCAAACCTGTTAAAATTCAAATAACACAAGAAAATAACAAATAAACACAAATTCAAATATTTTCAAATTTCAGTTTTATGAATTCGAATTTTTGACATGTAGCCAACAAAAAAATCTTAAAAACTCAAATGAAAACAACAAAATCCCGTCACACTTCTATAGAAGAGAATGGGAGATGTATTTTCAACATTCATATGCTATTTTATTCAAGATTTTTGGAACAATTTGATATTTTTGCACACTGCAAATAAATACTGTAACTAGAAATGATTGCAAATAAACTTGAACTATTGATCTCAGTTTAATAACTACTGACTAAATTGTTTCACACTTTCATTTATTTAAGTGTTTGGATTCATTATTCCCATGGATCCTTGTGTACCATCATCTGAAATTTACTCCTTACTACTTTAACTGGTTCACTAGTTACAGGTTTTTGAGAAATGAATAATCTTATGAGAATTATATATATATATATATATAGTAGAGACTGTCCACCAGTCAGATATTAAAATAAAAGTTACCTCTGATTCTAATATATAAAAACTATGATATTTTTTCTATAAAATAATTGTTTACTCAATTATGACATTTATCCTTATTAACATTGTTCACTGTTAACTCAAATTGTCTTTATAAAGGGTACTATTAAAAACTATGTCTAATATTCGAAATGACTAAATGGTCATATCTGCTATATTTACTAACGTAATGAACCACTGAAGTAAACCACTTTAGTGACAATTTTGGTTAGATGATTCTTAGAGACCTGTGGCAATTCTGCAAAAGAGGAACAACCATTTTTGACCTTCGCACATTGGCTTAGAGGTTGCAAATGACCCCTATTAATACTAATAAGGGTAAACCACTCCACCACTACTATAGGGAAATCATCCCAACAAAATTATTTAATGGTAGTGTAATCTAGGCATGTGCTCCTAAGAGCAGATGTTGTTGAAGTCTACTGTATGTAATCACACCTTTCCTTTCTATGGTTGTAATTTTGTGCTGTTTCTTATTAACAGTGAGATGAGTGTTAAAAAACTTGGAACTGACCGACAATAAATACTGAAAATCAAAATGAAACATAATAACTAGATCATATATTCAAAATACAATATTCAATTTTTGCACAACAGGGTAAAGACTTAGGACAATGCCCTCTGTGTAATCAAGTACCCATGTGACCAAACATAGACCCTAGATGTCAGAGCATGTAAAAACTACAGTAACCTATGGCTTACACAGATATCTTAACTAGAACCAAATTTATTCACATGGATTTGTTTTATGCATTTCAGACCCGTTTGTGTCAAATTAAAGTCTGGATCTGTATAAATCAATGAAAAACTGTGAACTGATTCACTGCTAGGATTTTTCTTTCAAATAAATATTCATTGTGATGGATTCCTTCATAGGCATTTTATGTCACGGCCAGTTAAATTATTGCATGCTATCAAGAAGAAATATATCTCATGAAGAATTTTTTTTCTGAGATTGACATTGAATGAGCAGGGGAAGACTTACTCGGATGATGCTTTCTCCTGGTTTCATGTCCGTATAAATCTTGACATTGTAAGATATGTTGGAGAAAGTTGGAGTGTTGTCATTTGCATCTATTACTATGATGTTCACAGTGACTGGCAAGCTTTCTTGGGTGCCATCTGAAGCTATCATCTGCAATGAATGAATAAATAATAAATACATTATTTAGGATTCCAGCATTTTATATAGCGTTAACAAATGTCACAGTTTTGTTGTTTTGACATTAACTAGTTTTATGTAATAGATTGTAGAATTTACAGCACTCCAGGTTACAGCACAACCCATACGAGCCTGCAATTGATCATCTAGCAGGGCTAATATATTTTTTAAAAGATTCATAAGTAGATTTTTAAACTTTTCATTAACAAATTTATCAGGACATTTGGGTTCAAGACCCATTTCCCCACATTAAGCAAAATTTGAATTTGTGAGGATTTGTTTAACTTAAAATAAACTCACATTAAGAAACTCAAATGTGTGCTTATTTATTAAAACATCACAAAATAATTGTGGAACTAACTTGAATACTTCAAATTTGTCAGCATTTACAAGCTAAACATTTTTTGCAAACCTTTAAAAAAAACAAAAATCGCTTTCATTTTGTTAAGGACAACTCCCATTGACTTCTGCTTGAGTGTGACAGCTTTCATGTATAAATTCAAGTTTTTCAATTTTTTTGTGCTTAATAAACATCTAAAATTCTAGTTTTTGAAACTTTAATTCAAATTTGTGGATTTTAGCTCAAAAACAAATTGTAGCAAAAATTCTAATTGAATGTTGACAAATCACCCCCTTAGTTTCCCAATAGGTTATTGCTCCCTTTTAATGGATAAAAAGCTATAATATTAAAAATGTGGCCATTATTTTAACAGGGTTAGTTAAGAAATAAGCACTCAACTTAAATGTTTACCATAAACATTCTTTAAGGTGGGCATTCTCTACTATATTTAGAATCCCTAAAGGGTCAGCCCTACAGATGGGAACTACTTATCTAATGCCTAAGGCCAGTGCCAGGGCGGTTATTAACTGCAGCAATAAATCATCTAAAAATGATGTTTTGTGAGTTTCAGTGGACGATATTTGCCTATTGCTGTACTTGAGTGTTACATGAAACAAAGCTGACATTTAGGAGCCCATTTACTAATATTCAAATTGCAATTTTTTCCCCACACATCGCGGAAAACGTGTATTAAAAATCTTGAATACCAAACTTCACTAATTAAAAGTGCTTTAGAAGTCAATGGGAGATGCATGGATCCTATTGGACCATTTTTGATCCAATCAGAATTTTAGAGGTTTTTTCTCTACGAATTAACTGAAAACTCTAATTTTTTTTACTAGTCCTTTTTATATTCTGAACTTGAAATACATTCAATGACAGTCGTGGTTTTAGAGTTTGCGAGTTTAGTCATGTTTTCAAAAACCAAGGTCATGTGTGTTGTTCCTTTATCTGCACAAGGCACAATATAAGAGGGTGAAGCGTAAAAACATCAAATGTTTCATCAGTGATGGCGAACAAAAACTCGAGTCTGAGGCTAATTGTTATTGTTGTTACAAATCTCTTTATAAGAGGTCAAAAACAATGAATAGCTAGAAGAATCTTCACCGTTTTATGAATCTTTTAGTCCTGCTGAAAAAACATTCTAATATAATATACATTATTCATGAACAAGTCAGGATTGAACACACATCTACAGAGTAATAACACCACTTACTGCCTCAATTAAGCCATTGACAAGAATTTGTTGCTTGTGCCATTGCTGAGGTATGTGTTAGATACACTAAATAGTCATTTTTATTAGAAGTAATTCAAAACCTTTCTGTGGAACAAGCCATAATAATTTCACACATTACCCACAGGTAATAATGTGAGAGTAATTGGCCTAGGGTAAGGTAATTGGGGGATAAATGAACATTGTGATTAAGAATAGAATCCATTACCGATAATTTCTTATTGTTTGCAACTATTCACAATCATTTTCATTTATCCTTGATAGTTTTTGCTATTCATTATTATTTGCCTTTTTCATAGTGTTTTCTGGCAAGTCCAGAGTCTAGACTTTTCTGTACAAACACACTTTGAAGTTTGTTATTATAGAAAATACTTAAAATTGAATATTTCTTGAACTTTTTTTTTATTTCTAACAGCTACTCAATAAATTGCAGCCTATTAAGCAGTTTTACTTGTTGGACTTTAGTCCTTTTTGTTTCCATGTTCTTGTTCCTGAATACAAAAGAAATTGATAAATGCCGGCAGAAAAGTCACAGGCAGCATTCCAAGACTAGTAAGGTTTTATAACTCATGGAAAAGAGGATCTGTTTTTTTTGTCCTTCATATTCTGGCAACATATATGCAAAACAAATTCTAGTAACACACAAAAAAATTGTCACATGTCAAAATTGTCGCACACATAAAAATAGTCAGGCATGAAAAAATTGTTGCTTGTCAAAAAATGTAGAAGTCCATTCACTTCAATGTGTTTCATGACAGATTCGCCAATCACTACTGTGTACCTGTTCAACTCAATAGTTGCTTCAATAACTGGTCTGTATTACTGAAAACGCAGATGTTTACTGATCTGCAACTGCTTACCAGTTGCTAATTTGATCACTTCTTACACATTATTCTGTACAACATATGCTGAACTGCACATGATTCTGTTTAAAGCAGTGAAGGCAGGCTACTAAGTGTACTTATACTTGTACCCATTAAATGAGCCTTGATGTATACCTATCCCAACAGCAAAAATAAATAAATATAACTTGCTAATTATTTCATTTTTAATTCAAGAATTTTTAGGAGAAAAGCACAAATTTCAATAATGTTAACCTCTTTTAGTATAAGTACACCAAAATTATTAACATCCTAGCAATAATCACTGTATATACAGTATTGATTAATTAGTTGTACTGTACTGTATATAAAGTTCCTGTAATACTGCAAGATACTAGAGTGACTCTTGGCTTTTGTCAAATTAATTTCCTGTTCATTGGAAAGTTGCACAGTTTATAAAGTTGCTTGTGCAACTGAAAATATTTTTCTCTAAGGAGCAGCACTGAATATTAATGTGAATATTAATGTCATGTAGCAAGAAACATATTTCATCCAAGGTACCATACAAATTACGAGCAGACTTCTAATTATCCTCAAATTTTAATAGAGCATTATTTAAAATTTCATGTCATTGTGAGTTCTGAAACCAAATAATACAAAGTAAAGCTAAGACAAGTATGTGAGAACATATCAAAACAGGACCATCCATCTCGGGATAACAAACTGAAGAATAAGAATATATATACAGGTAAGTCCTTATATTAGCTTAAAGTACAGATTCACATAGTGATTGTTCAGGAAACTCCCACAAATTTTTGCCATGTTGCCACAAATACAAGACGCATATACACCAATGTATTTTGTGTGGAAAAGTCATCCACTGATAAAAATAAAAACACCCACTGAGAAATTTCACTGCTTTGCTATTTTTTTTGGTGAAAAGGGATATATTGTTATCACTATTATCAAAAATTGAATGTTAAAAGTGAAAAACTGATAAACTTTAGTGGGTAGCTTATTTTTTTTGTGCTCTACACTTGCTCTAGATTTTTTTTCTGAAGAGGCAGCCAGTAGTGATGGGCGAATTTGCACCGTTTCGCTTCGCCGGAAAATTTGTGAATTTCGCGAAACGGCGCTGGCGTCTCGTTTTTGACGCCGGTGCCCGTTTTTGACGCCGGCAGGCATTTTTTTTTACGCCGGCGACCGTTTTTGATGCCGGCGGCCGTATTTTTCCGGCGCGGTGAAAAATTTTTTTTTGACGCTGGCGAATTTTTTCAGGCAAATTTTCGCGGGCATTTCACAAATTTATTCGCTGGCGGCAATTCGTGCAAATTCACGCCTGGCGAATAAATTCGCCCATCACTAGCAGCCAGACCCTGGGAAAAAGTGCTGTCCAAACAAGCACTAAATGGCATGTTCTTGCACTACTTTCTGGGGTCTTGGTAAAGAAAAATGTTCAGTGTCGAGAGTAACATGCACAATAAAATCTAGAAGTAGTCTTATTAAAATGAAAATTAAATTATTAAACATATACATAACGTATAACATATACATAACAAAAAAAAAACGTTTCAGCAGCTGATCCTTCAGGTCAGTTGCAAATGAGTTTGTCCTTCTCTTTACACGTTAAAAATTAAGAAAACGTGCTGTTACTATTATCAACTTATACCAGCGAATGCATATTAATCAGAGAAGAAATACCTGAAGATATATTGAAATAATTATTTTGATATGATTTCTTAGCATATCCATATATTCAGAGGTGACTCTGGAAGGAGATGCTGAAAGCTCATTAAGGGATTGTGTCAGGTAAGAGACTCAACCTTGTGAGAATCATTGCAAATTACGAAAGTAACATGGTTCTTTAGACAAACCAGAACATGTCAGAGAAACAAGAAATGTAATTTGCAATACACAGCTAAAAATCTTTATTGTACTTTAGTGTAACTTTTAAAAGTAAAGGCCAAATATATGCTGGGAAAGTGATTGAATTACAATACAAATATAGCTGGTGGAATTTTACCATCTTGTACAAATTTTGGTTGCTGGCTATTTTCAACAAAGTAAAAGAGTAAAAAGGAACAAAAGCACTTATAGTGTGTTGTTTCTTCTGCCAGGATTCATAATGGCCAATGTTTTGTTGGTCTACATTACTGAGGGACAATCAAAGATATCAAGGGTAGGAGGAGAAATGGCTTGGGCTTTAAGTAGGGAAAGAAAGCGCAGAAGTCTTTTACCTTCAGGATGCTAGCAATGGACCAGGCAGTGTACCCCCCACCTGCCCAAGATAGGGAATAAGGCAGATGTCCTGTTGCAGCTTATGGTGTGGTGGAGCTGCTCTACTGGTTAGTGAAAAGGGGAGGTTGGTGTAAGTTTAAGTTACATAGTTACATAGTTATAGTTACATAGTTAAATTGGGTTGAAAAAAGACAAAGTCCATCAAGTTCAACCCCTCCAAATGAAAACCCAGCATCCATACACACACCCCTCCCTACTTTTAATTAAAATTCTATATACCCATACCTATACTAACTATAGAGTTTAGTATCACAATAGCCTTTGATATTATGTCTGTCCAAAAAATCATCCAAGCCATTCTTAAAGGAATTAACTGAATCAGCCATCACAACATCACCCGGCAGTGCATTCCACAACCTCACTGTCCTGACTGTGAAGAACCCTCTACGTTGCTTCAAATGAAAGTTCTTTTCTTCTAGTCTAAAGGGGTGGCCTCTGGTACGGTGATCCACTTTATGGGTAAAAAGGTCCCCTGCCATTTGTCTATAATGTCCTCTAATGTACTTGTAAAGTCTAATCATGTCCCCTCGCAAGCGCCTTTTCTCCAGAGAAAACAACCCCAACCTTGACAGTCTACCCTTATAATTTAAGTCTTCCGTCCCTTTAACCAATTTAGTTGCACGTCTCTGCACTCTCTCCAGCTCATTTATATCCCTCTTAAGGACTGGAGTCCAAAACTGAACTGCATACTCCAGATGAGGCCTTACCAGGGACCTATAAAGAGGCATAATTATGTTTTCATCCCTTGAGTTAATGCCCTTTTTTATGCAAGACAGAACTTTATTTGCTTTAGTAGTCACAGAATGACACTGCCCAGAATTAGACAACGTGTTATCTACAAAGACCCCTAGATCCTTTTCATTTAAGGAAACTCCCAACACATTGCCATTTAGTGTATAACTTGCATTTATATTATTTTTGCCAAAGTGCATAACCTTGCATTTATCAACATTGAACCTCATTTTCCAGTTTGCTGCCCAGTTTTCCAGTTTAGACAGATCACTTTGCAAAGTGGCAGCATCCTGCATGGAACCTATAGTTCTGAACAATTTAGTATCATCTGCAAAAATAGAAACAGTACTTTCAATGCCCACCTCCAGGTCATTAATAAACAAGTTGAAAAGCAAGGGACCTAGTACAGAGCCCTGCGGTACTCCACTAACAACACTGGTCCAATTAGAAAATGTTCCATTTACCACCACTCTTTGTAGTCTATCTTTTAGCCAGTTCTCTATCCAGGTACAAATACTATGTTCCAGGCCAACATTCCTTAATTTAACCAGTAACCTTTTGTGTGGCACTGTATCAAATGCTTTAGCAAAGTCTAAGTAAATCACATCCACTGCCATCCCAGAATCGAGGTCTCTACTTACATTCTCGTAAAAGGAAATTAAGTTAGTCTGGCAAGATCTATTACGCATAAAACCATGCTGGCACAAACTCATAGTATTATGAGTATTAAGTTGTTTGGTAATTGATAGGCCTGGAGCCAGGATTAGGGGCAGGAAGGCCCAAGAGACACTGGATTAGGGTTGAAGGTTAGACATAGGCTTGAGACTGGATATTGGTTAAAGGGAGATAATTTTAAGTTATTGTAGGCTATGTTAATTGGTTTATGCATCCTTTAACAACTAATAGGTTAACATACTGTATATGTTCACCATGCTAATCAAACATTAGCAAACGTTATATAGATACAAGTTTGTTTTGGTTAGGACCATTTTTGTTATGTTAATATAGTGTACATGGAAATACACAAAGCTGTGGCCTTTCCACCCAAGTTGCTGTCTATGGTCTATATTTATTATGTGGTGTAAATAAAATGGCAGGATAATAGGCTTCGTCATGTAAAAAACAGCATAAAAATTGTGTGAATTTTTTTACACATTTTTCTTATTGCGACTTCTGCTGGAAAAATAACAGCAACACATTCACATGGCGTAAAATAAAACGCATCTTGATAAATTCGCCATTTAATTTACAATGTTTTTTCAGGCTAATTTTGTTTTACACAGCATAATAAATATGCCCATATGTGTGTAAGTGTTACAGGGTATGGAGACCGGGCATTGAGTCATACTATAGTCATACTCTTGCCAAATGTTTCCCTATCTAGTGGAAAGCTTTCCCAGAAGAGCTGAGGCTCTATATATAGTATAAATAACAAAATGCACTTTAATAGAAGAATTCCCTATGTTATTTTATTGAGCCAAGAAACACTGATAATATTTTGAACAATTTAAGATACTAAATAATATGTTCATGCAACTGCCCTTGGTGTTTTCCTTTGTCGCTTTTGTTTTCGGTTAATCAACTCAGCAACCATAGTTCTGATGTTTCTATACTACAGCTGGTCTTTGTATAAAGTGATAACAAATGTGGTGTGAGTGCTGTGTATATATATATATATAGATTCACTAATTGTATCCCACACGAGAAAGCTTATTTACGTGTATAAGACACTGGTAATTAGTTTTCATGAAACCTTCTTCTAATTGGCAAACGTAGTTGCTACGCATACAGTGTCACTGTAAGATTACATATATCCAACACTGCTGTTTAATGGTTTATCATCCGTTCAGACACCACCATGCATTTGTTAATCTACTTTCCTACAGAATTATACACGAGCAGACTTCTGTGACAATTAAACCTACTCTGTGCAGAGTGACAGTCTATTTATATCCAGATTATAAATAGACTTAATTATTGTTGATGAAATTAGAATTTTGTGGAATCAGTTTCCCATCAGCAGCCGACACAGTTTATGTATTTGATCAAGTATATATGGCGGATCCTAATCTGCAGATGGTTCAGACAAAGAGTGACAATTTAATTTATGCAAAATCTGGTAAATATAGACCTCCAACACTAAGATCTCACTGAATTGTAGCTGTCTTCATATATATTTCTGGTCTGGTCAAGTACTGTAGTTAAAAAAATAATGAATACACTGTTAATTAATCTATCACACATTTCTTTACAGTGGAATCCAATTGTCAGCATAAATAAGGAATCATTTTCTATAATAGGTCTGTTTATGTACATGTTTCTAACCAGATCTAGTGATCGGCAAATCTGACTTGTTTTGATTTGCCAAAGATTTATGAAACTGTGAAAATTTTCAAAAAGGCATAGATGTCTATGGGCAATAATGTTTTTTTGACGCACAACAAATTTTTTCACCCATTAGAATCTATAGGCTTCATTTTCACCCTGAAACATGGCAAAAAAATTTGCTCATCGCTAATTAAATCCTCAATAATACCTGAAGGCAACATGATAATAAATAGATTTGCCAAGTTTTCTCTTTTACCTTGTGCAGATCTATGCTTTACAAAATGACTTAGCGTAATGCTGTTCACATGTAAATAACCATGACCTCCAATGCTAATCAGTTTAAATGGAGTCATATTTTGGAAATCATAATACACAGTCATAATAAACAGTGTACAACTCTAACTAAATATATACACAACCCCTATTAAATATGATTTGTACTGTATAATATGCAGTCAAACCATCCTCTGCAGTGTTTGAACACAAATCATATTAAGTATTATCATCAAATTTAGAAAGCTAAAAGAATTGCTCGGACAACTGAATTGTTTTATATTGAAAATAAAAATTTGAGGCAAATTACTATTATTACCCACAGGGTGTAGTTGCCCTCAATTTGTCTTAAATACTTTTCTTAGAAGTATCTTTTCACATCATTCTCCACTTTTCTAGTCGTATTAACTTTTAGTGCCAATAAATCTGTCTCCCATAGCAGAGTTATTCTATGAATGATGAAATTGTGTAGAAATCATATTTTTACCACTGTGTGAGATGTTTCACTACCGACAACCGTTTGTTAATTTTTTTTCATTCTGTAGATCACATAATAACTTAATTCACATATCAAAAGGGAATTGTTTGCATTAACTCAATCCATATCATGGTTTCTCAGTGACTCTATAATAAAAGATCAGTGATTTGGGCATTTTTGAGAAAATCACTGGCATTTCTAATGATTTATCAAGGGAAGAAGTCGAGAAAATTCAAATAAAAAAAGAAATTCAGTAATTTAAAACCTGGCAAGCTGCTACAGAAGTCAGTGGGAGCTTTGTTTTTTAAAGTTACGTTTGTAAAAATTATTATAACACAGCAACTTGCATCAATCATGATAAAAAAAAATTCCTTATATCTGGTTTAAAAAAAACTTGAATTAAAAAAAATTAATAAACAATACATTTTAATACATTTTCAAAAAAAGATTATTTTTCCTTGTGTCATTACCCAGTGCATTGGGCATTTTTGCTGCATTTTTCTACACAAGGGCTTTTTTTTAACTATTTTTTTCTCTCGTAAATACATTGGTCAACGGGCTTCTTAGTGCAAAATACACTGAAGTAAATTGACATTTTTACTCAGTTTTTTATTGCAAAATACATTGAAGTCAATGGGCATTTTTTGTTGTGTTTAATGCAATAGGAGGTTTTGCTGTTTTTTTTTTTTTGTACTGCATTTTTATCTTCCACACAGTGAATATTTTCACAGCAAAAGTTTTCCACGGTTTTGAAAAAAAAATTGCATATGGAGAATTTCACTTTGAATCCATGGGGCAGATTTACTAAAGCACGAAGTGTCATCGCTAGAGAAAATTCACCAGAAATCCCATCCACACGGTCATCACCAATTTTCTAGTGAAAGAGACTAGCATTGTTTTGCCAGGGGAATTTTTGCTCTGGCGAACAATCGTTACTATGCAAATTTACTGAAGTGAGAATTTTTCGCCACAGTTTCCTTAACCACCTTAGACCTGGTGAACTGATAAGATAAAGCTGCATCCTCCTCAATCTTATGTCAGTGACATCATATCCTGTATGCCGAAAAATGCTGGCATTATTTTATATTTTAAAGCTGGATTGCCTTCAAAAGTTCCAACTATTAAAAAAATGTTGTGTTAACATTTTTTTCCAAACAATTGAGGGACATGTCACATTTATTTTAGGCGGGCTCTTGTCTAGGGTATTTTGCTTCCTTTGACATTTGTAATAATACTGTATGTGGCCACCTCAAGCATTTCCACCAACATCTCTAATGCAGAAGTCTATATGACCTATACTGTATGTACCCGCCCTATTCAAATTGACATAAGTGTAAGAGTACTAACTAGGGATGGGCGAATTTTTTCGCCTTGTTTCTCTGAAAAATGACGCCATAGACTTGTATAGCGGCATGCTTCAAAAAAAACAGATGCGCATCAAACAAATTTCGCCGCGCGACAAAATGTTTTTGACGGCAATAGACTTTAATGGGCATCTGCGACAAATTTTTGGCGCAACAAAAAATGGTCAAATTCACCCATCCCTAGTACTAACAAAGTTTCGCTAGGCAGAAATGAACACTAACGAAAGTTCGCTATGAAATGCTCGTGCTGACAAATTAACGCTAACAAAACTTCGCCAGCGTTCGGGTACAGAGACCAAACTTTGCATTTTATTGAATTAGTGTAGTGGTAGCAAATTTTCACCTGATGAAGTGGCATAAAGTGTGGTAGAGCCTTCACAGGCAAAAATTCACCCTTTACTGAATTTGCCCCCATGGCTAGCAAATTACTAACTTGATGACTTGCTCATCACTAACAAGTCAACATATGAATTCCTGAGTACAAGACAAACAGCTTTTATAGTTATATTCTTTTTTCAACAAATATTCAATAATTGAAAAGGGAGTAAGTTAATAAAAAAGATAAAATATTGTTTAATAACTCAATAATGAAGAAAGGGAAACACAGTGCAGAGTAATAGTTATTATGGGCTTGGTGTGGCAGAGAGAATTAATTTATCCATTCTGTGTGATGAAAGCTTTATATTCTTAATTTTAAAACACATTATCCTAACAGTATCATCACATAATAAAAGTGGCATATAATATATTAAAAAGATAAGCAATTACTAAAATCATTAATAGGGAGTATGTTTATTAAATTGTTAATTGATGAATTGATCATAGAGACACTTACATATGACTAATCATTTCTATTGGATTTAATACAAATTGTGAAATTTATATAAAGTTTCTGTAATTCTTTCAAAAATAGTTTTTCCACATTAACAGTTCTCTTGATACACAAATAAAGACATTTTAGTAAAGAACGCTCCATTGTGTTTATCAGCATTTGTACACCAATTACTCATACTATGGTCCTTGACCTAACAACCATGCTTATTCATGACAATATTTAAAGAAAGAAATGTGAAAGACAAGAAATTGCTCACCGAGAATTGATAGGTTTGTTGGGTCTCTCTGTCAACCGGTTGAAGTAAAGTAAGGTAACGAGTAATTCCAGTTGGTGTAACAGAGAAAACTGTTTGAAATGCATTTAAGTAGAGATATAGTTGGGGATCTTTTGTCTGCAAAAAGAAAATACATAATTCACATTACCTTTACCGTTACATTTACATGCCTGTATCATAAAATGTGCAGTTCTTTTGTTTTGTAGTTATTTCTAGTCTAGTCTAGTTTGTAGTCTACAAACACAGAAATGAACAGAATGTCATTAATTTTCATTAATATGGTACAATCATTAATATGGTACAATCACGCTTAATTTAATTGAATTCGGTTTAAAGGTGCATATTAAGGCAAATAAGAAATATTAGGAACAGCATTATACTTAATAGCTTACCTTACCACCATAATATGATTATTTAATAGAATTTACAGAAAAAAAAAGTAATTTCATAATGAAAGTCTGCGTCTTCTTTTCAGATGACCCTTAGTGGTAACATCTGCATTTATTTAAAAAAAAACAAAACAATAGTACACCTGCAATTTTTAAAGAAGTATAGTAAAAAATAAAAAAACCTTTAGCAAATTTGTATCAAACATGTTGAGCTGTCTAAGACTTTAGACATTTATATTTTGAAGTGCATTTTATAGTGCAGCATTTACTTGAGGTCTAGTAACCATTGGCATATGTTTCCTTACAGACAAGTAAGACAAGTAAATGGCGCATACTAATTTGCTGCCACAAATTACTAGAAATCAAGCTAACTTTCTGCATGCTATTACTTACTTGTATATAATTAACCTCATCAGAAATACAGACAGCTGAACGAGGCAGGTATGTTGAGACACTATACAATTATACTGTACCTACATATTTTGTCTACTAAGCATGGTTATTTGTCATGTCTATGTTTATTAACTTTAACTTGGGTTGCAGTTAACCCTTGCTGAAACTGAAACCCATCATTTTCCGTAAATCTCTGAATTATTTGATCTTAAACAGCTTCTGTAAATACATCCCTCCATTTGAATTAGTAACCTCACACGAACAGGCCCAAAGTCAAGCCTAACTAATTTCTGTACCAGGAATTAATTACCTATTAATTACATTGTATTAAGCTTGACCATCCATGCAAGGTGAGATAAAATAATATGAAGCAAAGCTTGGGGGCAAATTTATCATGGGTCGAATTTCGAAGTACAAAAAACGTTGAAATTCGACCTTCGAATTAAAAAACTTCGAATTCGAATATCAAATTAAAATTTTTTTAAACAAATGTGGCAATCCTGCAGTGAAATGAAAATCGTTCAAATTCGAATATCAGCGATCGATCGAAGGATTTTCCTTCGACCGCTTAAGACTTAGAAAAAGGTTGTAGAAGGTCCCTATAGGCTAACATAGCACTTTGGCAGGTTTAATTTGGCAAAGTATTGAAGTCGAAGTTTTTTTAAAGAGACAGTACTTCGATTATAGAATAGTCGAATATTTGAACGATTTTTACTTTGAATCGAAGTCGAAGTAAATTCGAAGTCATAGTATCCTATTCGATGGTCGAAGTATTCAAAAAATTACTTTGTGAGGTCCACAGCTCTCTAGTAAGAAAAGATCTACATAATGTGTATAATCTGTTCACAGAGTTTCATCTGTTACTTAAATATAGGTTAATAACAAAATGCCATGTGAAGGGCCCATCTAATCACCTTTAAGGCTACTGGTATCTCAAGCAAAATCTTTCTGGTTTCTTACTCAAATAAGCAGAACCTCTTTACAGATGACTTTATATTTGCTGTTTGTGTACATTCTTTTACAGCCCAAATATATTTTTATTTATTTATTTTAATCAAATAGTTCTATTTAAGTACCGCAATGATATAGTAAACATGTTTTATTGCCAGTAATTATTCTATTTACCCCTTGGCCCAATGCCAACAACTTCAATTCATTTTAATGATTTAATTTCAGAAATGCCAAGCCTTAGATACATTTGACAGCCTTCCAATACCCAAGTACTCAACATTGTGGAAAATCTATCAATTAACTGATGCACAATAAAAATTACAGCATTTATTACTGGTAAATAATAATAACATTATGTTTTTTCTTTATGTTTTTAGATGTATAGGGGCCATCATATAATATTTATCCTACTTAAAAATTATCCACATTATCCACAGACATATATTCTCTAACATGTTTTGATATTCTTATCAAATATATAATAACAGTAATTAGTGCATCAATATGGTCCACCAAATCTAATGCAATAACAGTTTTGCTGAAAACTACTTTTCCCTAATAGTATTTTTTCATTTTGATTTTCATATGACACAGTATTGATACCTTTTTATTTTATACTATGTGCTATTTATTAACTTCCTTTTCCTTCTTCTAAATTATTATCTTACAGAACAAAACTAGCCCCATATCTTTGTACTACTTGTCTTTACAACACACCTGCATGAAAAATTTATATCAAATGATACGTTTTATTGATCTGGTTCCTACTCTATTCTACATCTGTTGCTGCATGAACCAGACATCCCATAGAATGATGAGATCTCTGTTATCTCGTCTTGTTGTTATCTTTTTCACAACCTTGCCCCATTCAACTCTCCAATAATGTTTCTAAAATATTTCATACAAAAAAAGTCATGCTGTTCTGTAAACTTTATGCACAATATATGTTCTCCTATGAAAAGGGCAATAAAACCAGATGCAAACTGCTATTTTTTTTCCTATTGTTTCGCTGTTGCATGCTAAGCTCCCAGAGGTGCAGGTCAATCAGCTCCAGAATGGAGCACAGCATCCTGCATCTCATCAATGAATACAGTGCTGCCTGCATATGTTAATACTGTATTCATGAAGGGCATGTTGGGGAAGGCACTTAGGGATACCTTATTCATTCCTCCAACTTGTGCATCATTCAGATATGCAAGTGAGGGAGAGCCAGCAGGTACATTGTACTATAAATAGATTCAGTATAAGGTGTCAATCTGTGTTCTGCCCCAATAGTCTTCATACATATTAGGGCTCATTTACAGTTTCCACAAGCAGATGTGTAGCACATAGAACTTCTATCCGGAGATTGGCTGTGCTTTGAACTGGATTAAAAAATCCAGGAGAAGGTGCAAAGATCAACCCACTGGTGTGCAGACCAGCCATGCCCTTGCCACCCGCTATATGATAAGTTTCATCCACTGCAGTTCCCTAATTTGAAAGTCTGAATGACACATAAGTTAGGGGACAGATAAGGAATACACTTATATACCCCCTACCACCTCTCATAAGTACAGAGTTGCCAAATACACAGGCAGCGCTGCATTCACGGGGAAAACATGCAGATTTTTTAAGGAAATCAAAATGCAGTGTGCAAAGTAAACAAAAATGAATAATTTTCTTGCACTGTGCAAACTGCCTTTCCAGTCTTAAATGAGCCCCATTGTGTTCATATGCTGTTAACATCTCCAAACAACTTGTTTTCCACCATTACTCAGTAAATGACAATCATCTCTATCAAACTTTCAGGTCTCAGAAGACATATTTCCTGTACATTTTGGTCTTGAAGGCCACCCACTCTGCAGAGTTGTAAACATTTAGTGATACTACCTACTTTTTAGTTATGGTCCTTTAATATTGAACAAATCAGGTGGGAAATGGATCTCTTCTGTAGTTTCTGACAGACACTGAACTCTAATATTAAATGAGAATGCAGACCAACAGGCATCCATATGGTCAATTAGTCAACATTTTTTAAAGGTTAATGAAAGGGAATGAATCCACCAGTTTAATCCTCTCTTTTTTTTATTTTTCTATTTAATCCAACAGGTGGAGGCATTTCAGAACCTGTATATGTACACCACGTGCTTCTCTTTGCCGTGGTGGCTCCTCACTGGAGTCATAACTGCTGTGAATAATCTCCAGAAAACATGAACGAATTGCTCCTACATTCTTACCAATGCTTAATTCAAACGGCAATAATAATTATGCATATGGATAGTCAATTTGCTTGAAATATGACATTAAAGACTGCACACATACTTCAGCTTAACCACAAAGATTTTTTTCAAGAATTGAATGTAATGCAAGATATTAGATCAATTTCAATTTGTTATATAATGTAATAATAAAGCCCAAAAAGTAGCTATATTGCTTAGATAGCAACAGACATGCAAGAGCAAATGAAATTCTGCACACCATGCATTCTTATGGATAGCTCAAACAAAGCATCACACTTTATACATACGGGAATTGCGCCCGGCATTATCTACAGTATGAGCAAAAAAATGGTTTATGAGAATTAAAAGAAGGAAAAAAATTAAACAAAATAAAATATACCATGAACAATCTGAATGCAACAAAAATAATGTAAAACAAAATAATGCCACTTATTAGTATATTGAATAAACATAATGGCTAAAATCTTGCTTGTTTTTGACATTTAGCTTAAAGAGATACTGACACCAGAAATTGAACCTTTTTTTACATCTACCATAAAATCTACCACAAAACTGACTTTGCATGCTTCTTATAATTTTGCCATAAAGTATTTGCCCAATGCTTTAACATTAACTATCTGACTCCCTCTGATTGCCTATAAGGGGGCTGCCATATTTGTGCATCAGAAGTCCGTTAGCATTAGTATCTCTAACTGACAGGCTGAGATGAGACAGTCAGGTTGGCAAAACAGTCAGGTTTAGGAACTTCAACTAACAATTACTTACAAAAAAACTTTTAATGTACATTCATATTTTAAAAATTTGTTTTTTAGTGTCAGTATCACTTTAAGTCACATAGGTACTTTCATAGAAAATGTAAAAGACATTGAATATACATGCAACACCCTTCATGTTCTTTGACTCAGTTCCTAATGGTATTTTCCTGGAAGGCAAATTGGGACACAAGCTCTTGGGTGGCCATGGCTTCCACTAACAGTGTGCCCCTGTTGATGAAGTCGGGTCTGACAACTACTTGAATCTTTTACCTCATGATCTTAATACATGCATGACCATGAACTTTTCAAATATCATTATGGCAGACACAATTCATGAAGTGGAGAGGAATTATTTTTAAAAAAGTAACCAGTAAAAACATGTTTTACAATTTTGAATTAATTTTTTTTAAAAATTCTTAAAAAAATATGAACCATTTTCAGTTTTATTGCACTGGGGCAATTTATGCTTTTCTTTATTTATAACAGATTTTATCACATTATTACATTATATTTATAATTTAGGTTTGTGCAATATCAAAAACAGTGAATACAAATGTATAAGGCTGCATTGCAGAAATACCAGCATCCTACTGTATATACAGATGAAGCCACTTGGATTTGTGAGATAAATGCGTCATGACTCATGGTTAATTGAAGAAACTGCGTTATCTAAAGTCATCTTAACTCATTTAATGCATTTAACCTTTCCATTAGCATACCAAAGCACCATTGTGAACAATGGTGAATGCTTTAATTAGATGGGATGTTGTGACGCAGTTTTCTGTGTTAAATGAGATAAATGGGATATCTGTGTTTAGTTATTCTGTGTCAAACAGACAAACCAAAGTGGCTGCATCTGTATACAGCATAAAATGTATTTGCTTAAACATTCCCTATCAAACTAAATGAAAGACTTCTTTAGTCATTTCTGAAGCATCTGTATATTAAAATCTAACAATTAGGGCACTGAAAGATTTAAAGAACTCAATGATGCCCCATAACTTCATTGTCATCCACACCAAAGGATAGCTTGAATATTTAACATGAATATTCAAATACTACAGTGCACTGTATGCACAATTATGAAAAATTATATATCAAAATATTACTAAATCTATATATGTAATATTCATTTGTAAAATAATCAGATTTGAGTCTGAGTATGCAGAGTCTTCACCTTCAGTCTGAAACTGTTTTCTCAGCACTGTATTAATGTAGGTTAATTAAATTGATGCCACTGAAACAACTCATAATAATGATGAGTTGGACTTTGCAAAACCTCTGTCCATCTTCTGAATCAAATTTATTTTACTATTCAGTGCCTGAATATGTTTATGTTAATCCTTTACTTTCTAAAAAATGCCAGAATTATTTTAATTGCAAAAAAAGAATTTTCAGTTATGTTTTAAGAAGTACTAATAAAGGGGACTTGTCAACCTAAGAAATAGTTCCAAGTTCTTTTCTATTGTGATTGTCAAGCAAAATATACTTCAATGACACTGTGTAAATTATTTAAATCTTGTTTCCTTGCTTCTTGGAATTGACAATCCCAACAAGTAGACAGGCGCCATTTTGTAAACATCATTATAAAGTTAAACTTTGCATCACACCAAAGTCTTGTTTATGCTCCAGAATGGATGACCTGATTTCTATGCCCATGCATAGGCTACTCAATTAGACTATGACCTGGGTAACTTTGCCTTTTATCGTAGCTCTTGTAGGATTTCTAAAGGTTTGGAAGGCAGGAGTCTTGAAAAATAATGACGGTTAGGATCAGGTAATAAATTGTACAAGATGGGACATTAGTAAAGGTGGGAAAGGAAGGATGAACAGGCAGACATGGCGTGGGTTGAATAAAAGAAAGTAAAAATATTAAAAATTAAAAATAAAATTAAACTTACCTCCTCAATATCATTATCAAGAGCTAAAAATTTTAGTGGTGCAGTTAAATTTTGGCTGTCTGAGATAGTTGTTCCAACTGGTGAAGACTCCAATATGTAGCCTTCATATGTATACAGTGTAAAATATGGGGCCTGATTATTCTCATCCAAAATGTCTATGTGAAGGTTTGCAAATGCTGGAAGAGGGTGCCCGTTGTCTTGCTCTGCCTATGAAAAGATAATAAAAATATAAAGATCATTACAGATATTATACATATTCTTACACAAATTCAGTTATTGAGGTGCAATGAACCTCCATCCCATAGAGCTTACAATCATTTTGCTGAATCTAGTGCAGAGAAATTGGTTACTAACCCAAAGCCATGAGATTTTCGCTATAAATAAAACTGCTGCCTTTCTGAATATTGAACTTTGGAAAGGGACCACAATAAGATTACAATACAACCTAATGACATTTTTAGATTGATTTCCTGGGGTCTTTACATAGTTAAAGAAACCCCTGAAATCCCTAAATCTCCTTGCAAAGATTGTCACAAACCACATTCATTTTCTGCAGTCCAGTTGAATGTTTATAATGGTGACAATACATGGTACAATTACGGTCTTTTCCATGACCATTGGTCGTACTAAAGATCGTTCGTCTAAGGTTCGTTTACTAAGGTTCGAGTGAATTTTCGAAAGTTAAAAAAGTTCGAATTTCAAAGTAATTTTTTGGGTACTTCGACCATCGAATAGGCCATATCCGACTTTGATTCGAACGATTCGAAGTAAAAATCATTTGACTATTCGGCCATACAATAATCAAAGTACTGTCTCTTTAAAAAAACGTAGATTTCAATACTTCGCCAAATTAAACCTGCTGAAGTGCTATGTTAGCCTATGGGGACCATCTAGAGCATTTTTCTAAGTTTTTGGCATTCTAAGGAAAATCGTAGGATCGTCCTATAAAATTGTTTGAATCATACCATTTGAAGTACGATCGTAGTACGATCGTACACTGCTAAAAATCCTACAAATTCGAATTTGAATTTCGTAGGATTCAATTCGATGGCCAAATTTCAAAGTATTTTACACTTTGAAATTCGACCCTTGATAAATCTGCCCCTAAGAGTTGAATCATCAGATAAAAACAAAAACAATTCTTTAGCTCTATCTGATGATTCAGCATTAACGTTACAATGTTTTCGGGAACCTTCAAAGGTGTCAAACATCTTTAGACTATACCTGCTAGTGTAGCTATATATGTGAAAAGGGGGGGCTTTCTTTTTGACTGTAAAAAAATACATTAGAGGAGGAAACCAAAATCATGATTACAATTTTTTCTTGATCCATAGCTGTTTTATACAAATGAGGAAAATTTGATCACGTTAAGTCAAGGAAAAGAAACTTGATTGTGACAAAAATTGCATTTTTCCAATGCATTTTAATTTTTTTTTATAAAACTTAAAAACAAAAAGAAATTTAAATAGTTTGAATGTTAAAAACACATCTTCCTCTGACTACAATATAAGCTTGACAGGTTTTAGTTGCTGTTTTTTGTAGTCAAATTATCATTTTGTTTTTTTATTGTGTGACAGCCCAGCTGGCAATGGTAGGCAGGTAAGTAGAGGATCAGGAGCATAAAGACAGGGGCCCAAATCAATTCAGTAAGGTGCCACACTCACACAGGATCGCCTTTTGCAGCGTCGGGTGCACAGCTGTATTCCTCTCTGCCCGAGGAAAAATTCCAACGAAAAACAATAATTCCAGCAGCACTCCGATGTGTGAATCAAAGGTTATTTATTTATGCCATTAGCAGAGCGACGTTTCGGGCTATTCCAGCCCTTTATCAAGCGCTTGATAAAGGGCTGGAATAGCCCGAAACGTCGCTCTGCTAATGGCATAAATAAATAACCTTTGATTCACACATCGGAGTGCTGCTGGAATTATTGTTTTTCATAAAGACAGGGGCCCGGGATCTTCAGGAAAAAACACAAGTTTAAAACCAGGAAAAAAAACAAACCAAACACAGTTTATTAGCGTTTTAACAACACATATTCAACTTTTCCCCACTCAGGGATTCTCACCATACAGGGTGGTTTCCACACTGGAATATTCAGGCTTCTCACTAAGCCCTTCTGACTTTCCCCTCCAGGAACACAAATTCACCAGCTTCAGGCCTGTCCAACAATCTGGCAACACTTCAATCACTTTAGACTTTAGTCACCTCTGTGAGTTCTTAACACAGACATGTGACCTTCCTGTTCTGTGCCTTGCTCAGAGAGACCTTCCTAACAATTTCACTACAATTAAATACCTTTCCACTGGACAGTCTTCATGTGGAAAGTGAGCTCCAACTGGACCACTGGAATGGATTGCCTGTTCCTTCCAGAACATTATAGCTTCCAGGGTCAGACCACAATATCCTTTAAACATAGAACCCATTGCCTGTTTAGTTTAGTTTTAACATCTTCCTTGCAGTTTTAATCTCCTATTAGGGAAAAATTAAAGGCAAACCCCACCTTTTTATACAGTTCTGGTCGTTCTACCACAATTGATAAACATTGGAAAATTACAATTTGAAAAGCATTAAAATCATCGACTACTGTCCAAACATATTAAAGTACAACCACAATTTATAGCTTAAATATTCTGGGCTTGCGAAGTAACAGCAGTGATTGATTTGTATGGCACATTCCTTGTGTGATCTAAAGGCAACAAATGTAACAGTTATTTCTAGACTTGTTCTACAACATTGATACCTCATCAGAAGCTCAACAGTCCAACATCTGAACTATACTCTTGGCTGGCAGTTAGGTATAATTAAGAAAACATATAAAACCCTGTTTATAAGACAGATAAATCCATTTTAATGGGAAGAATTTATGTTCTATTTATTTCCCATTACACTGACATTAATTCTAAAATAAAAGTTGATCGAAAGAAAGAAAGAAAGAAAGAAAGAAAGAAAGAAAGAAAGAAAGAAAGAAAGAAAGAAAGAAAGAAAGAAAGAAAGAAAGAAAGAAAGAAAGAAAGATTAGCAAGCAGCAATTTTGAAGTTAACTTGTTAGGTCCTATGATACAAATATCTATTTTTCTTCCATTGATGTGTCAATGAAAATAATGACAGCTAAATGAATTACAGTGTGGGAGGAACAGCAGCCTGACTAACTGATGCTGTAGTACTATTATGAATCTAGAATTGGAAGAATACAATTACACCCCTACATAATAAAGTCAAGGCAGTTAATGTGATGAAAGTGCCAGGGGCAGCAGATGCACTGGCAGGCTCAAATATGTGTAAAAGATGTTACAAATCGCTAAATCATCCCTGTAAAAATTATTTTTAAAAAGGTGGGGGAGGGAATGAGCCAGATATACAAAAACATCTTGCATGGTTTTCAAAATGTATGACCCCTGCACATTTTGAGAAGTTCTAACATAACAACAACTTCAACAGAACTACAAACAAGGTGCAGGACATTGTTACATATTGTACAGTAGTTTTTTGTTGAAAAAGGATGAAAAAAAGACACATATAAATAAATTCATGTTCTATCTATCTATCTATCTATCTATCTATCTATTATCTATCTATCTATCTATCTATCTATCTATCTATCTATCTATCTATCTATCTATCTATCTATCTATCTATCTATCTATCTATCTCTATCATCTATTTATCTATCTATCTATCTATCTATCTATCTATCTATCTATCTATCTATTATCTATCTATCTATCTATCTATCTATCTATCTATCTATCTATCTATCTATCTATCTATCTATCTATCTATCTATCCCTATCTATCTATCTATCTATCTATCTATCTATCTATCTATCTATCTATCTATCTATCTATCTCTCTCTCTCTCTCTCTCTCTCTCTCTCTCTCTCTCTCTCTCTCTCTCTCTCTCTCTCTCTCTATCTATCTATCTATCTATCATCTATCTATCTCTATCTATCTATCTATCTATCATCTAGCTATACACGTATAGCCCTAGAGAAATAGACACACATATCAGCATATGTCAGAAAGACATCAATCATCCCAAGTTATTTATTGGGCTTCTTTTAACAAAAATGAATATCAGAAATAAGTGAAAAAAGAAAACTGGAAAGATTAGATAACGATGCTGTCTATTGTACAAAAGATAGGTGACCTTGCGGTGAGAGCTCTCTACTTGGAATCAATGTTTCTTTGGAACTATGAAAAGACATGGCTATTTCTGTTGGCATATAACATGTCACCCACTCCATTTACTGATAGTGTGTGAGTGCAGATGTTTTGATATAACTGCAGATAAAGTGTATTATTTTTCTTGACAAATGTCTCTGCTCTCTGCTAGAAATCATATTAGATTATTTCTGTTTAAATCACTGTCAATTGCATGTGAAATATGGCACATTTTCCTGCATTGTAAGATGTAGAGGTGATATATTCAAGCATAATGACAGGTATTAAAAACCATATTTATAAGAACTTAGATATTCCTTACTTAAAAAAAATATATTCTTATAGCCTGAGTTCAATTTTGTTTATTGTACACTCTCTTTTCTTATAGTGTAGAAAGCAGAATACTACTTTTAATTTTAAATATACTTTTGTTTTTCTTTCTTTTGCCTTAATCCCATTTGGTATTTTTTTAACACTCTTCCCTATGGCAATGATATTCCCCAATTTCTCAAAATATTATCTTCATTAATACTTCCCTTGCATCTCTCTCTCTTTCTGTATAAGGGTCATCGACTTTTTAACCAATATCTATAGTATTCCATTTTAGCCTCTGTCCATTCAACATGCACCTTATTCTCTTTCTATTGTTGAGGCCATTAGAAAAACAAATGGAATTTCATAAAGTTGAAAATGAAGTCATAACCCACATAAGTAAAAGAACATAACAAGACCTTACGCTCTGAGGAACCTTTAAATCGAAAACTTGGAATATCACTTAAGAAAAGCTTTTTGCTTGGAAATGTCAACTTGCATAGGAAGAAGGGAATATAATATAGCAGTAAAATCTGCAAATTGATGGAAAAGATATGAATATTTTCTTCATGCTACAACAGATTTAGTCTCATATAAGTTAGAAGTGTATAGCTGTGCTTTGATTGGAAAACTCTTTCATAATCAAGTGAGAGTGAGGGCCCATAGTGAAAAAGGCTGCCCCCCTAGCTCAGGCAATGTTTGCACTTACGCAAACCAGTTTCACTATAGACCTTAAAGATTTGAAGCAACAGTCATTAAAAAAGGAAACTGTAGTCATGTTAAAATACTGGGCAGAGAACTAAGCGCACATACTGTAGATTAATGATTTCAAGCCGCACTTCTTCACCTGGTTTAGCAGTGGTTGTGAAATACTAGGATAAAAGGAAAGGCCATGTAAAGACCACAGGCCAAACTGTCAAGATGTGCTGTCTGAATGAAAACTAAGGGGTGTGCTCTTGTACCCTTTAGAGCTCTGCACTTATTCTCCCTGTCTATCTTAAATGATCCCTTACAGTATAGAGTATCTTTGGCTTTTTTTGCTTGTTAGAATTGTAAATTGACTAAGTCTGGATACATGGTTTAATCTATGTATATAAGAGAGAAGGGTGCTAACTGGATTAATGCAGTTGTGTATTGAAACGAATAATGCATATGAATAGCAAAGCCTTGGTTGGAAGGGGGGGGCAAGTACACCAAAGGTCAAATACAAATGATACTCCAAGGGTTAAAGGCAAAATAGTCTGATAACTCAAACAAATGTTCCACATAGGGTGCTGCCTCCTTAATCTGCTGGTCCCAAGCAGTCTACAAATGAATGTATACAAATGAATGTATGGTAAAAGAAGGGGCATGCTCCCATTGTGTAAAATTGGACCAGAACCTTTATTCAAAGAAAAATATATCGCACTTACAATTTAGCAGAGAATGCTCGTTCGTCAAAAAAGTCTGTTAAATATTTTCCCATAGTATTTCGTTGTGTCCCAACTTTCTCAAGGGTGGAAGAGTGATATATCTGTGCTGTATCTGTACACACCACTCCACCAACCTTCTAGAAAATCAAGGGAATATCATGCTAAATGTTAATGGATGTTTCTTTAGAACAAACTGCTAAGAATAGGTTAGAACTGCATCGTGAGAGTTCCGTACAAATGACAGGATCACCCTCATAAAAATCTTCATAAAAGCAACCCTTAGGGTATGTGTTATACATTTTATATTTATGATAATTATATATGCAAGGGAGGGGTTCCATGTGGTTTTCTCCTAGCTATAAAAATATATTTTTTTCAATCAAACGGTAAGGCTTTTAAAGGATTTCACAATATTTTAAAGTCTTAAATTAGCACTTTGGGAGAACATTATTGACTTAAATATCAATAAAAGTCTTCTTTTATTGCCAGATCACTAGAAGTAACTGCCTATTTTTAAATTTTGAATATGTTTGCAACTTGCTGTGGCTCTTGTGAGCACATGGTGAAGATAGTTCATCAGATTAACAATAAAAATCTGCATACTGAAATTCTGTTCTCCTGGAACAACACTAAAGCTCCTATAAGGCCTCTCTAAGTCCCTTGCAATGTTGTACTATACCTATGTCTATGGTTCATTCAATGGTAAACAAAGCAGACTTTGAAAAATAAAAACATAAGGTACAATATAGTAGCCCTTTTATGGTCTCTCACATTAAACTATCTATTCAGCTCATTTAGATGAACATGCAATTAAAATACTAGACACAATTTTAATCATTTTTATTATCAAGTTCATACATGTAAATTTCATTTTCCCCTCTAGCCATAATTTCTTGTTCCAGCCAGAATATTTAAAAGGGATATACAGTATGAAAATACGAGCCATAAACCAGTACTGCCAAAGGAACATCTTTAAGGGGCCGATTCACTAACTTCAAATGAAGGATTCGAAGTAAAAAAACTTCGAATTTCGAAGTTTTTTTGGGCTACTTCGACCATCGAATGGGCTACTTCGACCTTCGACTACGACTTCGTATCGAAGGATTCGAAGTAAAAATCGTTCGACTATTCGACCATTCGATAGTCGAAGTACTGTCTCTTTAAAAAAAAACTCCGACCCCCTAGTTCGCCATCTAAAAGCTACCGAAGTCAATGTTAGCCTATGGGGAAGGTCCCCATAGGCTTGCCTAACTTTTTTTGATCGAAGGATATTCCTTCGATCGTTGGATTTAAATCCTACGAATCGTTCGATTCGAAGGATTTTATCGTTAGGAATAATCCGATCGTACTATCCTTCGCTAAATCCTTCGACTTCGATATTCGAAGTCAAAGGATTTTAATACCTAGTCGAATATCGAGGGTTTATTAACCCTCGATATTCGACCCTTAGTGAATCGGCCCCTTAATGTTAGTGTTCTATAACAAGGCATGTGACATGACAAAAAAATGGCAGCAACAATGATGTTCCTACTACCGTGAAACATATAAAAAAAAATATTATTGTTTACTGATGAATAGATGACAAGCTTGAGAAATGATTAAACAACACAGGTCAACAGATGCAGTAGACCATTCTTGCGTGGAACCGGCAGCTGGCTCAATCTAATTAGATACATTGCTTGGGATAATTGCACCATTAATTGACTGATTGTTGAATATTAGCCTTAAGAGATTACATTCACTTCCATATGTTATCATCGATATTTCCTCATGTAATGTCAGAGAACAAAAAGAACATTGAAGTTTATTGCTCATTTCAGAGGGTTGACAATCTATTATACTCTCTGACGTGTGATTAAAGTGATTTTAATACACTTTTCCAAATGCTTCTGTAATGAATTGCTAACAGGAAGCTCACTGTCTATGTAAATATAATAGGATAAGTACCAGACATGGTATATCAGCCATCCGGAAACCTTTTTATAATTCAGCCCATGTTTCATTCCTTGTCTCTTACAGATGATACTTTACTATTCAAAAACCAATATACAAAAGTTTTTGATGTCTACCAAAATCAGCTTCATTTATCAGAGAACGTAGCAGTGCCCCACAAGTTGATACAATAATGGTTTAATAATACACATAGTGATTAGGTTCATTTTATACATTTTTAGTTTGAAATCCCTTTATTAAATACATTTCATGTGGAATTGCTCTCAGAGCTAGTGATGGGCGGATTTATTCGCCAGGCGCAAATTTGCGGCGAATTTGCGGGATTTGCCGCCAGCAAATAAGTTCGCGAAACGCCTGGCAAAATTCGCTGGTGAAAATTTGCCGGCGTTAAAAAAAATAGTCAAAAAACGGACACCAGCATCAAAAACGGATGCCGGCGTCAAAAACGGACACTGGCGTCAAAAACAAGTCCGAATGCTAAAAACTTTGAAAAATTCGCCTTTTTTTAACTGTAAAATCAGAATTTTTAGTGGGGAAAAAAACTTGAATTTTGTATTATACCCCGAGGCTGCAAAAAGTCTAAACCTGAAAATACTCCATCTGCAACCTGTTGAGGTCCTGTAGAAGTCAATGGCAGAGGTCCTATTTGCAATTTGAAAATATTATTGTCTGCGCTAGGTTTCGTAGGATAAGTCAAACATATCAGTCTTTTCTGTTGATTTCACAAAAAATCCAGACTTTCCGGTTGTCAAATCCAAAAAGTTCTGATTTTTTAAGCAACAACCCTGAAAAAGTGCGACAATTCAAACAAGTCAATTTTCCTGATTCAATTTTCAGTTTTTTATTGATAAATAAAGGCAAATCGTGGATTCTAGTTTGGAATGACTTTTTTTATTTAAAACATCAGAAAAATTTGGAATTTTGATAAATAACCTCCTTTATGTTAAACATTTCCTGGTAATTGCTTCTAAAGCAGTTATAAAAAGATCACAGAACAGGAGAAACTGACTTGGTCAGTATCCCAAAACTTCCCGTTCTAAGCCAATTTTGAAATTATATTTTATATGTCATACTTCTTATGTAAAGCAAGAGAATTACATGACATCTGCAAGGTTAATGATGGAAGCATTCCACTGAGCTTTGGGTGTCAGATTTTTGGTTATAAGTTAACACTGCCATACATCTTACATACAAGAAACCTTTGATGCCATTACATTCTATTAAAACAGTTTGTTTTTGTTAAAAAAAGTATAGGCAACATTTGCTGTTAAGAGAATAGAAGAAGAGTCGGACTGAGTCAACGGGACACAAGGAAAAAGCCTGGTGGGCCCGACTCTCAAGGGCCCGCCAGCCCAGACCCGCTCCCTGCCAATGCTGCCCCCGGCCACCCTCTCTGGCTCCAGTCACAGCAACAGAGGGTACACTCATAAGTGCAAGTGTGGGGGGCATTGCAGTTGTGGCCAGGGTCTGGAGGGCGGTTTGCGGCAGGAGGCCCTTGAGACAGCAGCCCCTGTGGACCCTTGGCCCCCCAGTCCTACTCTAGAGGTTTTTTTTTTTAAGTTTTTTTTCTCTCACCTCTTGCCCTTTTGAAAATGGCTGAAACAAAGTGGCTCCAAATACTGATCTAGGCAATTATTCCTGCAGTATCAGCTTGTTTTTTTATTTACCTTCCAAACTGCTCTTAGGGGCAATTGCCATGTAAATGGTAAATATACTGTATAGGCAGTTTTTTGTAGACTTTTAAATGATGCATAACAGAACATTCTTTTTCCAGGTGTCAGTGTCCCTTTTAACTACTATTTTCTATTATCTTTATTATATTTCAGCACATTATCAAACCATTAGGGAAAGGTCCTAAAAGAAAAATGGATTTGACAAGTAAATACATATATTATAAACTGAATAGATTTATAATAAACAGCCTGCTAGGAATCCAAAAGAAGCCTGGTCAAGTGCTTTCTACTAGGATAGTGTTATCTAGCAATTGTGTAATTACAAGTGGCATGGGAAATCAGGAGAAATTACACTTGAACAAGCCCCATGATTATGCATCAACTTATTTTATTTCAAGTTTCTTAAAGGTCATACGATCAAAGAGGCAATTACCAAGGTACACATGTCGCCAGCTCAACACAGCTTTACTTATATTTCATTATTTTTTTAATGCATATGCAATATATATAACATACCACAGTCAAAAAACATACTTGTCCATGCCTTTATTATCCTTTGCTTGCCGGAAAGCTAAGGATTACATTTAAATATCATGGACTTTAAAGGGGAACTACAGAGCTGACATATTTATGAATAAAGAAATATTTTAACGTATCAAACTTTAAGATCAATTATTCTAAGTCAGAGATTCTAAATATCAATGTCCCAGTGACTCAGGAACAGTTATTGGAGTAAACCCTCCCATTTAAATGGGCCCAGCACAATGTGACGTATCTGGGTATTCAGTTGCCAAAACACCCAGGCGACTTGTATAAAGTAAACCATGTACCACATTAAAGAACTTCAGTCATTATTAAATAAATGGCAGTCTAAATGAAACAATTTGGAAATATATGGAGTGATTGGAAAGACCTACAAAATACATAACAGGAAAATACGAGTCAACAGACAACATCCAAGAGACTAAAGTAATCTTAGGTATACTGAGTAGATGAAGAAGAGATATAGGGAATTAGACAAAAAGAAGGACCAATGAAGAGGGGTTCTAGATTATCTTCCGATTCCCCCATAGTTTACCCCCTCCCTCTTTTCTCCCCTCCCCCTAACTTAGATAGCAACAGTATAGAATCACTGAAAAATATTTAGAAGGAAAAAATGACAGAGGGGCTTCCCAGTCTGTCTAACACAAAAGACAAAAACAAAAGGTTATAATTTGAAGGAATAGCCTGAGGATGATTGTTCTATACTGTATGCTAAATGTGATATGTGGCTTCAATGGAATATTGTATCCCTCACCCCCTCTTCTTTTCTCTTCTGTACCCCCCACATACTTGAAAATTAAAAAATAAAGACTTACAAAAGAAAAAAAAGAAATATTTTAAGAAAAGTACATTCCCATTTTAACATTTGTTAGTAATTATCTTTATACATTTGTATTACATATGGGTTCCAAGTCTGAAAGTAGCAGGCAAGGTTATAGGAGTGTGCTCTGATAAATAAATACCTTAAAAAAGTGCTAAAAGTGCGAGAAAGCCTGAAGGAACACCATGGTGGTTTATATCTGACTCATAGAATTTATTTCCCAACCTGCTTAGGCTCACTAATTCAACCCCAACCTCAACTTTTTCAATTGTGAAGTATTTGATTCTGAGACTTGAAGTCAGTCTGATTTCTAGAGAATCTGTGCCAAATCCACTATGGAAAGCAGAGAAATGTCAACTCTCAAAATCCATTACCTCACTATGGAACAAGGTGAGGATGGGGTTGATACTTTTTTCATCAGGCTCTCATATTATTTGAAACCCTATTACTGCAAATAGCGAATTTGTAGTATCTATGGTCTAGTCTCCAGCATTGCTATCTTGCAAAAGTGAAATACTGGGCTTACAATTACAAGTTCTCCCCTATGCTTCTCCCCTAAGTGCCCTCCAAGTACATACTGTTTGGGTTATTTGACTTCTGATGAAGTTGATCCTAGCCTGTGCGTCTAGTAGGGAAATTAGACTACAAGCTCTTATGAGACAGGGCTTGATACAACTGATCTAACATTTTATGTAATTATGTAAATATATTAACATTATGTAAATTATGTAAATATACGTAATTATGTAAATTATGGAAATATGTAAATTATAATTCTGCATGTTGCCTAAGCAATCATGTGTGCCATGTGTAATAGGTATCACCATGGTTCATCTAGTGACAACAATGCAAGAAACCAGAGGAATCTGCTGCCATAATGGTAATTTCAAGCTCAAAGGGGGAAATGTAATAACATTTGCAAAGAGAACAAACCAATCTTTCAATAACTTTCATGGCATTCATGGTTTTAGAGAAATATGGGGGGTATATAATAGGTTTCTTTAGTGCCAAAAAAAGTTTGCAAACCTTTTTTCGAACGTTAGCAACCATGTTTGCACTATTTTTGACTGATTAAAGACCTCAACAACTTTTCAACGTTTGTGACCAAATTGCTGGCTATAACATATTTAATGAAACTCCAGAGCAGAAGTTAAAGGTTTGCAATGTGAAATTTAGGATTTGCTATGCAATAAAAGTCTAACAAAGAATATTACATTGTAACAGGCAAATTTGTATTCACAAAGTTTTGCTCTTTGCAGATTTTATTACATTTCCCCCATAGAGTTTAATTTTGATATTAAAAAACTCTAAAACTTCTAAAATTTTATCTTCAATAGACTTCAAAGTATATTGTACGTATCTGTCCATTACATGATTGTATGCATAATTATTAGTGATGGGTGAATTTATCCAGTTTTGCTTCCCCAAAAAATTCAAGAATTTCCTTGCGAAATTTGAAAAAACGACTAGAAATTCGCGAAGCTCGAATTTTGACACCCGTGTCAATTTTGATGCCGGCTTTAAAGTCAATTGGCATCTGAATAATGTTGACTTGCCAATAATGTTTTGATGTGAGGGACTTTTCCGCCATGAGTCCAAAATATTGTTATGCCGGCAATTTTTTTTTTTCAAATTTATTCGCCTTCAGTCAATAATAAATTGACTTTTAGAACTACTCAAAACACAACAGGGCTCATTGGCGGACACAGTTGCAGCATGGCAAGTGCAGTTTTGGTTGAAGCACAATTCCAGCATGAATGGCTAAGTGTGAATTTGCACATTCCACAATAGTGACAAATATGTTAAAATACAAAATTGCAGTTGTGAGTTTCTACAAATCAGACCTTGCATTTGAATTTTGTCAATTATTGCACTTGGAGTTATAATTATGGCTGCACATTATGTCTGCTGCACCCACAGTGGGAACCATGGGTATACTGCCAGTTTGAGGGTTCCCCTGTGTCAGTAGGTACATTATGTGCAATTCTTCAGATAACCTGGGCAGATACAATTACACTTAAAAAATAGGTGCTATTCAATGACAATGTATCGGTCCAAATTTCTTTAATAAATGGCATCAATACATGTAATAATTGTATCCAGTTTTGCATGACCAGGTGGCTGTGATCATAAATGATCCCTAATGTTTTCTAAATCTTTTCTATAAAAATAAAAAACACATACCTTTATCACTAAATCAAATTTCTGGTGCAAATCTCGGTTTACTGGCTTCAGTAGTCTGAGCACTGCCGTAGTCTGGTTCATAAAAAAATATTCTGGATAATCCGCGGGAGTACCTAGAAAAATAGACATTTCTATTCAACTTTTCATTCACACTCGACAAAAGCAATCATTGTCAATAACATATCACCTTGTGACTTGTGTCACTATGATTTAGCTTAATAAATGTAATCATCTTCATTAAATAGTAAGACAATATCCAAGCAAAGAGATTGTAATTAGACATTCATTTTATAGGTCTTTCTTTTGCTTTATTATAAGGACAGTTCAAGAACATTACATTGAAATCGCAACTTATATTGAGCAAATGTCATAGCTCTTTTATGAAAAGTGTGAAATAACAAAAACAAAAGTACAGAGATGACCATACATGTATTCAGCTGGATAAACAATTGATTCTCAGAATTGCATTAAAACTTCTATAGTCTGTATATCTTTATCTTTTCCAAACTGCTTTTTACCTCTAGTTAGCAGAGAAGAATTTAATAAAGTAAGTCCTGAGTTACATACCTGCTCTGCTACTAGAAGAAATGAGCTAAATAATGTGTCAGAACATAAATTTGTTGGAAATTATTGGGTTCTGTGCAATGGCCGTGCTTTACATATAATATACATAAATAAGGAGACACTGGCCAAACCTACAAAAATACAAGGTATATGGGAAATTGTTTAAAACCCTTCCACGCTTTTGTTACAGAAAATGGAAAACCACAGGGGAGAGGTATATTTCCCTGCCTTAATTGAGGCAATTGTACTGGCATTACATCAGGGGATTATTGCATATATCCACATCAAGGGACTAGGATTCCTATGAAAGACTTTTATACCTGTAATATGAAAATATAGTATAATGCCTCAAATGCCCCTGCCAGTTAGCTTACAGTATGTTGGACAAACAGGGGCAGAACTAGGGGTAGGGAGAGTAGGCACGTGCCTATGGTGCAAAGCTGGGGAGGGCACCAGGCATGTACCTTCTCTGCCGCCTACCCCTAGTCCGGTCCCCCCTCTCTCCGTCCATTTGAGATTCCGGCGTTCTGCGCATGCGCGTGACCGTAAATTTGTGCATGTGCGCCAGTGACAATTTGCACACATGCATACAAGCAACAATCTGCGCGCAAGTGCACTTCCAAGTGGCGCCATGAACGCCCAGGTTGCCTAGGGCGCCTGGCTGGACTGGCCCGGCTTTTGGGACAAACATCAAGAAAAATTAAAATTAGATTGAATGAACATAAGGACACAATTAAAAATTATAAACTGGATAAGGAAAAGAAAAGCAAGTAGGAAATGGAAAAAGGGAAAAGGTTTAAAAAGAGACAACATCAGCAAAACATTTCCATGAACTGAAACACACGGTCAGTCAAATCAGATGCAAATATTAAAAACAGCACAGGCAGAAAATGATAATAAAACCTATTGTTACAAAGAGAGTATTATTGGATATGGAGGTTAGAAACAGTGCATCCAAGAGGCCTGAATGAACAGTTGAATCTAAGTTGTTTTTTGCAATATGCTTTATGTAACAAGATATTTGAATAGTATTGAATAGTTTTCTTCCTATTTATTTTAATATAAATGTGAGCTTTACATGATTAAATTATAACATTACTCTATGTTCATACAATTAAATGTGGACTATAAATGTACTGAACACACCTACACTATTGATGTCATGGAGGTGGGGCTTTTGGAGTGAATATAAGGGCTTTTTTGGCTTTTTTTTATATACATATACTTGCACTGGTTCATTTGGAGAGGTTAAACTTGATGCACTATTGTCTGTTTTAGCATCAAGGAATTAAACTTAGATTCTTCCTTAGAATTAATTTCTATAATATCAGTAGATCAGTAGAAGCAAATCATCCATAAAAGCCCATCCATAAACTGATAGGGAAAATGTATCCTGTATTTGAGGCCTCTTATTTCCTAATGCAGACACTGCGTGTGGCAAATATATTTCTTAGTAAAAAGGCCTGCGGGTGTAAACAGCCTTCATATCTGTCACTTTACAGAGTTCAAAAATGTTAAAGGTTAAATGATTTGGAATATCTTTCAATCCCATGCAACCACCTGCATACTAAAAGCCTCGCTCCTGCATTTATGTTGTTCTCTGTAGTCAATCAACTGTGTGTAACTCATCAGTACTTTCAGATATAGCTGTCTGAGATCCTTTCTCAAAGCCCATTTACCTTCAGCCAAATCTTCTATTGCAGATTTGAAATACTTGTTTGTGTCTGTTTACTCATAAATCACATCCATTGTGTTTACTGGCCAACACTGAACTCTCTTGAAAATAAATCTACTTCTCTTTGCAAATTGTTCAGGTTTCCCCCCAGGAGAGATTTCTCCCCATACTATTGATGTTTCCATCAGTCTTGGAGACTATAAATCTTCATCTTTGAATAACGGTTCTAATATATCTCTGTCACATTGCTTAATGTCCTGTACTATTCTGAACATGCAAGCAATGACATTTGATCAGGTAGTGATATTTCCAGTGGTCAAGGCTGACTGACATTGTTTGAACAACTCTTTGTCAAGCAGTCAGATATATAAAAAGAATATAAAGTATATTTAACAGGAAAACATGTGGTTAAGTATTTGCATTCACTGTAAATGTGCTATCTATAATCAATAAAAATAGATGGAGTGCTTTGCCATGAAACACATATTTATCATCAGATAAAACCATGGGAGTATTTGTTGCATTGTATGGCATATGTTAATTTCTGCTGCTCTACTGACAGAACATTGCTACATTTGTCTTTCTCCTACAATCAGTAACAAAAGAGTTGTAGTAAAGGGTCTCCAGGCTGATCACAACTCCCACACACTCAAGGGGTTATTTATCAAAGGAAGAATTTTGAAGTTATGTGAATTTTTTTAAACTCAAATAAATGGGAATGTACTCACACCTCGAATGGGAAGTTATTTATGAAAAACTGTAACGTCTAATATTCGATTGTATATTCATGACCACAACACTTGATTCAAATTTGAGTTTTCCTTCAAAAAAAAACTTGAATGCCAGGAAGGCAATTAACATATTCAAATGACTCAATGGACCTTTGCCATTGAGTAAATTAACTCAGTAGGTTTTAGGCAGTGAATATTCAAATTTAGATCTGTTTCCATGGTCAAGTGTGATAAATCTCACATTCAAATTAACTTTTAAATTTAATTTTTGAGTTTTGACACAAAAAGATTTGAAAATTCAAAGTCCAATTTACCATTCAAACCTTAATAAATTTGCCCCTCAAACTTTGGCACCAGTGGTTCTTAAACATGACAGCTGATGCATTGGGGAAATAAAAATAAATGTAAAAGGCTACTTCCTTTGTAGTAGTATTATAGGAAGACCATAATCCTTTTTTGATGAAGTCTGATTTTTTACGATCAGACATTTAAGTTGGAAAAACACAATTTTTTTCGTAGAACTAAAACTCAAAATCTTTATGATTTCTTAAATCACAAAATCACTCCAAATCAGACCTGACGAGTTCATATAGAAGTCAATGGCAGATATCCCATTGACATTTTTTTTTAGATATCCTGATCTGCACTGGGTTTTGTTCAATAATCCAAAGATTTTGTGGTTTTGGGCATCAAATCCAAAAAAAGAATTTTTTTGCAACAAATTCGAAAAATATGTACGATTCAGATTTTTTCCACAATTTTATCGAGTCTTTTCCTGCACAAGAAATTTTCTTGAAGATTTCGTGATAGCATTTATTTATTTGATAAATAATTAGGGGGATTTGGATGGAGTGGTTTTCAGAAAATAGTCATACAATTTTGAATTTTGATAAATAAATAAATAATGTTTGTTTTTTATGAGACTTAAGGTATGAAGAACCAACTTATACCGATAATTCTGGATACCCGGTCCCATTCCTGTCCTACCAACACACACCACCAGGCATCTGCCCTTAGCTTAATGTTGCCTCAAAGGGATTTCCAACTCTTCCCTGGGTCCTCAGCACTGTAATAACTAATGGTGTCTCCTCAGTGAAGTACAGTCTCAGAACCATATAAAGTATTGGTTTCAATTTCCCTTCTTTATCTATAAATTATAATAAAACATATTTATTTTTTTATCTCCTTATCTTTACAGTTTATGCAGGAAATATGAACAAAAAAATCAATATCCAGAACTTTGAAAATTCTTATAGGAGACAACTTGCAAAATTTTGTGCAAATAATAACAAACTGAATGATTGATGGAAGAATGTCTTATTATATAATCAAGAATGATGTATTCAGTGTAAAACAAAATGTACAAAAAGTTATTTATAAAGGAAAGTAGCAGATTGTGCAATAATTTATCTTCAAAGAGTCCAAGTTTCAAATCACTATATAATTACCTATACAATGTCTATTTTAACATTCCTATTAAAACTATTAAAAAAGAAAAGTAAGATTTAGAAGTACTTTCTTGTATTCTTATCTAATGCTGTTATAGTTTCTGGTCAGAAACTGTGTAGTTTTTCTCTGTGACTTCAGATGAGGGTTACAACATTTATTGGGGTGCTGGTGATAACCCTACTACTCAACAACCACATACAATAATATAATGTCTACAGGTAAAAGCAAAAAAAAAAGGTTGAAGGTCAGTATTTTACTGGTTAAGTGCTCGATTTTAATCAAATAATCTAAAATGTTAAAAACTATTTCTTTTTTTCCTTTTCTCTGTAGTAATAAAATAGTAGCTTGTACTTGACCCCAACTAAGATATATTTAATCTTTATTGGAAGCAGAAATAGCCAATTGGGTTTATTTAATGTTTACATTATTTTCTAGTAGATCCCAATTACAGAAAGATTCATTATCCAGAAAGGCCCAGATCCCAAGAGTAGTTTGGATTATAGATCCCATATATCCCCTTCAACAGCATAAACATAATCCGACAATTAAGTAAAAAACAAATCTTAACAAAGAAGTACTGTAGGCGAGAAATGTTGTACATTATGTTTTGGGATTCTGTACCAGCCCAACACAACCACAGCCCTTTGTGTATTGAAAGATGCCCAATACAAGGGTAAATAGTAATTAATTCAGACTTTTGTTATATGGCAACAATGAAACCAGTGAAATTAGTTTTAGCATGTAATTATCAGCCATGTAGCATCAACCACTATGACAGGCAAACCTCATTTTCTCTTTCATGACTTGTGACAAGGATGATTGTCTTCTATACATGCTGAGTGAGCATGTGCAGTGCCACTGACTTTTAACAAAATCCAAGATGGGGAGCTCCTGTGACAGTTTGAAAGTTCAAAGAGATACTGGACCTTTAGGCTGGTGCTGTTAGTTCAGTATGGAAAAATATAGCGTATTAGCCATGTTCATTTTTTAGGCAAATTTACACAAAATATAAGTATGAATATCGCTAATATCAGGAGTAAACATTGTTAAAAGTCACAAAGATTAGAATATACCAACCAATAAGAATTGAATAAAGAATCCCAGGCCGATCTGAGACAGGTTGTATGTTCTGATCCTGGTCTATAGCTTGAATAGTTGGCGTGACATTGACTGGGTTTACAGCTGCCTGTAATAAAAACAATTGTTTATTAGCATAACATGCCAGCATAGTGATATTCTTATATTTTTTTAAAAAAAACATCAATTACATAAAATAAAAGGAGTGTTTGTAAAGCATCTCAAAACCAGAACAAAAAAGGCAGTAATTAAACAGTTACAGTTATTGAATGAGGTTAAAGGAGAACTAAAGCCTAACTAAAGAAGTAGTTGAATGTTGTACATTATGTTTTGTGCTTCTGTTCCAGCCCAAGGCAACTACAGTCCTTTAGCAGTAAAGATCTGTGTCTCCAAAGATGCCCCAATAGCTCCCCATCTTCTTTTCTGCTGATTCACTGCACATGCTCTGTGCTGCTGTCACTTACTGAGCTTAGGGACCCACTCACAATATACAGTACACATAGAATAGAAATGTCACAATATAAGGCTGATTAGTAATTAATTCACATAATTGCTACATGGCAGCACAGAAACCAGTGCAATTAGCATCAGAATTTAATAATCAGCAAACCTGTAGCATCAGCTTATATTACAGCCAGGGAAGCTCATTTTCTGCTGGATAATTAGTGACGAGCCCTAAGCTTAGCTTCTCAACAGCCAATCAGAGCCCACTGAGCATGTAAGTGTCACAGACACTTTCCAAGATGGTGACCCCCTGTGACAAGTTTGAAGTCCTGGATCATTGCTGCTATTGACAAGCTGAAACGTTAGCCTCGTGCAATAAATTCACTATATAAAATATGGCATTTTTAGCCACATTCGTTTTTAGGATTTAGTTCTCCTTTAAGCTGAAAACCATACAAAGCACACTGCTCCACCTGTCTATATTATATTATTAGCAGGCCACCTTCATTTTCCCTTGTTATCAAATTTAAAGTATAATGTATTCAGCACCCTTTTATTTTACAACTACAGCCCTCTTTTATGTATCTAATTTAAAAAATATATATATTTTAAGAATAAGAGCATTTGGGAATGTTTTCACCTTGAAGGGCAGTTTTGAAAGATTACTTTTGGTTTGTAGCATAGTGGGTGTGTCCAGATTTAACATGCAGAATGCTCATTTTAGAACAGAGAAGGGGTGTCAACACAAGCAAAAATAAAACCAACTAATTCTTGCTTCTGTTCATTTCCATTTGTTCAGGCCATTGGCCCATCGAATGGCTAAATATTGTTTGGTCACGTGACCCATCTTAAAATGTGGTTAGGTTTTCAGAAATGGATATTCGTCAAGTAAGTGTTTTTTACCTTAACCGTACAACCACTGATAAATCTCAACCTTTTGTTTTGAAATAGAAAATTCATGTAAATCATTTTAGAAAATGTCACTCTTCATTCAAGCAGTTGACTTGAAGGGGGGTCAGTGACTAAGTGCAACGACCCTTGAAGTCTTGGGATGAACTGAACTTTCTTTTTATGGTTATTTATTACATAAATCAACAGTGGCGTAACTACCAGGGGTGCAAAGGGTGAAATTGCACCGGGCCCCACACCCCCTTGGGGCCCACTGGAGCCGCAATAATGGTTATCACAGGAGGCTGGACAGGGGGAGATGTTACAGCTTGCATGATTCATAGGGGGGAGAGCCCAACAAGGGGGGCCCCAGTGCACATGCTGTACCAGTGCCCACCGGTGAGTAGTTATGCCACTGTAAGTCAAAGTCATTTATTTTGTCTAAACCATATATTCTGTGCAGGAGTGTACATCTTTGAATAAGAAGAGTTTAAAAAGAAACATTTGAATTAACATGCTAAATGCATGTACCTGAATCATGTATTAATATTTATGGAGAATAAATTAGTCTTGTGGGATAAATGTAATTAGCGTACATGTTATACTAATCAAGTAGGCTTTTATAAAAGATAATTTTTAATTAATTTTACAGTTAATACATTCTTGCTTTGATCTCTATTTATTCAGATCCACTTTCTCAGCAGTTTATTCCCTTTAACCCCTTTTCTGTTGTTTGCACCAAAATGGGAAAAGAGTTAATACAAATCCATCAACCACACTTAATTGTGTTTGTTTCTAAAGGACTACAATGTATTAACCCTTTCCAGACATGGTGTTCTCCTCATGGTTCTTGGCAGACTTAATTGGCTTCAAACAAAATGCAAATCTAAGTTGTTAGTGTGCAGTGGGAAAGACTAGAATGGAACAATTTTATGTATGGGCTCATTTAATGCATTTTTGTAGAATGTTATGGAAAGTAGCAATTTGATTAACTCTTTATGTCATCTATTAGTATAATTAATTTTCTTTCCGTTTCTGACTTTTAATTCTATCTATTCCTTTATATTCCTATCTTCAACTGCCCTGACAGGCTGTCAATCAAACAATTAACTGAATGTATGTTTGTATATATAGTGCTAAACTCAACAAAATCTAAACCATAAGAAAAATTATGACATGAGTCCTGAACTGAATATTGGGTTTATTGTATTACTATATGATAAAAAAGAATATTTTTGGTATTTTGGGGACAAGGAACATGGGGTGCTTTGACCACAGCCAAACGAAATGCAGATGCACACCTGGTCCCTCTTTCAACGTTCACGGTGCATGGATCATAGGAGGACGGCACCCCCAACGAAGGGGTACGCCCCCGAAACGTTGTAACCTGTTTGGCTTGACATTAAACACGGGTAATAACCCTTGAGCAAACTTCGTGTGCTGGATTAATTATTACGTGCTTTGACCACTGCTGACCTCCAGCAAAAAACATTGAAGGTCAAAACACCTGTGACCACTCTTAATGACAAGTGTCTTGGTTGACACACACAAAATGATGAAATGCGAAGAAGAGCATCTTATCCACCATTGTTCTTTCCATAGTATCCATAGTCTTAAATGGCTAAGTCACCTTATTGCATGCTGCTCTACATTTATAGAGACAACCTATTGTATCCTCAAATATCCATGATCTCCACCATCTTGGATCAGCGATACCTGTACTTTGCATTAAGTCACATAACATAAACATGTTCATGCACACATTTAGCACTAGAGATCCCCTTTAAGCACTATGTTTTTATAATATCAAGGAACATTTAAAATTATATTTTGTGTCCTTTTTTAGGCTTTAGCTAAACATTTTTATTTATTTCTATATTTTTGGGAGGCATAGCTGAAGAACAAAGATCTTCTTTATGCAGAACTCATTATCTAGCTCTGTTTTAAGTCCAAAGATCTGCCATTTGTTGGTCTATGGAGTCTGTATTTCTAATAGGTTTATCTTTATTATTATTCACAGGCAAAAAGCTGTCAAGAAGCCATATAATATAATTCTAGGTTGCTAAAATAACATGAATTCCAAGTGCTCATTTACAGATCATGAAACTATTAATTTCCATACAAGAACAATGACATATGTGACATATTATAATAATGATAAACGGGCAGCATGCCAACTCATGAAAGAGAATAAAATAACAGAATTGGTATTTCCTCACTTTTATAAAAGACCCTTTCACCCCCTCAGTGTGAGACAGTCATTCAGTTTTGCTACAGTTCCTTCCATAGTCAAAATCAGAATACAAAATTGAGTTTTACATTCAGTACAAAAACACGATATATTTTTCTTAGACAGGTTCAGCCTCACATTGAAAATTTTCAGGTGTTTATGAAGTGCCATAAAAATTTAGTAAGGTAAATAAGAGCTTTATTTGTGTGAAATAAAGACATGGTAAAGCAATTATTTTGGTAATTTCTATTTGCATAACTAATAGGAGACAATCTTCAATGAAATTAACAGAATCCATTTTCAGAAAATGGGCCATTGAGCACAACAATATGAAAATGAGCTGCCATCTTAACCTTCTTATTTACAATGCAACAGCCAAGATCATTGAATGTTTACATAAAGTTGCAAATAAATAATGTAGAAGTGTTAAAAGTTCAAAAAAGGGCCATTAATCATGTTTCTGCAATTCCATTTGTTAGCATTAAAGATAAGCATTAGTAAAAATACGAATTATTCCTTTATGAGCGTATTTTGTTAAAATAACATAGAGGGCATACCTGTGATTGTTTAAAATAGAGTTTGTCCAAAATATGAGATGGGGGTGGGGTGTTTATTTGCAACTATCTAGTTTATATTATTGACAGGCAAAGCAAGAGTCTCCTGTTTCTTTCTACCTGACTTGTAGACTCCCTTGACTCTCTGCTCAAGTAACTGCACTTAAAGCTAAGTGACAGTTAATAATATAAATCCCCATGCTGAGTTTTAACAGTAAATTACCAACTACAGGGCAATGGATATGCAATAGGACATACTTAAGTCAAGTAAGAGTTGGGTCATAGCCAATAAAAACATAATATGAAATAAAGGGTTGTCCAAGGACATTTAGCATTATGTTCTGCCTACTGAAATGAGAATAATTTATTTATGGTTTGTACAGTTTCTAAAAAAATTAAACCCTCATATACAAAAATACAGATGAACTAGACTTTAATTCTATGTTTTTCAGCATGGGGCAACCACACACAACCTTTTTGTATGTAGCGGATTCTCATGGTTTTGGAAAGTACCATGCTGTCCTGGATAAGTAATAATGAGAGGCCTATTTATGAGGTCAAAAATAAACCATAGTAACATAGTAAGTTAGGTTGAAAAGAGACATATGTCCATCAAGTTCAACCTTTTAACTATTTTAGCCTGCCTAGCTGCTAGTTGATCTAGAGGAAGGCAAAAAAAAACATTTGAAGCTTCTCCAATTTGCCCAAGGGGGAAAAATTCCTTCCTGATTCCAAAATGACAATTGGACTAGTCCCTGGATCAACTTGTACTGTGAGCTATCTTCCATAACGCTGCATTCCCTCACTTGCTAAAAAGCCATCCAACCTATTCTTAAAGCTATCTAATGTATCAGCCTGTACCACTGATTCAGGGGGAGAATTCAACATCTTCACAGCTCTCACTGTAAAAAACCCATTCCGAATATTTAGGTGGAGCCTCCTTTCTTCTAATTGGAATGTGTGACCTCGTGTCAGCTGAAAAGACCTACTGGTAAATAAAGCATTAGAGAGATTATTATATGATCCCCTTATATATGTATACATTGTTATCATATCACCACTTAAGCGCCTCTTCTCTAGCGTGAACAACCACCATTTGGCCAGTCTTTCCTCATAGCTAAGATTTTCCATACCTTTTACCAGCTTAGTTGCCCTTCTCTGTACCCTCTCTAATTCAATAATGTCATATTTGAGCACAGGAGACCAAAACTGTATGGCATATTCTAGATGGGGCCTTACCAGTGCTCTTTACAGTAAAATAATGACCCCCTCCTCCAGTGAATCAATTCCCCTTTTAATACAGATCAAGACCTTATTTGCCCTTGATGCTGCTGACTGGCATTGCTTGCAACAACCAAGTTTATTATCTACAAGGACTCCAAGGTCCTTTTCCATTATGGATTTGCCTAGTGCAGTCCAATTAAGGGTATAAGTGGCTTAGATATTTTTACATCCCACGTACAACATTGAATCTCATTTGCCACTTAGCTGCCCAGATTGGCAGTTTGTCAAAATCTTGTTGCAAGGATGCTGCATCCTGGATGAAATTAATTGGGCTAGATAGTTTTGTGTCATCTGCAAACACTGATACATTACTTACAATATCTTCCTCTAAGTCATTAATGAACAAGTTAAATAAAAGTTGACCCAATACCGAGCCCTGAGGGACCCCACTAAGAACCTTACTCCAAATAGAGAATGTACCATTAACAACCAACCTCTGTACCCGATCCTAAAGCCAGTTTCCTATCCATGTGCAAACAACTTCATTGAGCCCAACAGACCTTAGTTTAAAGCAGTCGTTGGGGCATGGTATCAAATGCTTTGGCAAAATCCAAATAGATCACATCTACTGCTCCCCCACTGTAGAGCATCTTACTTACCTCATCATCAAAAGCAATCATATTCGTCTGACATGACCTATCCTTCACAAAGCCATACTGATTGCTGCTTATAATGCCATTCACTAGGACAACATTTTGAATGTGATGTCTTAACAAGCCTTCAAAGAATTTGCCCACCACAGATGTCAAACTTACTGGTCTGTAATTGCCAGGCTGAGATCGTAACCCCTTTTAAATATTGGAATAACATCAGCTTTTCTCCAATCCACAGGTACCATACCAGATGAAAGCAAATCTGAGAAAATCAGAAATAGGAGCAAGTCTAAAACTGAATTAAGCGCTCTTAGAACCCGGGGGTGAATGCCATCTGGCCCTGGCGCCTTGTTTACATTACTTTTATTAAACTTTATGAATCATACCATGAGTCAGCCAGTGACTAGATTGAGCTCAGTCAACAGTGCAGATATGAAGTGAGCCTGGGAACCCTGACTCCTCTTTTGTATACACTGAAGACTGCCTTTTCTATATCAGTTACAACCATACTGGTACGATTATTTAAAGGAACAACACTCTCAACCCGCATCTTTTTACTATTAATATACTTAAAAAACTTTTTAGAGTTAGTCTTAACCACAGCCGCAATACGATCCTCATTACCTATCTATACCTTCTGGATTGCTGTTTTACAACATTTATTACAGTGTTTATATTCATTAAATGCAGTTTCTGTTCCAACAGACATTTTAAATGTCTTTCTCTTCTTTCCTATTAACATTTTCACTTCTATATTAAGCCACATAGCGTGATTTTATGTGCTTCTACATGTACTCCTTAAAGGAGAATTCAACCCAAAACATAAAAAACCCTACCAAACTTAGGCCCCCCTCCCTCCTCTCCCTGCCTAAGTGTTACCCCAGGCAAATGCCCCTAACATTGTACTAACCCCTAGGTGCAGATTCAGGCATCGGAGTTCATGGTCGCCATCTTGAGCCAATTTGGTACCCTTTGGAATGAAACCAGTATGTCGGCGCATGTGCAGTTGGAGCAATTTTCTGGTTTGCAACAACTGTGCATGCGGCAAAACTCACAAAAATTGCTGAAGCACCGGTCTCATACCGAAGATTACCGAATCGGCTCAAGATGGCGGAGATGAACTCTGATGCCTGAATCTGCACCAAAGGGTAAGTACAATATTAGGGGCATTTGCCCGGGGTAACATTTTCCCTTGTTTCTGGTTCCTAGTATAAGGAACCTCCCTTTTATAGATCACATTAAAGTAATCTTTCCAACAACTTTCCTTTACTCCTTCCCCTATAAATATATTGGGCAGTTAGCAATGAATGAACTCTCAAAAGTGGATTTCAGAATTTATACCAGTGTTCAGTGTATGTAATAAAACCTCTCAACCAGATCTTATAATTGTGCTACGCGCAATTAAAATCCGGAGTCTTGAATGGATTACATTTCACACTTCAAAATTCCATTTTTTTATTTATCCAAATTATTTTTCTGTTTATGACATTTTTATTCCCCAAAAGCATTGTGTTGGATGCAGCTGCACATTTGCTAATTGTTTTGCCAGAAACGGGAAACATTGTGTTACACATTTAACTAATGGCAATGATGATATGATGTTAATTACATGCAGGGATATTTCAGTCTCACAGATAAGCTACAAATACCTGCATCATAAATGTATTTCGCAAGTCAAAAATGGCAGCAAGTGAAGCCACGGTCATGACTATTACTGAATATGATACCATGTTAGTACATATATATATTCCCCTGCTTTTAATATTGATTTAATTGGCACCACAGAACATTTGATACATGTAAGGTCAGTATTAACATTTATCAATAATTTAACCAATTTGTTAGGTAATGGATATATTTAGTACATAAATAGCATTAATAACTGGTTTCATCTGCAATGAAGGAATAGCGATGCACAAATCTGCCCCATTTTGCTTCACCAAATAAATTGCGAAACTGCTAAAATATTAGCTAAACACCAAAAAAATTTGAGAAACACTTTAAAGTCTACGGGTGACTTTTGTAATAAGTGATTTTTTTCATCATGTATGATTTTATAGTGCATTACTGAGTTTTGCAGCCGGCAAATAGTTTTGCAGAGTGGCACCAAAAAATTGCCACACAGTCAGCTTCACATGCAACAAAAATGATGCATGGTAGATAGAAATGATGCGCAGTATACAGACATGCTGCTCAGTAGACAAAAATGTCATGGAAGATAAAAAAAAGTCGCTAATAATGAAGTGTGTGAAATCACAAATATCGATACACAAATATGTTTTTAATTTTAATATGTTTCATTAGCACAAAAAACATTTGTAAAGACCATTGCAAATATACTGTTAGTGACCATATTTGCACCCTTTTTTGACTGGTTATAGACTTTAAGAACTTCCTCACAGAGTTTGCGACCAAATGTCTTTTGTGAACATTCATAGTGTGTGTAATAAAATTTTTCTATTGCAAATCATATTTTGCTACAACATATTTAATTCAATTAACCCCCTAGTGTTCAGGTTATTGTAAATGACCCCTATTATCTTTAATAATAACTCTTATAATGGCAACTGCACCAATATGTTGAAAGTTTGGATGCACTAAATGAATACATATAATAAGTCCTAAGTTGTGCCAAGCTATATAAGTTTTATATACTTATAAAATATGATGATTCAACCTTGAGTCTAAACTAAAAGAAGAAATCAGATGGGGCTCCAGCCAAGTAAGTTAATATTGGTGTCACATTGATCTTCTAACTTGGCTGAAATGAAACCTGAGTTGGTCATATTATGGCTGGCATTTCCACAGAAATTATAAAACATCAACATTAAAGGAACAGTAACATCAAAAATGAAAGTGTTTTAAAGTAATCAAAATATAATGTACTGTATGTTGCCTTTAAAAACACTACTGTAGTTAAACAGGGCTATATAAATAAGCTGCTGTGTAGCTGTGGTGGCAACTGTTTAAAGGAGAAAAAGCTCAGGTTAAATCATAGATTGCTATTTAATCTGCTATTTAACCTGTGCCATTTTTAGCCCTATTTCAGTTGCCTCCATTGCTACTCAGCAGCTTGTGTTTATATGAACTATAGTTGTGTTTGTGATGCAAACAGATCAGTTATACCAGTGCAGAGCAACATAACTTGATATTTTAATTATTTTAAAATGGTTTCATGTTTTGTTTTGGTGCTACTGATTCTTTAATTCTATGCAATAACGTCATAAGTGGTTTCTTCTGCATTTAACGAGAAAACGTATCAAAAGATCCCTATCAATACGTGAGCAGTTATAATTAACAATATATAATATAAACTTGTTTGGAGCCCACTGCTGAAACCAATTTAACAAAAATCTAAAAGTTGCACAAATTTAAAAAAAAAAATGGTTTCCAAAAATGGACATTATGTAACTAGCTGCAAGAGGTATGAACAGTCAAATGTGACCATCAAAACCATAAGGCAAAATTGTGTTATAGGGAAAAGAAATCAGCAGAGTGTACAGTACATACATTTCCTGCTAATGGGGATCCAAAATAGGCCTGCTAATACTGCAAACTACTTTTGCTATACATTCATTATATTTCATTAATCATATTTATTTCTTAAGGCCAAGACACCAATTATTAGGTTGTAGACCCTTATCATTGATACTTAAACAGATTTTTATACTGTAGTAGTAAACTGTTTACACTGCAAATAATGAACTGTATAATGTAAAATTTGATTCCTAACCCAACAACTGTATTTTTTCTCAGTTGTAATATTGTTGTGTACGCAGCCATCTCACGTCATTTTGCCTGGTCATGTGCTTTTAGAAAGAGTCAGTGCTGCACAAAGGAACTGCTTTCTAACAGGCTATTGTTTCTCCTACTCAATGTAACTGAAGGAGTCACAGTGGGACATTGATTTTTACTATCGACTGCTGTTCTTAGATCGACCAGGGAGCTGTTATCTGTTATCTTGTTGCCTTCTCATTGTTCGCTAATCGGCTGCTGGGGGGGGGTGGAGGAAGGGGGGTGATATCACTTCAGCACAGCAGTAAAGAGTAACTAAAGTTTATCAGAGCACAAGTCACATGACTGGGGGCACATGGGAAACTGACAATATGTCTAGCCCCATGTCCATTGAAAAATGGATTCAGGGCAGAAGTCTGCTGGAGCAGCACTATTAAGTAAAAAACTTGATTTCCCATGACAGTATCCCTTTAACCTTGTACTCCTTATCTTTATTGGAGTTCCACCATCCACTGAAATGAAGGAAAGCATTAACTCATGCTAACACATGTATCTGAGGTTTAGAAATGGTAATCTACACTATGCCAATGTATTGATTGCAACATGTCTTTCTTCATCTGCATAATATTTGCTGTCATACTGCTATTACTTGTTTAACATGAAAATAAAATATTTTCAAAATAAATAAATAGAAATATTCATCAATGGGCACAGGTGTCTGAAGTGCCAGGCCTCTGAAGGAAACCTTCATCATGACAGCACAGGTGGGTGTAAGACCTATTTCTGGTTATTATTCTTTATGTATACAGAGCTGTCGTTTGAAACATGACTTTACATAGATTATATATCAACCCCGTCCTCAGTGGCACTAACTCCCTCTGATATGCAGAGTGTTCTGGCTGCTTAGCATTGCTAGTCTTAAAGAAAAGCCCTAGCAAGCAGATAATGTAGCTGATATTATTTTGCAGCACACCAGCTTAGAATTAAAAATAAAATACTATACAAAAATGTTTTCAAAGTTTGCCATACCTGTTAATTTAAATATTAATTTTAAGTGAAGTATCCCTTTAACATCTGACCTAAACCACTGGCAGAGAAACTACATTTAAATGTGGTATATGTGATTATTTTAAGTTCAATGTGGGATGTCAACCAAAGCCTCTGCTTCCGATCCAGAACCAAAAACTTGACCTCGCATCACATTTTATCTCATAAAACTCACTAATGATGCATGCGCCTAGCACAGAGAAGCTACAAAATTCAGAAACACAATTCTTCAGAGGTCTCCTGGAAAATCAAAGGGCAACATAGAAGGTCTAGAGAGATCTGAAGCTTGAGCTGCCTGAAGGCAACCTTAAATCATGGACTTATCAAGTTTAACTCGTCTAATTCAGATAAAAGCATCTTTGTGTGTTACAAACTGTTCAACAGCTTTTTCAATAACTGCTAAGCTGTGCACCACGATGCTAAAATATTGTTATAGTTTATCTGTTCATTGAAGTTCTCAAACCATTTATTTTTCTTAAATGTTTCTTCTTCCTTTCTTTCTTTCTTTCTTTTTCTTTCTTTCTTTCTTTCTTTCTTTCTTTCTTTCTTTCTTTCTTTCTTTCTTTCTTTCTTTCTTTCTTTCTTTCTTTCTCTTTCTTTCTTTCTTTCTTTCTTTCTTTCTTTCTTTCTTTCTTTCTTTCTTTTTCTTTCAGTTAACTGTCACTCAAAGTAAATGAGGGACATTCACTTGTGTGCCACTGCCTATATGTACAAGTTAAGGCTGCTATAAGCAACATCCCTACTAACCCTGACCCTAAATCAACTTAGGTATTTAGGAAATGCCTGAGAATGTCATATTCCCATAAAAAAAAATGATAAAAGTTTATTAATATATTATTGGTTTCTCCATTAGAGAGTGATATCTACATTTATATTTATAAATTAGTGCAACAATTTAATTGAAACTTTGCTAGTTGGTTTTGGTTATTGAATAGCAGGGAATTAGCTCTGCATACCAATGTTGTCCTATCATGCAGAATGATTTCAGAACTCTACTTATTTTCATGGTTTACTACTCTCATTTCCCTTTGAGCAATTATAAAACTCGAAAACTGCTGTTGTATCTTGAAAAATTTCATGGCTCCATAAAGTGCAATAAAAATGGGTTTAGTGTTTGCTGCAGCTTGTTACATCTGTGGCTTAACTTGTTGTCCATATCTAACCAAAAGGATTAATGTTTTATTAGTATGTCATTCAGAACTCACAGTGGCTTGACAATAACATTCCGAGGAAGTATTTAAGTCTGAGCAAGGCGAAAGGAAGTCTCATCCAGAAGGAAAGACAGCAAAGTGCGGCTATAATATTAGAAATATGTAGAAAGCAAAACACTGATAAGAGCCCATTGTACAGCCATCTTTGTTAAATGCCAATCTTAAAAGATCTCCAAATGATTTTGAATGACATTTCAGCATTTGCCATATCATTTCTGCGACTAACCATCTAATTTCTGTTTTTTTAAAAGAATGTATTATTTTGTTCATTATTCCCCACCCAAAAAATAGGAATTGGTAGAATCATCCATGCATTACTTTGTTAGCTGAAGGTAAAATGTCACATTTATGAGCAGTGCAAGAAATCAGTACTTTGAACAATACAGCTTTAAAGGACAAATGTGCTTCACAAATGTCTAGCTTAGGATAGGGCACTACCTACTGTATACTCACATATTCTTGCTATTGCTGTTCCTTATACAGATAATTTATGATGGCTAGTGTAGCTGTGGTCCTTCATATTTCTCCACAGTAAGTTTTTTTTTCAAAAATCCCATTCATTAAAGGTCCTTGTGTCAAACAGTGCTCTTTGTAATTCTACATAGATGTGCTTGGTCCTGCTCAGTCCTAGTGCCTCCTGCTCCAAATTGAGAGTTTCAATTTGTCATGTGTTTTTTCACTCTTGTACACTGGACTAATGACTGCAGAAATCTTCTTTATTTTCCTTTACTCATTTAAAGTCTCTTTTCCTTCACTAACATAGATGTACATAAACCAGTTGTTTGCATGAACCAAGTCAGTGCATTTACTCGTCCTTTTAATTACTTGAAGTGCCTTACAACAATCAAAGCTAATTGTTGATTGCGGAACAAGCGAGTCACAAAACACGTTCAGATAGTGAAGTTGTGATTGTAAATATTAAAAATAGAATGAAAGGGGCGCTTTAAGGCAAGTCAAGTGTTGACAATGTTATATGAAAAACAGAGAAACCCGTGCAAATCACAGTCCAAGAATCAGATTCATTAAAGAAATAACATTGCACTTACAAAATTATAGTGACAATGCAAAAGTCAATGCAGCAGTGCCCAATAGTGATGGGCGAATTTATTCGGCAGGAGCGAATTTGCACAATTCGCCGCCAGCTAATAAATTCGCAAAACGCCCGCGAAAATTCACCTGAAAAAATTTGCGTCAAAACGGGCGCCGCCATCAAAAACAAGACACTGACGCCGTTTCGTGAATTTTTCACCGTTTCGCTGGAAATTCACGTAAATTTTCCGGCGAAGCGAAACGACGCAAATTCGCCCATCACTAGTGCCCAACACATTTCGTCATTGTAGATTTCATCAGGGGAAGAAAATATTCTCCATACTGTACCTTGCATCTGATTTTCTTCCCCTGATGAAGTCTACATCGATAAAATGCATTGAGCATTGCTGCAATGACTTTTTAATTTGTCACTACAATTCTGTAAGTGCAATTTTATTGCTTTAATAAACCCATGTGAATATACTTCACCAGGGAGCACGTCCTTCATTTTATCTATCTTGTAGCCTTTTAGATCGTTTTGACAAACCTAATTAGCAAATTAGCAGAAAAACTCAAATTTCTATTGCTAAGATCCTCTTGGTATCTCCCATAATATTCAAAGGCATAAACCTTTAATCTAAGCAAATGCAAAACAGGTAATTAAATTCTGCTGGTTTTTTTTAAAAAAAAATCAGTGAGATAATTTTCTATTATTATTATTATTATTTTTTTTTATTATTATTATTATTACTGTTATATATTTAATGGGTATAAAACGAGTTCCACTGTTATGATTATTTCAAACACTGGCATTTTCATTGAGAACATAGAAAAGGAGTTATGAATAAGTTACACAATAGAGGGATGATTTAAGGGGACAAAATAGAGAGATGAAATGGTTTCTGATGGGAAACATACAGGAGAAAACAATCAGATGCTTATTAAAGGCGACTGTTTTGACATTGGTAAAAGAGACTCCCCTGTTAAAAAGGCATTTAATACAAAAGAGTTGCTTTTTATTAAGTTATCACATCCAGCGACTGACAACTCTGCCTGTTTAAACTGGCAAACGTTTCAATACTTTTTATATTCAATATTTGCTGCTAGGCTATTCCCTAGGGAATGCTACTAACTTCAAATTACTTGATTACCAGTTGTTTGTTTGAAAGGCGTTTAAAGTGTATTGACATGTTTACCAGAGTTTCAACTGTGCTTTTTTTAGCGTGGAGCTAAACTTAGGCGCAACTGCAAATCATCAACACATAGGGGGTTATTTACTAAAACTCAACTTTTTCTCACTCTATTTTACAAAAAATCTGACCAAACTCCCAAACCTGAATGCTCTTAATTTATCACTCATTTTTCTCGAAAAAATTGGTGTGGAAAAAAAACACAACAAAACTAAGCATCAACTTCAATCGGGTGACTTTTTGAAGTGATGCACCGAAAACTCAACTTTTTCGAGTTGTGAAAAAATTAAATAATTCGGATTCGAAAACCAGTGCAAACAGCCCAAAACTATTGAGAAACCTGAAGGCCATCTGCCATTGACTTCTACAGTATATGACTTTGATAGGTTTTAGCTGGAGTATTTTCGGTTTAATTGTAAAATATACAGTATATTGTAAATGGGACTCTAAACCCATTGACATCAGCCCACAGCATGTGCTGCTATTTCTAAAGCAAACATTCTCATAGATAATGGGCTGTGGTGACCTTGGGTTGGTAAAGAAGCATGCCAGTGAGAGTCTCATTGTCCCATTCAGTTTAAATTAGGCTGAAAATCTCAAATATTTTAATAAACTGTGAAAATAAATAAAGTTGTTAGAGAATATTGCCATTGGCTTCTATACAACCTTTCCAGCCTTTACTTGTTGAGTTTTTTCCTGCTACTTTTTGAGTTTTTTGTTTTCCTTCTTTATCAAATAGAAAAAAAAACACTAACTCGGTTTTTGGTAAACCAGTACCTTAAACTGCAGCATTTCTATTTTTTTATAGTTTTTTTTCACAGTAGATGTGGGCTAATAGTTCTCAGAACGTCAGTTAGGGGAAACAATATTTAAAAAAATGCCCCCCTGGGAGCATCCAGGCTGAGAGGGAGCTCCCAGAGCAGGTGGACATGATTCGTCACACAGATGCATATAAAAAGTAAAAGTTGTGACTAGTAAAAGTTTTGCCAGGTTTGTTGTGAAAAAGGCACCCATAGACTTCAATGGTTAAAAAAATTGTTGTGCGTCAAACAAAAATGTTGTCTATAGACCTGCATATTTTGGTGAATTTTTCACAGTTTTGTAAATTTTCGTGTTTGCCCATCACTAGTTGTGACACTATGATAAGTGCCCCAACCGGACCACGATTCAAATCGTTTTATTACATTTACTGCGCACTAGTGTATATGGCAAAAAGCATCTTTTTTTCTGTTGGTGGTGAAGTACAAATGTGTTTGAAATTAGTTATGAGCACTTTACTTATGCTCCACTTTGAAGAAAAACACATTAAACTATGGAGATTTGCATCATGTATTGAGTCACCGGGTGTTTTTCACCTTTTTTCCAGCAAAAAATGCATTGGTGTCAATAGGATTTTTTTGCTCACAGTTTTCTCCCGCATTTCCTTGTGAAACAAAATGCATGGCAAAATTTTAGTGTAGAATCATGAAATATTTTGCTACATGGGAAAACGTGAATTTTGCAACAAATCTCTATTCTCAGCAAATATTTGTTCATCCCTATTTGGAATCTTAATTTTGTGCTAAGGAAAAAGATTTAATTTCACAATTTAATGCCATTCATTACATAATAAGGTGAATGTTTTAATTTCACTATTTAATGCCATTTATACATATTAAGGTGAATGTTTAAAAAGTCTAAGTAGTATGAAAAATATTCTGTGAGGAAAAAAAGTGGGTAGTGTGCATTCCTTTAAAAATCAAAATATATAATTTGAACGTAAAATTTATGGTAAATACTGATTGTAAAGAGATCCTAATACATAATGTTCTGTATATTTAAATATAAATTTTGCTTTGCCTAAAAATTCCAGATGTGTAGAGAACTCGGTCATACATTAACAAAATAACCTTGAGATGTATTGTTCGAGGGATGAGTATTTGTTGGATTAGGAAATTTAAGGTTATCATAAGAATTAATGAACAGATGAGTCAGGCATGAGTTTCAGCAGTGTGAGTTCTAACAACCAATTCCTGTATCATTTGCTTTTATTGCTTTTATTAGTTAGATTTATTGGATTATTTGAAAACGCCATTCCAGGAAGAATGAAGAGCATTAATGTGGACATTAATTATAAGCATAGGATTTTGCAGCTTTTCTAGGAAATAGTCAACAATGACTTTAGGAATAAGAAAGTTTGCAAAGAACCCCTGATGTCCGACATCTGTTATTTTACATCTTTGGCAGTAGTGAGTTGTAGTTCAACAACATCAGCACATGTTATTTCAATATAATGAAAGCCCATCCTGGTGAAAGAGGGTCGTGTGTAGCCTATGCTCTATCACACTAGTTGGTATTTGTCTAAATACAGCCAAATAGGTGCTACACTGGTATATATATTTAAGTAAATATTGCCATTTTACATCTCTTGCCTTGAACCACCATTCCGTGATGGTCTGTGTGCTGCCTCAGAGATCACCTGACCAGAAATGCTACAGCTCTAACTATAGCAGGAAGAAGTGTGTCTGTTAATTGGCTCATGTGACCTAACAAGTATAGTTTATTTGGTATGTTTGTGTGCACTGTAAATCCTAAGATCCCAGGGGGCAGCCCTTATTTTTTATAATGGCAATTTTCTATTTATGATTACCCAATGGCACATACTACTAAAAAAAGTATATTATTATGAAAATGGTTCATTTACATGAAGCTGGGTTTAATATCTGAACTGTTTTATGCAATATATTTTCATAGTACAGGCTTTCAACGGGCATAGTAGGATGAAAACCACATTTCCATTGAATTATATGACAAATGTGTCACCTCCAACTACTGTATGTGTATAGGCTTTTGGGTTCTTTTTCAGAGAATTGTTAAAAGAATCATCTGTAAATGTGCCCCTTGTTGAGAAAAAAATATCTCAAAATGTGTGTGCAGTGTAAATGTGTTTTAGGCAGAATTGTAAAACACCTTTCCAATAGGACCATAAGAATGAATAATTCACCACCACCCCTTCACTATTACTTGTAGCCAGTGTGAGTTGTAAAGCAAATTGGGTTTATTTGCAGCAAAATTTTAATCAGCTTCAGCAATAGGGTTTCCTTCTTTAAAGTAACCGTTAATAATGTACTGAATAGCTGGTTGTGTGCTGAGTAGTAACGATAAAGGCTGAGAAACAAATTAAATGTCTTCTTTTTTTCAGGTTGGAAAAATATGAGACCTGTGGGTATAAAGCTTTCAAGTGTAAGCTTTGTTTTATTTCTGAATAATGATGCATTCTGCTCATCATACAACACCATTGCTTCTGTAAGCGTGAAGGGCTTCAGAAAGAAGTTTAAGGGAACAAATGGAACAACTATTGGCTATAAAATGCCAGAAAAGTTATTGTGAAAATTAGTTGTGAAATTTAGGTTTTCTATAAAGAGGAATTCTGGTTCTTAATCTGAAAATATAATATATGTCTTATTTAATGATGATACCCAAGAGCTTTTAGCCTGTAAAATAAATCCCTATCATTTGTAATAAGTCATTATAATAGTGATGGAATGTTTTGTTATGTTATTTATTGTGATGGTTATTATAATAAATATTGCAAAATATAAGGCTATTTGAAGTTACCTTAGGGTCCCATGACCTATATAAATACAATAATAAATATAATACAGCTTCAGAGTAGTAGTAGTAGTAGTAGTAGTAGTAATGGCTGTGTGCCTTTTTATGGTCACAGAACCCCTAATATCCTTATCATTGACAGTAGGTGGTACATTATCTCTTATAAGACACAAGTGATACTCAGAGTTTCCTGTATAACTCAGCCTGCAGCCTTGTGCCTTTATATGGTGACAGAACAACCCCTCAGTGACTTCTAATATCCTTATCATTTACAGTAGGGGGTACATTATCCCTTATAATACATGAGTGATACTCAGAGTTCCCTGTATAACTCAGCCTGCAGCCTTGTGCCTTTATATGGTCACAGAACAACCCCTCAGTGACTGCTAATATCCTTATCATTTACAGTAGGGGGTACATTATCCCTTATAAGACACAAGTGATACTCAGAGTTTCCTGTATAACTCAGCCTGCAGCCTTGTGCCTTTATATGGTCACATAACCCATCAGTGACTTCTAATATCCTTATCATATACAGTAGGGGGTACATTATCCCTTATAATACATGAGTGATACTCAGAGTTCCCTGTATAACTCAGCCTGCAGACTTGTGCCTTTATATGGTCACAGAACAACCCCTCAGTGACTTCTAATATCCTTATCATTTACAGTAGGGGGTACATTATCCCTTATAATACATGAGTGATACTCAGAGTTCCCTGTATAACTCAGCCTGCAGCCTTGTGCCTTAAAACAGACACAAATTCATTCATTAATTTTAAAATTGTACATTTTAATCTAATCTAACCTTTATGTAAGTAATTCTGGTTACTAGGATAAGACCTATGCTACATGACGTTTTTAGATTTAATGCCATTTATCCTTCAATACGTGTGCATGTCAGGATGATTTAAAGCAACATTTCAAGAGAAAAAAAATCTTTTTAAATGCACAGGTTCACAGGCATCCACTGGAGAACTTATTACTGAGGGTTGTAATTAAAATGTCAGGCTACAGCAACTTTACACAAAATGTTAATTGGTATTCTAAAGAATATGTTATCACATAGCTGAATGATGTTTATCATATTTCATTCACAGCAGAGTCCTCAGGATGAAAGACAGTGACAAACAACATTGTCAGTGTGAAACAAAGTCCAATTCCAGGCAGTTTCTACCCGATAATTTTGTGAAAAACAAACATATTGAAAATGTTGAATTAAAAATGTAAATGGAAACGGTATGATTGCAAATATTCAGTGCAGCAGTCTCTATAACTACTTTGTATTACTGATATGGAGTATGAAGTTGTGATTTTATGCCTCTATAACTGCTAAATAGGATGTAGTAAACAATAGCTAACAATAGCTAAAAAGTGAAAAATACAACTCCTGTTGGCTCCTATATGAAACATGACTAGTCATAGGCGAATCTGACCTGTTTCACCAATAATTAGTAAAACAGTGAAAAATTTGCGGAAATGAATTGAAATCTATGGATTACAATTTTTTTTTTGATGTACACCAAATTTTTTCACCTATTAGAATTTATATGTGTTCGTGGCTAAACTTGCCGAAAATTTTCGATCATCGCTAAATAAGACAACATTTTTGTTAAAAAATGTCCGATTTTTTCAATAGATGCAAAAGATAGATATAGAGAAATAGATAAATGATAGATAGATGATATAAAGATAGATAGATAGATAGATAGATATATGATAGATAGATGATAGATATTAAGTGATGCTACTATCAGACCCAGACACTTGTGCTCCGTCTTGGAGGTAGTATCAAAAAACTTGGATTATAAGAGTGTTGTAGTTAATATCCAAATACCATTAGAATACCATTAGAATTAGACAACACGTTGTCTAATTCTGGGCAGTGTCATTCTGTGCCTACTAAAGCAAATAAAGTTCTGTCTTGCATAAAAAAGGGCATTAACTCAAGGGATGAAAACATAATTATGCCTCTTTATAGGTCCCTAGTGAGGCCTCATTTGGAGTATGGGGGCAGTTTTGGACTCCAGTCCTTAAGAGGGATATAAATGAGCTGGAGAGAGTGCAGAGACTAAGTGCAACTAAACTGGTTAGAGGGAGGGAAGAGTTAAATTATGAGGGTAGACTGTCAAGGTTGGGGTTGTTTTCTCTGGAAAAAAGGCGCTTGCGAGGGGACATGATTAGACTTTACAAGTACATTAGAGGACATTATAGACAAATAGCAGGGGACCTTTTTACCCATAAAGTGGATCACGTACCATAGGCCTCCCCTTTAGACTAGAAGAAAATAACTTTCATTTGAAGCAACGTAGGGGGTTCTTCACAGTCAGGACAGTGAGGTTGGGGAATGCACTGCCAGGTGATGTTGTGATGCTGATTCAGTTAATGACTATAAGAATGGCTTGGATGATTTTTTGGACAGACATAATATTAAAGGCTATTGTGATACTAAACTCTATAGTTAGTATAGATATGGGTATATAGAATTTAATTAAAAGTAGGGAGGGGTGTGTGTATGGGGCTGGGTTTTCATTTGGAGGGGTTGAACTTGATGGACTTTGTCTTTTTTCAACCCAATTTAACTATGTAACTATGTAACTATGTAACTATGTAACAGGGTGGCATCTGCTGTTATTATATCTCCACAGATTTTACTTGTTATAATCCTACATTATATTGCTCCATAAACAAAGCTGTGAATCAATAGTTCATTTAGCAGTATATTTTTTTATAACAGCATAGATCAAATGGCTCCTAAAGCCGCAGTTGCATGTGATTAAAACCATGTGCAGTTTCTGATAAATTAAACCCTTTTCTCTGCCGATTATCATTATAATAGTTTAGTGTTGCTAAAGTTATATTTTTATATAGTCACTAGCACAATATATTTTGATTATAGTGTATCATTTAAGGCAATGAAAATAAAAACATACTGCTACAAAGCCATGACAACAATGTGCAAGGAATCCAAATCTAGTAACTTCATGTCCACTCTGTTTTCCATGTTATAATGTCTCATTAAACAGTTATATATTAAAGTCCAAATTTTGGAAAAATTTGAGTTTTATTATTATTAAATCTGAATTTTTAGTCGAAAAAAATGACTTACATTTTTCAGGATTTATTAAAGCCTGATTCTGCAAAACGTTTGAAGTCAATGGGAGAGGTCCCTTTCCTATTTAGAAATTTCTGTGGTCTGCACTGGAATTACCCCGAAAATCCAATTCAGGAGAAAACTCTGTACGATTCGGGTTTTCGCTCAATTTTATTGAGTTTGTCCCCAATCCATTTAAATCATGCTTTTTTCATAACGAATAGGGTCACATAGTGAATTCTAGTTTGGTTGGATTTTGATAAATAAGCCCCTACATGTCCATATAGCCTAATTCTGATGTGTCCTGTTTGGTTAATCCTCTCATCAATTCTCATCAAGAAGGTCTGTAAAAAAAATTTGCACTCGTTTATGTAATCTACAGCAATAGGGCAAATTTAAAGAAATTTTTACCAGTTAAATTTTTATAGCTTTATTGAAATAAGCGACATAATACAATTTTAATTTGCGATTCACTTTTATTAAAGGCAGTAACATATAACCAATTCGATTTTTTCTAAAAATATGCCAGTGTTGCCTTTATGATTCCCTGAGCACAAAAGCCCAATAATAATAACATAATAATAAAATAAAAATCTGTTAAAAAAGTCATACTCATATTACAAAACAATAGAAATTATAATTAGTACATTTAACTAACTTAAAATTCTTTAAATTAAACTAGAGAAAGACAATTTTTGCAATAAAAGCACAAAAACCCATTAATATAGAAAATAAATTATAGTTCCATAAGATATTTGAAGAGAAACCAAGGTTTTCATAAATGACAAATTCAAGTTTAAATTATTGTTATACAATTAGCATTACATTTCTACTGGGCACCAGAGAAAGACAAAACTTGTCTTGTTCTTTTAAAATATCTCAAAGCAGGCCAATTTATTGAGCTGTGGGACAATTCCATTTGAAACACTCTATATTATAGATTAATAAGATATTTAATTAGAGAATTTGTTTGCTGCCAATTTTGGTTATACTCACAGGACTGCGGAGTTCTGGAATGCTCGCTTGGTAAGTTAAGGGGCGGCAATCACGAGTGTTGCTCACTAAGACGCATGGCAGAAACATGGGTCCTAGGTCATCACCATCTAGGATATCAACTGTCAGAGTAGTTGTGCTGGTTCTTCGTTCATTAGGATTTGCAGCACGATCCTGTAAAATATTACATACTTACATACTAATTGATTCATCACATTTGCATCTCATTTAGTGGTTTCATAATACAAATATTTTATTTGTACAAAAATACCTGATTCTACATATTCAAAGGAAAGGATGTTAGTAACTTGTTCCTTTGTGAAGTGATGGCTTCTTGGACTTAAAGTCCCACTGATTTCCATAGTGAGTGGTGCACAATATTTATTCTGGGAAGTCCAAGTAGTGTTTATTCTAGCTGTTTAAACTCATGTCATCTTTTCCTTTTAATATGTGTTTCACTGACCCTGCTTGTAGATTTATGTAGAACAGCCACATTTTACAGTTCTTTTATGTATTTATTTTCATTTAACTTTCAATAACACTGGCATTAGCCATAATTTTACAGGCTGACTCAACCCCACAGGGCCTAAACTGTTTACAAACAAAAAAGTTATAGATTTCCCAAGAATAATTACAGTCAAATGGACTTTGTCCTATATCCAACATTTTAATATAATATAAAATAGATACAATGTGAAAAGATCCCAATAATCTGGCTCAAGAATATTAGTATCTTCAATTGTAAGGACTTTGCCATATAATATGGTTCTTCAATAACAGTCAAACATTCGATTGTGGAGTATTGATTCCCATATAAACAGACTGCTAGACTGATGTTGTCCTGCTTGAGATGCTAAGAAGCCATCAAAAGCCCCTTTCAATAATTCTCAAGAAACTGAAAAGTAAGGAATTGAAAAAAGAGGATCATATTTGCTATTTTAAGTGAAATGATTATGGCTAGATGACAGCAATAAAATCTCAAGAAGAAGGATTTTCTTACAGATGAATGAGAAGCAGAAAATGTTATCACTCTTATATGGTTGTAGTATATATTTCCCTACAGTATGGGAAATATAATTTTGAGCAGATGAAAAAAATGCAATGTCCCAGTTCTAGGAAGAAATCAGTGTTTTCCATTATAGTGTATATGTTTTTTTCAGTATAAGGCTTGTCAAATACAGTTTTTAAGCAGAATGCATTAAGAAATGGTTTATATTCTTTGCTTGTATTTCAAAAATTCAGGGAGAGTGTTTATATATTTTAATGAATTTTTAAAAGACAAGCAGATATTTGTATATTAAGGGCTGTTTTTTCCTTCTGTCAACTACAATACAATTTAAAGAGTTACATTTGAAACCTAATATTGGTAGGAATGTTAAGGTTGCTTGAAAATGAGAAGCATTTCAGAATAGATATTTCATTTTGTTTTCTATTACAGCTCCCAGAACATACATTTAGATGGAATTTGTATTTTGGTTCATAGGAATGTTGCCTAGTTTGAGAGGCGCCTAAATGAGCATGTTGTAAAGTAGCTCACCTTGAAACATACAATACTTGTTATAGCATATAGTCAGTAATTTTCTAATATAGTCTGCAATGCGTATTGGCTTTTTTTAAACAATGTCTAAGAGGACCTGCCACTTCTGGTTCCTTTGTGCACCTATCAAATGAAAGCATTCATTTGTATTTTGCCTGATGAAGGGGCTCTGAAGGCTTGCAATGTATTTTTATTGTTTGTATTGCCAATATAGGTATCACTTCTACGATACTTTTTGTATTTGTTTGTTTTTTAATCTGTTATTTTTGCTATTTGCTAACACGCTACCACAGTTTTTGTTTTGTGAAGTAGCCTAAGAAATTGTAAATCACCTAGAAAAAAATGGTAATTCCATAATAATAGCAACCATTCAGGAAGTGCACTTTTTTTTATTATTATTTTATTATTTATTAACATGTATTTTTATAGTGTCAGCATATTTCGCAGTGATGTAAAGTAAATGTGTTTATACAACTGAATAACATTAATTACATACAGATGAAGCCACTTGGATTTGTGAGTTAAATGCGTCATGACTCAGAGTTAATTGAAGAAACTGTGTTATCTAAAGTTATCTTAACTCATTTAATGCATTTAACCTTTTCATTAGCATACCAAAGCACCATTGTTCACAATGGTGAATGCTTTAATTAGATGGGATGTTGTGACACAGTTTTCTGTGTTAAATGAGATAAATGGGATGTCTGTGTTTAGTTATTCTGTGTCAAACAGACAAACCAAAGTGGCTGCATCTGTACATAGAACGTATTCAGTTACATACATCACAACCAATACTGGTGCAAAAGGTGAGGCCCTGTGCAATGGAGCTTACAATCTAAAGGGAAGGGAATAAGACACAAGGTGTGGGAGTGGGCAGGATCAGAATTAAGTGCGTGAGTGATGTAGTACTGTGTGTGGTATTGCATTTGGTAGTTAAGTAGAGTGAGGGTAAGCTTCTCTAAAGAAGTGAGTTTTAAGAGATCTTTTGAAAACAGAAAGGTTGGGAGAAAGTAGGACAGACCGTGGGAGAGAATTCCAGAGGAGGGTTGCAGCCCTTGCACAGTCCTGAATGTGAGCGTGTGAGAGCGTAATGAGAGTAGCGTTGAGGAAGAGGAGGAGTGGTTGCTGAGGTTTATGAACCTCTCGGCAGTGTTCATTATGGACTGAAGAGGTGACAGTCTATGGAGGGGAAGGCCAATTAAAAGAGAGTTACAGTAGTCTAGACGTGATATGACGAGAGAGTGAATAAGAATTTTGGAAGCATCTTGGGTGATAAATGATCATATTTTGTATGTTCCTTAGGTGGAAGTAACATAATTTAATAAATGACTGGATATGAGGAGTGAAGGACAGGGCAAAGTCTCAAGGCACCGGGCCTGGGGAGAGGGGGATGATAGTGGAATTGTTAGCTATGATAGATAACCATTTCCATTTTAGAGAGGTTTCATTTAAGGTAGCGTTTACATCCAAGTAGAGATAGCGGACAGGCAGGAGGAGAACCGAGTTAGGAGTTATGGGTTGAAATCAGGAGAGGAGAGATAGATCCCACTCAGTTAAGGTCAAGAATTAATCTTAAGTGATGAAATATAACAAAGCTCAAGAATTTTAATCTGAAATGTTTAACAACTTCACTGCAAGAAATCTAAATGTATTGCTTTTCTCAGTTGCCAAAAAGAATGTTGTGTACTGTGATAAATGTGCAAGGATTAATGGATACAAATGCTATACAATGTTATTTTCCTTTATTGTTGGATTTAGCAGTGCATAGTATGGATATTTCTAATCTTGTTATGGGTGTGTGATGAATGGAAATTTAGGTCTGCAAGAGAGAAACTTTATTAACAGTTTCTCCATTTGTTTTTCAATGTATGTTTTCTTTCACCTTGAACTGGTTGAATGTGACATCCCTTGGTTTGTGCATCTTGAATGATGAATTCTGCATTTCGCAAATCTGCTAATTAATGAAACAGGGGACTAGATTTGCATTTTACTCATTATAATTTATATTTATACAGGTATGGGATCTCTTATTCAGAATGCTCAGGACCTGGGGTTTTCCGGATAAGGGATCTTTCAGCACGATTTTTACATGCGCGCCTGTTTTGTCCACATGCATTAAAGTCAATGGGCGTCCGAATATTTTTGACGCACGGAAATTTTAGGCGCAACTATTCTGACGTGTGACCAATTTTTTATGACGTGCCCAATTTTTAGCCAGAAAATTTTTGCAAATTGATACGCAGATGGGGTGTAAAACTTTTTGGTTGGTATAAGTTATGTTTTAATGCCTGGATAATTTTATTTTATGTACATTTAGAGGAATATAAAAGGGTTTATAGGCACTTCCTTTACCCTTCCTTTATGGAGATACTCACTGATGATGGATGGGTAAGATCTATAAAGGTGTCCCGTATAAAGACAACCTAAGGCAAGTTAGTGGGTAGTGTGGAATAATATAAAGTGTTACTATGATATTAATATGCTTTGTCGTGTAAAAACATAAGGCTTACAGCAAAAGATGACTGTGTTTAATCATCCTTATCTCTTCCTTGCATTTAAGCAGTTTTCATGCCTTGATGTAAACACTATCCACATGGAACATTTTAGGGGGATTTGCTTTAACCTACTGGATTCTAGTAATATTGTGCATCTCATGTTATCTACGAATGTTATCTTAAATGTATTGTAAACCAGTCGTCCATGTAAAGCTGTGACTTGCAGAGCCATTTGTCTATGTTTCTGAAAAGTTTCTGGCAAAACTCTGAATTTTACTATACACATAAAGATCAGTTATTAATAAAGAACCTGTCTGTTCAGTCTTGTCAAAACACATGGGGGCACATTTACGAGTGAAGGAATAGATTAAAAAAAACTTCGAATTTCGAATGATTTTTTTGGCTACTTCGACCATCGAATTGGCTACTTCGACCTTTGACTACAACTTCGACTTCGAATCGAACGATTCAAACTAAAAATCGTATTTGACCATTCGATAGTCGAAGTACTGTCTCTTTAAAAAATACTTCAACCCCCTACTTCGGCAAGTAAAACCTAGCGAGGCCAATGTTAGCCTATGGGGAAGGTCCCCCTAGGCTTCCTAACAATTTTCTGATCGAAGGAAAATCCTTCGACCGATGGATTAAAATCCTTTGAATCGTTTTTTCCTTCGATCGTATGATATTCGAAGTCGAAGGATTTCAATTAGGCAGTCGAATATTGAGGGTTAATTAACCCTCGATATTCAAACATAAGTAAATTTGCCCCATAGTGTTGGTGCATAAAATGGCTACACCCTTCACATTCTCATCAACCTCAACGAATTTTTTGCCCATTTCACGAATTTCGCGGGAAATTTGCGAAATTCGTGGTGAAGCGAAATGGGACAAATTTGCCCGTCACTACTTGTCTAGTGTATATGATCAAATATGGCAACATTTGACCATCTAACCATATACAGGTATTGTCAAGTATTTGGATAAGGACAGATAGGGGCTGATTCACTAAGGGTCGAATATCGAGGGTTAATTAACCCTCGATATTCGACTAGGAATTGAAATCCTTTGACTTCGAATATCAAAGTCCAAGGATTTAGCGTAGATAGTTCGATCGAACGATTCGAAGGATTTAAATCCAACGATCGAAGGAATATCCTTCGATCAAAAAAAGTTAGCCAAGCCTATGGGGACCTTCCCCATAGGCTAACATTGACTTCGGTAGCTTTTAGCTGCCGAACTAGGGGGTCGAAGTTTTTTTTTAAAGAGACAGTACTTCGACTATCGAATGGTCGAATAGTCAAAGATTTTTACTATGAATCCTTCGATTCGAAGTCGTAGTCGAAGGTCGAAGTAGCCCATTCGATGGTCGAAGTAGCCCAAAAAAAACTTCGAAATTCAAAGTTTTTTTACTTTGATTCCTTCACTCGAAGTTAGTGAATCGGCCCCATAGTGTTTAGAAATATTGAAATGATTTTTATCACTGTTATCCATAAACATAAAACCATACTTTTTATTATTTATAATAGCATAATTATTAAAGTATAAAGAATGAATAGCTGAATCCAGATGCAATTTTCTTATTGGTACATACCGTAATCTACTTCTGTGCTTATGTCAGAAAAAGAGGTCACAATAATAAAGAGGTGGCATTGGACTATTATGCGGTGGCAGTGTCAGATGAAAAGTGCAAGGCATCCTCATCTGTAAAATTTTCATTACTTCTAAACACGTTTAAACCTACAGTGCAGTCAGCTTTTTGTGAACACTGATTATCATGCACAAAGAACTTACATTGGCTTGAACAATGACAAAATAGCGAGTCTTCTCTTCATAATTCAGCCTTCTCCTTAATACCACTGCTCCAGACAATGTGAGAGGAATGTCAAAGGTTTGATTTGATGCCTAAAGAAGATGGAAATATATTTTTTGTTGTATCTTTGTTCATAGAGAGAAATAATGCAAGGTCATAATTTTTACAAAACTGGTACATTTAAAGTGGACCGTTAAAAAATGTGTGGCATTGCAAGTTTTTTAGGAATGAAAGGCAGTCAAAGGCTTGCTCATCACTAGCTATCTACCATAACCCTGTATTCCCTCACTTGCTAAAAAGTCATTCAACCCATTCTTGAAGCTAACTTCACAGCTCTAACTGTACAAAAACCCTTTCCGAATATAAAGATGGAACCTCCATTCATCTAATCGGAATAGTTGCCCTGGTGTCTGCTGGAAGGATGGTAAATAAAGCATTAGAGAGATTACTATATGCTCCCCTAATATTTATGCTGTAGTTATTATATCACCACTTAAATTCTTCTTAAAAAAAAAAACAAAAAAACAGCCTAGCCAGTCTTTCTTTAGAACTGAGACCTTTAACCAGCTTAGTTGTCCTTTTCTGGCCCTCTCCAATTGTTTCCTATATGGTCATCTTAAGACTGTGTTTCAAAATATAACATTCTCCATATTTTCACATATTTTTTATTTTTTTTAAGATTTCAAGATCCAATTTTCATGTACATCCTGAGCTCATATTCTGGACCCTGTTTTAACATCTTTGCAACTCAACTCGTGTTTTTTTTTTTAAGGTTTGACTATTTTTATGTTATTTTGATTTTGCAACAAATATATTTATTTTTTGCAGCAATTAATGACTTGAGTGCATTTTTCAGCCCACTGGCACTATAGTACCTCACTTATTTTTCAACTTTGTCTTCAAATCTTTCATTCTTTTTTGCTCAGAAAATAGAACATCTATGAAGCAGGCACAAGCAGAATAAATATACCTGTGTGCTAGGCAAGTAATGTTTCACAGGATTATTTGCTAAAGAATATGTTTTGTAAAAAGTAGATGCAAAGATTTCAAGATATATTTAAATACTACTAAAATGATGCATGATGTTTGTGCTGGAGCACCATGTACCAGGTTCCCCTAAGCTATTTAGGCCTATATCATAGGCACTTTGACTGCTACTAAAAAAAACTTTGATGAAACTATAATGGTCACTTTGATAACAATGAGAAGTGCTGTGAAAATCCCTGAAAATTGCCACTTGAAAATGAGCAGTGATTCATTTTTTGGCAATGATAATTCTTCCATTTCTTTCATTTCTTGTCCATTCTTAAGTACTGGCAACCAAAAAAAAAACCAGATGTTCCATTAAAGTAAATAAACTGATTGAGATAGAGATGAGAAGCTGATTTGCAGAAATCAGGGACCTCATCTTTTTTAGTGTGATGAGATTAATAGCATGTTGTGATTCAATGCATGTTGCCTCAATGAGGTATTTTAAATTGCCTTATTTTGTTTATGGGGCTGATTCACTAACTTCGAGTGAAGGATTCGAAGGTAAAAAACTTCAAATTTCAAAGTTTTTTTTGGGCTACTTCGACCATCGAATGGGCTACTTCGACTATGACTACGTCTTCGAATTCGAAGGGTTCGAACTAAAAATCGTTCAACTATTCGACCATTCGATAGTCGAAGTACTGTCTCTTTACCTTCGAATCCTTCACTCGAAGTTAGTGAATCGGCCCCATAAACAAAATAAGGCAATTTAAAATACCTCATTGAGGCAACATGCATTGAATCACAACATGCTATTAATCTCATCACACTAAAAAAGATGAGGTCCCTGATTTCTGCAAATCAGCTTCTCAACTCTATCTCAATCAGTTTATTTACTTTAATGGAACATCTGTTTTTTTTTTTGGTTGCCAGATATTCGAAGTCGAAGGATTTTAATTCCTAGTCGAATATCGAGGGTTATTTAACCCTCGATATTCGACCCTTAGTGAATCGGCCCCTGCGTCTTCATAGTCTTTCAAACCATACATGTGACACTGTCTAATATACCAGATGATATAAAACATTTATGGGCTAATTTATCAAGCATCACATTTGTGTGTTTGAGGTTTTGAATAAACTCCCAATTTACAAAAACTAAAATATATGCTTATTTATGAAAAAAAATCCAAATGTAAAAAAACTTGATTGAACGCAATAGTGAAAAAAACTAAAATTTTTCCTGTTTATAAACTCGAAAACTTGAATTAAAGTCAAAAACTTAAATTTAAAAAAATAGCTTGAATTTTGCCTAGGACAACTGTCATTGACTCCAATATGAACTTGTCAGCATTTAGATGCCAATTTTTGTACATTCGAGATTTTATTTTTACTTTTTTCTGTATCATACAAATGGGCTGCTTATACAAATGTATGCATATACATTTTTAAGTTTTGCTCATCAAGGTGTTATCCTTAAAGCAATATTGCTGAATAAAATGTATCTCCAATTTTCTAGGTCCAGTGAAACTATGAAAGAAAGAGAGAACTTCAATGAAAGTTCCACCTGGTCTACACTATATATTTCGTTATATTTGTTGCTGCAATTGGATTTATACATCTTGGAACATCTTTAAAGAAGTGCATTTCCATTGTTATTTAATTATATTACAATGTTATATAGGCAAGTCACCATTGCATAATACTTGGTCTATGTTTCACAAGTCTTTCATTGCTGAATACTCTTGCAGCTCTAATTAGGTTCATGCCAACTACTTTAGATGAGCTATGGGGAGTGGGACAGCTTTATGGAGGATTTAACAGCAATAGAAAAAACAGTGACATCACACAAGTAAATTAACTTAATAGAAATACTTACAGTGTCATTGGGGTTGTATCGAATAACATATTCAATCTGCCCATTTGGTCCATCATCTATATCAGTAGCTCCTCTATCCCCTGAGAATCCAGTAAAGATTGTTGTTCCAACTGGTGTTAGCTGTGAAGGAGCGCACATGTTATTTTTGGTGGGATGATTAAAATGGGAGGCGCACCAGTAAAGATCTGCCTATCACTTTCTTTCCAGGTTGCTAGATTCAAAAACGCTGATTTTTTTTATAATATAATTTATTTGTACATCTTATTTCAAGAGGCAAATCTATGTATCTTTTTAAAACTTTTATAAAAGTTAACAACCCTCTTAATGTAATTTTTGCCGTTTGAATTTTAAGGGCTATGTTTTCATCTAGCAGAACAAAAATCATTTAACCTTAGTTGTTTGCTGGACTGTCCTTGAAGTATCCCACTCACACAGTATTTTAGCACATAATGCAGTCAGATCAGACATTGAATTTTATGACTACAAAATTACCATCTGGCAGAAGATGAATCTGTCCATATAATTTAAATACAGACAAAAGCACTGGTTCTGCAAAAGCTCTTTCAGTCACTCAGCAAATGGAGAAATTAGACTATATACAATTACCTACCTGTCATTTTCATATCTAAAAAAAATTAAGGGGCTGATTCACAAAAGGTCGATATTCCTTAACACAGTTTTGTGCGTCATTTAAGACACGTTATTTAAGGAATGATTCGTCAAAGTATTTTCACATGTTTTATTAGATATATCGCAAGTATTAACTCTACATTTCTGCACAGCGGTATTCTAATCGCATTGCTATATTTATAAAATAGAATTAATCCTAACACATTATTCACTAATATCTTTTGTGAAATTTAACACCTCTCAGGAGTAGGCGTTATTAAACAACATCAGATGGATTAATAAAGGAAGATGTAGTGAGGAGCTGTTGGGCAGCAATTAAAGACCTTTACGAGGACTTACTTACAGCCTCTAACACATTTTGATGATACCTTGGGCAGATCCAGAATGCACTACGTTCTGTGTCATGGAATTAAATTAAGTTTCCCAGGGAAAGGAATGACTAGACTAGAATGACTAGAATACTGTAAAAAGAGGCTTCTACTCTGCCAGTGGTATCCCAAATGTCTTATGTGCACTAATAACTAGTGATGGGCGAATTTGCGCCAGCGGCGAATCACGCAAATTCGCTGCGAATTTGCGCCTGGCGAATAAATTCACCCATCACTACTAATAACATTGCTTTAAATGCTTTAAAATATCACCCAAAATAATGCATGCTATAAAATACCGCACAACATTGAGCTAAAATGAACGTAGAAATATCACTTCTTAAGTTAGACAAGTGACCTTTTAGTGAATCGATCGTTAATTCTCAAAATATAGAAGTGATAAAAATTTTAAGGCATGCTATAAATAACACTCACTTTTTCGACCTTTAGTGAATCAGCCCCTTAGTCTTCAATGTACAGATGATTCTTCTCTAAAGAGTGGCTTATTATTCTCGCATATTTCTAAAACCCTAAAGCCTTCCATACATATTCATTAGGAACTCATGTATTCCTCCTTCTGCAGACAATCTTTATTAGCTTTTTCTAGTAGTTAATTCATAAATACAATCGTTCTGCTAGTCTACAGAGCTAGCAATCTGTCTAAGCATAGACGTGCTATGCAGAAATCTGAGCAAATTGCAGAATGCACAAATTATGCATCGACCAAGAAAGACTTACACTGAAGACAGTTTGGGTGTAGTGGTTGGGCAAACCTGTAATTTTAAGAGCACAAAAAATTGTACCAATTGGGGAATGAGAATTAGGTATTTAAGGGCTATCAATAGTGATAGGTGAAAAATGTGCGAAACGGCATCGACGTCTCGTTTTTGACACCGGCGTTCTTTTTTTGGACGCCGGCGCAAATTCGCTGGCAAAAATGCGCCGGCATCCAAAAAAATGGACGCTGGCTTTCATTAATTTATTCGCTGGTAGCGAATCGCGGGCATTCGCAGCAAATTTAGCGTCTGGCGAATAAATTCGCTCATCACTAATTCTCAATCATGTTAGTAGTTGCATAGGCTGTAGTCACAATAAAACATATATTTTATAGTTGCTTTATGTACTGTGTTTTACTATACATGAACTTTTCCCACAAATATTAAATGAGGACCTTTATGTCTTTCAGATCAAAATTTTTTAGAGCAGGGCTTCAGTTAACGCTAGTGTGCAGCTATACAAACTAGACTTTGAATCATAACATACAGTAGTAGAACTGTATCTTATAAGCAAGCAATCTTTATTTTATAAATTAGAGGGATTTTATCACCCACATAAAATATGCATAACTTGTTTGGCTTTCATGGTGCATGTCTCTTAAAAAGAGTAGGGATGTAGCGAACTGTTCGCCGGCGAACTAGTTCGCGCGAACTTCGACTGTTCGCGTCCGCCGCAAGTTCGCGAACGTCGCGCGACGTTCGCCAATAGGCGTTCGCGTCAAAATCGGTCGCCCATTCGACCATTCGATCGCTAAAATCGAACGATTTTCGTTCGATTCGAACGAAAATCGTTCGATCGAACGATTAAAATCCTTCGATCGTTCGAATCGAACGATTTTCGGATGATCGAAGTTCGCGAACAGTTCGCGAACAGTTCGCAAATTTTGCCGGTGTTCGCGAACGGCGTTCGCGAACACATCGGCGGCGGTTCGCTACATCCCTAAAAAAGAGCAGCTTTGATTGCCAGAAAGAGACCACCTGCAGCTGCTAGTACGTGATGATGGGTGGTCAAATTCCACAGCGTCTTCAGATATAGATCTAAAGTACAAAGCTAAACGTGGGAGGGTAATCAATATAGCAGTGGGTTCTGGCTTTATTTTATGAGTTGTACTAGTGATACATAAATCTCTTTGCTTTTCCTTTGCAAAAGCAATTATCGGGGGCTGTTTACTTATTTTGTCCCCCCTCCCCAAAGGGCCTTCTTTGTGATGTTTAGAGTGATTATCTTTTAATCATTGCATGGATGGCTTACAGGTGACTACTTGTGCTAGGGAAATCAATGCCAGATATTTTAGACACAAAAACAGAGTAAGCTATAAGTGTCTGAGCCTTTAGTTTTTCATTGCTGCAAGAAAATCTTTATTCCTTGTTTGTGACATGTTAGGGCCGTTATTTCCTTACTGGGGTATTATAATCTGCATCAGAAATTACCATAAAAGTATATCCATTAGCTATTAAAACAATATTTGTTTATACTAAAGTTGGCTGAGTGACTAGTAGTGATGAGCAAATTTTTTCACCAGGCATGAATTCTGCTTTTTGCTAAACTGTAGCAAAAAATCCGCCACAAAAAATTTTGCTGCAACAAAAAAGTTGCTAAGATAAAATTGTTTTGGAGACAAAAAAGTTACCATAAGAAAAAAATGCCCATTGATTTCAATGAATTTGGACAAAAAGTCCAGAGACAAAAAAAAAAGTTGCTGAGACAAAAAAAGTCACCCATTGACTTTTTTTTTAGAATTTTTTTTTCCGATGGGGTAAAAAATGTGTCCTGTGTAACAAATAATTTTGCCTCCCATTATCTTCAATGCGTTCCACAAATTTTTCCATGAAGTGAAATGGGACAGACTCGCTCATCACTAGTGACTAGATAAGAATCAAAAGCGGAACTTGATAACTGTCAGTTGGAGAAAGGACATTTGAGACACCAAAGGTACTTGAGAATTTAAAAGTTGCTTAAACTAAGTTTGCCTAGGAACAATTTTGCTTATGCATAATGGCTAAGTGAATATTAACCAATAAAAATAATTTGCTACATAATAAAAGACATTGTAAGGGGCTTGAGGGAAGAGATATCTCAGAGCTACTGAATGCTTCTGTAATCTGTGCTTGATCAATAAAGCTTCCTTCTCTGATGAAATCCTCGACGTGGCTCTGCTGAAATTATTGGGAGCACCAATCACCAAGGTACAGAGCCAGCAGCTCTTTCTTTGATTTTTAAACTTGTTTTTGACTATGTATTGAGTATTCCTTTTGGTCACTCTCCTTATAACGAGTTTTTTTCCTTTACATGGTTTTCCCTGAGGGGGCAGATTTACTAAAGGGTGAAGTCGCCGCCACTAGTGAAAATTCCATCCTCAGCGAAATACCATCGGCAAGGACATTGCCTATTTAACAGGCAAAGAGGACCATTTGCTAGAGAAAGAGTACATCGTTAACAATGTTTTGCACCTTTTCATAAGCTTTGCAGAAAGATTTGCAAAACCGCAAAACGGCGAAAAAATGGGTGTCCATTTTTTTTATGAATTCGACTATTTTTTTCTCACTTCAAAAGCTTTAAAGTGAGTTGGGTGTTTTTTTGTGACAACTTTTTTTGTCTCAGATCCTTTTTTGTCCAAATGCATTAAAGTTAGTGGGTGTTTTTTCTTATGGAAACTTTTTTGTCTCTGTGACAATTTCCTCTTGGCGACTTTTTTGTTATGGCAAATTTTTTTGCGGCAAGGATTTTTGAGGTAGTTTTGTGAAAAAATTGCAGATGGCGAAATTCAGACGTTCGCCGCAAATCCATGCCTGCAAAAAGATTCGCTCATCACTTGATAAAAGTGTTTTAAAAGCAGTTAAATGCTACAAAACACTAGAAAGTATGTTGTACACACCCTTAGCCAGCCCAGCTTACAAGGACTTTCTTAATATCATTCATAATGTTGCATGGCTCTTTACAGGTCCTGCTAACAAAGATTGCATTGATTTTATTAAAATTCATACAGACTTAAGGTGCCATCAGGGGTCCATCAACTAACAACTGAATTGTTATTTTTTTGCACAAATCTCAAAAAAATTTGTGTTTTTTTTAAATTTCTTAACAGCAAAATTTAAAAGCTATTAAGAGAAAAAGCACTGAATGCTTTTAATACAAAACTAAACTAAAACAAAAGCCAAATAAAATATGTTGAGGTGCTATAGAAGTTAATGGGAGGTGCACTGATCCTATTGAACCATTTTTGCTTAGTCCATGTTGCATTAATAGCCAAGAGGTAACAGTGAATATTGAATATTTTGTTGCACATTTTCATGCAGATTATTGTCAGTCTAAAGGACCGATATTGGCAGCTTTAATCTGCCCATGTATGGCCACCTTAATTTGTGCTTTATTCAGTCTGCACTGTGTCAGACTTTGAATGCAGTGCTAGTTGTAGAGCACAACCAGACACTGAATGCAAGTTGTGTCCAAGTAAAAAACTGCTACAGTGTCATGTAACTTTACAAGACCAGCAAATTGAAATCTGTACCTCATTCTATATTTGGGGAGTAGGGTGGGAGAAATATTATCCTTGGGTTTATTCCTAATTAACATTTGTATCTCCTTAAAATCTGTCTGTTTTCAATCAAGTTCCAATATAGGGTCTTATTTGTCTCTTATTTTTACATATATTTATAACATTGAAAAAAATTTTTTAAATGGCCATTAATATAATGTAAACATATTCACACATTAACCTTGGGCTGAGTGTCAGGTTCAAATATCATAGTAACTAAGTCAAAGATTTATATTTCATAAGTGAAAAAGTGATCATGGAGTCGTTTCAGATTAATTGGAAACTGGATTGTATTTTTCTTTTGTGTTAATTTCACCTACCCGTTTTGAATAATATCATCAGATAGTATTTTTCAGAGCTTTCAAAATTATATGAATGACCTTGATAAACTCATATGTTATTCATATTTCAACTTCGTAATTCTGAAAATCTGGATGATTGTTCTTGGCTCTTGGGATGTAGATTACAGAGATGTCATCTATATACTTTGGAAATGCAGATAACCTAATTTAAGCCTACACATTGAAAGGATTAAAATCTGCATGGCCTAGTTTCCAAATACTAATTAGGATGCAGCATGATTTCATAAGATTTCTCTAAAAAAACTATATTGTTTTTCCCAACATAAATTTTCATTTAAGTTGATTAACCCAGGGGAAATTTGCACAGAAAAGCTAAAGTAACTATCTGGGATAACTCAAGAAATAATTTTGCATCTTTAGAAAAGTTTAAGAGAAATCACATTTACATTTTGATCAACGATTTCTGTTTGTTCAGCATTGTAGCACAGAGAGATCTTAATCTAAGACATATGAAAGAGTAAATTCAGATCAAGAAAATCCAAAGATGTTTTCAGATATTTACTTTTCAATAAACTATTTTTTAAATAAAGTTCACAGAATTATTCAAGACTATGTAAATATGTTGACAGGATTATATGACAAATTCTGGGAAGTAAACCAATCATAGGACTGTTATATATTTATTTCCTTTTAAGTGGGGGGATTTTCTAAGTGATACATTAAAAATTTTCTCAGAAATCTCTTGAGTTTCGAAACCACAAGCACAAGTACTGCTGGAGTGTTTTCAAGTGCCATCATTCACTTCTCAAATACTGAGATAAAATACATATCCACAAGAAAGAGTATTGCTCTCTACAAATCTGCTGATATTTGTTGCCACTCAAAATCCAGATATATTCTTTTGGGTAATTGCTGACTTTATAGTTTTAAGGCTTGGCTAACTGACTATATATGCATGGAACCAAAACTATAAATAATAAATGCACTTTACTTAAAAAAAAAAAAAAAGAAAAGAAAACTTCCAAGAAATGTTAGATTCTTAAAAACGAGAGTTCTTTTCCTTGTTTTTCATGCAGATAAAGTTTTCTTTATCAGTTTCAGATCAGTTTCTACAAAGATTTATATATTCTGACAAAAGCATACAGTAATATAAAGGTATTTATAGTTATTGAAAGAGGACAATAATGTTTAATCTATGATATGTTTCCGTTACAATATTTCTTTTAATATTATCTTTATACCACTAGTAATACACAAAAGTATAGCTCTGCAGAAATACACTTTTTTTTTTTTTTTAAAAGTAATTTTTATTGGTTTTAAGAAAAGCAAAAAGAAAAATTACAAGGTACATGTATAAACATTGGATACAAGGTACAATTGTATATAAAAGCTTAAGAAATTGCAAGGTTCCACACAATCACAGAATCATTTGTAAGACACTAATTGCTATACAAAGCAGCATCTATCTAAACAATGACAGCAGGGTTAATACGTATCCTATTCAACCAATACTTCCAATGGTCATAAACTTTTGCATAATTTCCCAAATTTTTCTGATACATAATTTCCATCCACGCTTGAGTATCAACTCTATTTATAACCTCCTGTATCTGCGGGTCTAGCACACCTTTCCAGTTCTTGGCTATTGTATATCTTGCAGCTGTTAATATGTGAGAAACAACCACACTACTACCACACGGCAGAGATTCCATATTTAAATTAAGCAGTGCCATATCTGGACTTAGTTCAACCATTTGTGGAAATATTGATCGAATAAGATCCGATACTTTAATCCAGAAGCCTTCTATTTTTGTACACGTCCACCACATATGCATGGTATCAGCGTTTTGGCCACACTTCCTCCAGCACAGGCTAGAGTTTACATCATCAATTTTTGCCAGCTGTATTGGGGTTAAATACCATCTCAACAAGATTTTCCTGCTAATTTCAATATGATTAATACACTTGGTAGCCCTACCTGGCCATTTCAATGCGGCTTCCCATTGTTCAGACGAATATTCCCTATTCAAGTCTTTTTCCCATTTCAAAAAAGAGCTTCCTTTGGTGTCAGTGTGTGTCGTAGACAGTAATTTGTAACATAAAGATATTCCTCGAAATTTCCCACGTTCCGCATTTAAATAAACCTGAAAGGCACTCAGAGCCTCCTCAGTTTTTGTTAAAAATGGGTAAATAATATGTCTCAGTTGGAGGTATAGAAAAAAATTATGTTTCTGGATCAAAAATGTATCTCTAATTTGTTGGAAAGGCCACAGACCTCTGTCATCTGAAATATCACCAATTGTCAAGATGCCTTTAGCTTTCCACTCTAGTAGTTCAAGCGTCGGCAGAAGTGCAAATACGGAATCAATAGTTATATCCCTAAAATTATGTTTCCACCAGTGATTTTGTTTCGTTATTTCTCGCCATAATTGACACAGGTAGGTAGTTGTTGACAATGCTTGGAAAGTACAGTCAGGACTTATAGCTATAGCTCTTAAAGCGTTAGTAACTGTGGTACCCTTTACAGTGGAATTTTCTATATCTAGCCAAAGTTTTTGGGTATCATTTTTCCAACACGCTTTACTAAATTCTAGAGCTGTTGCTTTCATATATGCTTCCAGATTAGGCACACCCATACCTCCCTGAAAAACAGGTCTAAACATCTGATCCTTACTTATTCTAGGCCTTTTACCTTTCCATATTAACTCCTGGAATAACTCTTGTAGCTTTTTAAGTATATCAGTGGGAATTTTTAAGGGAATAGTTCTCATTAAATAAAGTACTTTTGGGAGGAGCATCATTTTAACTATATTTATCCGTGCTATCCAAGAAAATTCAGTTTTGTTATAGAATTGAGCTTCAATTTTTAAGCTATTGTACAATTTACTATAGTTTATCTCCATCATGTGTGCTACTGGAAAGGTCAATTGTATACCTAAATAAGTGATTGAATTTTTGCTCCATTTGTAAGGACATATGTTTCGTATAGTTAAAACAATGCTCTCAGTAACCCCCATATTTAAAATCATACATTTCCCTTCATTTATTTTGTAATAGGAAATTTGAGAAAAGGTATCCAGGACATTTTGTACAGCTTGTAAGGACCTCACAGGATTCGCAATAATTAACAAAACATCGTCTGCAAATAAACTAATTTTATGGGAAAGTGCACCTACTTGAATACCCTCAATATCATTATGCTCTCTTATTGCAGCTGCTAAGGGTTCCATGACTAAAGCAAATATTAATGGTGAAAGAGGGCATCCTTGCCGAGTTCCATTAGTTATTTTAAATTCGTTTGATAAAAAACCAGATGACAAAACTCTAGCTGAGGGACAGGAATAAAGTGCCATAATTGCATTTAGTATAAGGCCATGGAACCCCAGCTTCTGCAGTAAACTATATAAATAACCCCAGTGGACCCGGTCGAATGCTTTTTCAGCATCTAATGAAAGAAGAATCGAAGGCACGGAACGTCTTTCAACTAATTCAATTAGGTTAATGATTCGTCTTGTGGCATCCGGTGCTTGTCTACCTTTAGTAAATCCAACCTGATCACTCTGTACTAACTGAGGAATAATATCAATTAATCTAAAAGCCAATATTTTGGCAAATATTTTAGCATCAGAGTTTATTAGCGAGATCGGTCTAAAGTTACCTGGCCTATCAGGATCCTTTCCAACTTTGGGGATAGTAACTATAGTTGCATGTAAAAATTCAGGTGGGAAATTTGTTTGCAATGCAGCCTGATTAAACGCTTTAGTTAAAAAAGGAGCTAAAGTTCGAGAGAACATTTTATAGTATTCATTGACTAATCCATCTGGACCCGGAGATTTGTTAGATTTCAATGAACTAATCGCAAATTCTACTTCCTTTTGGAGTATGGGGTTGTTAAGGAGCTCAAGTTGAGCAGAAGTTAACTTGGGTAGCTTACTCTCTGCTAAAAATGCGTCAATTTTCTCCTGCACTGGTTGAATTGTTTCAGTACTATCTTTTAGATTATATAACTCTGAGTAATATGCAGCAAATAAATCCGCAATTACTTTAGGGTTCATCTCTTTTCCATTCTTAGAATTCAATAAGTACGGAATTCTTTGGGTAGCTTGCTTATGTTTAAGTCTTCTTGCCAATAGTGCAGAGGCTTTATCACCTTGGTGGTAGTAATTTAGTTTTAACTTCTCATAAATATAAGTTTGCTTAGTAAATGCTATCTCATTTAATTCCTTTTGCAATAGTCGTATTTGTTCACTGGTCTCTTTGGTGGGAAAGTCTTTATTGTTTTGCTCTAGTGTGTAAAGTTTGTTAAGAATGGCAATTTGTTTAGTAGTGCTTATTCGTTTCATACGTGCTTCCACTTGAAGAACTATCCCCCTCAGAAATGCTTTATGAGCTAACCATAAAGTCATATTAGATATCTCCCCATTGTCATTAAATAGAAAGTATTCATCTAGATGTTTTTGAATATCTTGTACATATTGACTATTCTTAAGCCGGAAGGCATGTAATTTCCAAATACGGGGGTTTTTTAAGTTAAAGGCCTCTGAAATATCTGCCGTTATTGGGGCATGATCAGACCAGGTGATATGTCCAATGGTTGTCTTGTGAACTTGTTGTAATACCCATTTATCTGTGATAATTAGATCAATTCTCGAGTACATCATATGTACAGGAGAAAAGTAGGTAAAATCTCTGTCACCTTGGTGTTGAATTCTCCATATGTCATAAAGCTCCTCTCTATGAAAAATTTGTGCGAGTCTTGATTTGGCTTGTTTCTTATTGGATGAGCTGTCCACAGATGGACACACAGTTTTATTAAAATCCCCTAGAATGATTAAGGATCCTTTTTGTTCTTTCTTAGCTAGCTGTATCGCATTCTCAATAAAACTAATTTGACCCTGATTTGGAGCATATATATTCATTATGGTATAAGGAGCATTGTTAATGTGACACACTAGTATAAGATACCTCCCCTCTTTATCACAAATAATCTTTTCATGTTTCAATGAGACAGTGTTTCTAACGGCTAACATAACTCCACATTTTTTTGCCAGCATAGATGCAAAATATATGGTAGAAAATTGTGGGTGAGAGCATTTCGGGGTTTTATTCCTATGGAAATGAGTCTCTTGGAGACAGGCTATATCTGCTTGAGACTTCAGAATCTCGGACCACATCATGGACCGTTTAAAAGGGCTATTTAGCCCCTTGACATTTAACGAAAAGATCTTAAACACCATGATTCTTGTAAAGTAACTCTAGAGACTGCAGTGGTAGATATAAAGCAACCCGAAGTGCAGAATTTCTGCGCCATCTTAAAACCTTAGAGTACCATTCAAAGCAAGTAGTGTGTCTACATATGATATAATAGAACATTCCAAGACTTCTTCTCACAGAACTGGAAATAAAGTGAGCAACTTTGCATTTGAAATACAATGTTATAAGAAACAGTAATAAATTCCAAATATTCAAACTTGACATATTAGGCATCGTGTACCTTAAGAAAAATAAAATTGAGGTAAAAAACCAGAGCCAAACGTTAAACATAATAATAAGAATAAAAAAAAAATAAAATAAAACAAGTAACAGAAACAAATAGCTCTACTAAAAGCGAGCTGATATAGGAGTGACTTAGCTGCTTTATCCGAAACGCCGGATTCAGGGGCTTGAGCTAAGATTATACAGAGATCGAGAGTCGTGCTCTCAGGTCAGGAGTAGGGCAAAACACTTCCTGGGTTAATAAGATAGCACCAGAAGGGAAACCAGAGCATTAAGGGGATGAATGGCGATTAGTACGCTGCGGTGTCATCATCCAGTCACTTGTCACTTGTCGTTTGCGCTTTGCAGGGGTAGCACAGGGAGATTCGGTGGAGTCTAACAAGTTCCAAGATTGCAGCAGATTGCACGCTTCCTCAATAGACGCTGCTATGTGCTGGGCTCCGTTTCTGACAATAATGAGCTTAACTGGAAAGCCCCATTTGTACTGGATATTATTATTTCTTAGAGTTTTTGTGATTCCCATAAATTCTCTTCTTTTAGCGAGAGTGGCGGCAGATAAATCAGAAAATACGAGGATATCCTTATATGGGTCAGGAAGGCCAGAATTTGCTTTGGAGAGTTGTATAAGTGCTTCTTTTACATGAAAGAAATGGATCCGCACTATAGTATCCCTTGGTAGGGAGGAGGGAATACCCTTAGGCTTTGGGATCCTATGAATCCTGTCAATAATAATGTCACTATCTCCTAGAGTGGGAAGGCAGGTTTTCAATAATGTTTGAAAGAAAGCACACAGTTGGTCAGGCACAATTTCTTCTGAAATACCTCGCAGTCTAAGGTTATTTCGACGTGACCTGTCCTCCAAATCTGCCATTTTCAATTTTAAGGATACTACTTCCTCTTCCAGAGCATCATTGGCATCTATTAAATCGTTATGGGATCTAGCGTATTCCCCCATTTTATTTTCAATGTGATTTTTCGCTCACCTATGAGTTGTAGCTCTTTCTGGAACTCAGTCATCATCTGTTTCAATTCCGCCATCATCGTGCCTTTAAACGAGTGCAGCAGGGAAACCATTGTAGCCTCTGTAAGAGGAGTTTCTTTATTATAAGTGCCAGAAGCGCCAAGGATATCCAAAGGAAGAGCACTTTCCTGTGACGATGTTTCTCTGGAACGCATATCCTCATGCGCAGTTATCGGCGCAACGCCATCTTTGTTCTGCCGTTGCCTGTTTTCAATCGCCGAGAAAAACTCAGTAAGTTTTGCTGGGCTTCCCTTCTTCCTTGTTTTCCCCATCAGCGCTGTATCGTACGAGGTTTAGACAGCTCGTGCTGGCTTTTAGAGAGAAGGATCGCCCCTGTGAGCCGGGTTTGTATCCTGAGTGCACGGAGCTCACCAAAGATGCGTGCTACATCTCGCGCGTACAGACCACGCCCCCAGAAATACACTTTTAACATACCAATTATACCTACAGGTTTTATAGTCTAGTTGATCGGCTCAACTTGTCTAACAGGTATCATAGCATATGTGATAATTGTTTTCCCAGGAAAATAAAACAGTTTAAAGTAAAATGTATCACATGTCCCTACAAGAATATTAGCCATTGTAATACACTGTGAGACACAAAAATATATAATCTTACCTCATTTACAACTGCTCTGTAATTCTGCATTTGGAACTGTGGTGAGTTGTCATTTCTGTCCCTCACTACTATTCTTACTTCATGGTTTATGATGCTGCCAACTTTTTTATTCAAGCACTGTACAAGGACAACGATGGACTGGATGGATGACGGCGGCTGTAAAGAAAACATAAGCTTCAATTAATTTTATTTTTACAATCTATTTGATTGAATACAATATCCACGAGTTGTAGCACAAAATATATATGGAACACTAGGGGGATTATTTATCAAAGTCCAATTTTATCTCAACAGTTTCTGCTACAAACTCTGATCAAATCCGCTCAGGTTTTTTATGCTTATTTATTATTACATTTTCCTGAAAATTTGCTTTGCAGGAAAAAAAAATCAGATTTTCATGATATTTTCGGCTTTTTCACCCAAAAACTCAGATTTCTTATGCTTTTTTACCTGAAAACTCAGAAAACTTCAAAAAATCACTGGGATTTCTCCCACTGACTTATGTGCAACCTCGTCAGGTCTGAGATGCCGGATTTTCCATTCTTCCATCGATTTTATAGAAAAAAAAAATCACAAATGTGATTTTTGCATTTGGAATTTATTAATAACCCCCTAGGGGGTCTGGATATATAATACCTAAATATTCAGTGATCATCATTGACACAATGCAAAAGTATATATGTTAACACAAACTGTATATTTTATCAAGAAGGTATTAGACATCACCAAGGGATTCGATTATCATGTAAAAAGACATACTGATATATTTCATGGATCTCAAAAGTGACTTGTAATTGCCTTAATAATTACTCCAAAGTTGTGCAGTTCATCTTATCAGTATTATCAACCCAACATGTATTTGTCAGAGCAGTCTTTATTTGAAGTCATGTAAGGCGAGTAAGTAAGGCTAGTCATGGCATTTAATGGTCTTTTTTTCACAAAATAAAAGTTTAAACATTCATTCATTTTAGTACAGCATAAAATTAATGTACTCTGTGGAAGCAGAATATAGAGAAGTATATATAGAAGTCTCTCTCTCTCTCTCTCTCTCTCTCTCTCTCTCTCTCTCTCATGTATCGTGGATTGTTTGTGAATTTCTTATGGGCTAAATAAATCACCTATTTTCATGCAGCAACTATTTTTGGTGTGATTCTGGATTTTGTCTATCATGTTTTTATGCAATGTCATTTCATTTTTGGCTCCTAAAGAAGAAATTCATTTTACTTTCTTTAAATCAATGTTCTTTTCAGAGGTGGAAGAGCCTCATTGTGCCAAGGAATCTAAAATAATGCTTACCCTGCAGTGTAATCATAGTTGTTAAGTCATCAATAGCTTTAGACAATGTTGGCTTCAATTAACAGCTGCAGGACAGTCACACTATATGAGATAGATTTTACTCAATGAAAAACAATGAGTAGAGAACATACTACAGGGACAGTTTAACATACTTATTACACTAACTGCCAGGAAATTTATTGTACTGAAAATATTTAAAGTAACATTTTTTAGGCATTTTGATTTACTACAGTTTTAATTTAAGTACCATGTACAACTGCAATCATATGCTAAATGTTTGGAAGGGAAGAACATTGAAAAACAGTTTTCACTTGTATTCATTCATATATATTTATTCAAAATTTCCTGTAAAAGCTGTGTTGAAGTTTCTTTGCTGAAAAACTACAAAGCACCTGCCAGGCTGCTTCTAAAATTTACAGAAGCCGTATATTTTATACACAATTATTTAACCGGAGGCATGTCTACCTACTTTTTCTTAAATGTTTTTTTCAAAACAAAATTTTTAAATTTAAGGGCAGATTTATCAACTAATTTATGGAATTATCAATTACCGTTAATCCTTTAATAATGACTGCAGCAATTTATTATGCTAACTATGGAATCTTTCTGAATCAATTAAATTGAATCAATCACCTTGAAAATTATCAAGGGATGAAAACATAATTCTGCCCCGGTAAGTTCTCACCATGAGAAAGCAGTTTTGGGCTTCAGTCCTTAAGAGGGATATACATGAGCTGGAGAGAGTGCAGCGACATGCAACTAAACTGGTTAATGGGATGGAAGATTTAAATTATAAAGGTAGACTGTCAAGGTTGGGGTTGTTCTCTCTTGAAAAAAATACGCTTGTGAGGGCACATGATTACTCTTTATAAGTACATTTGAGGGCATTATAGACAGATAGCGGGAGATCTTTATTCCCATAAAATGGATCATAGCACCAGAGGCCACCCTTCTAAATTAGAGGAAAAGTACATTAATTTGAAACAACGTAAGTGGTTTTTCACAGTTAGGACAGTGAGGTTGTGGAATGCACTGCCGAATGATTTTGTGATGACTAATTCTGTTATGCCCTTAAGAAGGGCTTCGTGGATGATTACTTGGACAAGCATAAAAGGCTATAGTGATACTAATCTACAATTAATATAAATATGGGCTTATATAGTTCATGTGAGTGCATGAAGGGGTTATTGTAAATGTGTGTGTAAAAGTATATGCTCTGAGCTTCAGTTGGAGGGGTTGAACATTGTGGACTTTTGTCTTTTTTTTTAACCAACTTAACTATATAACTATGTTAATTGCTTCCAGGAAAGTGGATCAGTATTGATATTGACCACAGGAATGTCAAAACCACAACACAAGCAAGCTGATTTCATGAGATATGCAGCTCTTTGCAACTCCAGATAAGTCTACAACTTATCAAGCCCACTGACTCCAATGCAATTGGTGCAAGAAAAACACCCAGTAACTTGAAAAAGATTGCATGCATGTATTTAGCTAAATTTTCCATGTTTTCACACATTTTCAGTAAAAAGCAGCTGTATAACTACCCCTCTAAGGAATGAGTGTTCCTTCAGGATTATTATTGCAGTAAATATTATTTTTTCCTTAATTCAAATGAGTTTAGATGTTTTAAAGTTCAGACACCTGAATATTAAATAATTACCTGTCTGTCATCTCATAAGAGTACAAATTTATTAGCAGTGGATCAACAAAGAAAATTAGCAAGAGACGTTGAAATGTTTAATCCCCAATGCCAACTCTGCAAAATAAAATTATATCTTAAAAGATAATTATAGTTTTCTACTATATGAAAAGAAAATCTAATTGTGAAATGTGTTTAAAATATTATAAGAGCCTGTAGTACCAAAAATGAAAAATAATTTTCTGTTCTATAGACCAAGGTGGACACTATGTTTGGTCACATTTTCATGGGGGCACAGATCTGTTTATACAAGTAAGTAGCAGAATTTGTCTTTATATACCTGTATTTAGTTTTGCTCAATGAACATATGAACATGGCTGACGTATAAAATAGTTTTACTGTGTTTTAACTGATGTTGTACACTAAGGGGCAGATTTACCAAAGTTTGAATTGTAAATTTGAAGTCAAATTCAAATTTTTTGGTCAAACTCACAATTTCGAATTTAAAACCACCCACTCAAATTGAATTCAAATGTGGGATTTATCACATCTTGACCCTGGAAACAGTTCTACTATGCTTTGTCACCTAAAACCTGCCAAACTCATGTAGAAGTCAATAACAGAGGTCCGTTGAATCATTTAAAGATGTTAATAGCCTTCCTGACATTTAAGTTTTTTTCAGAGGAAAACTGGATTCAAATTCAATTCAGATTTATGGGTCGTTCATATTCAATCGAATGTTAGATGTTTGAGTTTTTTCTTAAATGACCTCCCATTCGATTTTTGAGTACATTAGAATTTATTAGATAAAAAAATTCACAAAACATCGAAATTTGACCCCCTTCGATTCTGTGTAAACATTGGTAACTAAATCTATAGCTTGGATAAAGCAAATGATTTCTCACTCACAGATCTCTGGATTCCCTGCCCTGCATAAATACGGACTTTTTTTTGCTGCCCATTATTTTTTTTACTAGATACATGAACTTAAAGTTGACTCTAAAATGTTGATCAATGTGCAGCAATAAGGCATACTGTAAAAATACCTAAAACTACAGAAGGTGGGAAAACAATGACTGTAGCTCTATTGTTACTATACTGATTTAATAAATAGCCACCATCTCATTCTTATTTCTTCATGTGTTCTACTTTTCTGAAACAATATCCCAACCTCCAAAGCTTTTTTCATATCCAGTACTAGCTGTTCAACTTCATTCATGTTCAAAGCCAGCTCTCCAGTTTCAACCCCAGAAGTGGGGCAATAGCATTGTCCTGAACCCCTGATAATGGAGTCACTCCAGGTTATTTTCATTCCTGATTATTATTATTATCATCAAGTATTTTTAGAGCACCTGCATATTGTGCAAAGCTGAATGCCAGGAATACTCCCAACTATGAGTGTGGCTCTGCCACACTGCAGCCTCAATCTGGGCACCCGCAAGTTTCAACCACTAGTCGGTGATCTCTTTCTGCAAGCTTAAAATATATAATGATTGTAACTATCTTTAATTTTTTTCTTAAAAGGAAATAGAAAATGTAGTGTTCTTCTGGGACTTGAAAAATGGACCTCCCAGTTAGTGACTGCCCTTCCCTAACTACTGGTCCAGGAAGGCAGCCAGAAGACTCCTGGTGAATTTGTTTTTTAAACTCCCAATTGTCTCAGCTAAATCCAAGCAGTCTCAGTGACTATTTAGAGCCAGCAAATCAAAGATGAATGAACTCTACTTGATTTAAATGCTTCTCCTAAATTTTTACTGGCTTACGCATTGTTGCTCAGTCTGCCCTGCTTCTTCTCTTGCTTTATCTTCTCCAGTTTGTCCACTTTCTTTGCCCACCTCTCCTTCTCCAATTTGTTGTCCGCTATCTCTTCACTGCAACCAACATCATACTGTACTGCTTTTTTTGCCAACTCCTGCTCCAGATCATCTCCCACTCTTACTCATCGAGTACCTTACTGTACCCCTCCCTTGGCCATCAACTGCTTCTTGTCCGAAAGGCTTACTATCCTTCTGTTAATGTGTAGTGTATCAGAGATTTCCTCTCAGCAAATTTCTTACTGCATTCTTACTCAGTAATACTATTAAAAACGTTTACTATTTTAATGAAAATGTTAGTACGGGTATGTTAGTATGTTAGGCATATGAGAGGTTCAAATTATATTTTCCATTTAATGTAAAATGTGAATTAAAAATAAACTGTAAATTATTTGTTTCTGAATTTATATATTTAAATATGTATAAAAGGCTGTTGTTCCAGCCGAAACGTTAGTTTTTGTGTGCCTATATTAAAGACTTTGTATTTTTTGCCATAAGACCTATGAGTGCTTCTTCTATGGACTATGTGGATACTGATATTTGATGCTTGCACCCAGGCATAATTTTTGCAATTTTCGTGAGTGCCGATACCTACAAACAAGACTACATATTTAAATATGTATTTATATATATATATATATATATATATATATATATATATATATATATATATATATATATATATATAGTCAACTACATATATATATATATATACACACACACGCGGTCCACAAGTCCTCCGCACACCATTGCGTTGCAATTACCCAGGTGCTACCAATAAACTGCAATATATATATATATATACATAAAAATAAAAAAACAAAATTGCATTAATACATGATGAAGTTCTACCATTAGATTTAATGTGGTATTCTCTCAAGGTTAAGTAGCATTTCTACAAAAGCAATCATTTTACAAATCAAAATAACATTTTTAAAAATAGGTATTTTCAGAATTACATATATATATATATATATATATATATATATATATATATATATATATATATATATATATATATATATATATATATATATATATATATATATATATATATATAGTTATTCCAAAAAGCAAAAGAAACAGTATTTAACAATCAATAATTAATTGAAGTGAGAGTTTGTATTGGTAGCCAAAGGCAAAGGCACTGTGATTTCCAAGCTATAAATTGCACTTCATGCATAAAGCAAAGACTGTTCCACACTAGTAGGCTTTCTCTTTGAAATATTGCATAAAATCAGTATATTCATGATTTTACATGATGAATAATTCAAAAGAAATAAAATGATAAAAAGTTATTGTTGTGTTTTCACTCTATTTTATATGTCTGTGTATTCATAAACGAATGTGTTTGTTTTCCCTTTGTCTGCATAGGTTTCTTCTGGATGTACCAGTTATGCCCCACTCATCAATACCATACAGACAGGTTGACTGACTCTGGAATAAATTGACAATAATGTGTATGAATGTTATAGGGAACTTTAATTCTGACCTCATCAGGGCAGAAAAGGATTTGTAGAAATGACGTTAGGGCTGCAATAATACAGTGCCTAGCTTGTTTCACCAGCAACCAGCCAGCATCTACTGTCTGTTTATTTACTATGGGTTTTTTGGTCTGGAGCTAACATTGACAACTACTACTGTCCCAGTATTAGTGATGATGAATGAAACTGGCCTGTTCAGTTTGAAATGGCAAAACACACATACATTTTGCAAACTGCATTGTAATTCATTTTTTAAACGAATCTTGAAAAATCTGTGGTTTTACTGTATTTCTTAAAAAGTTAAATTTGAGAGTAAAAGTTGTCGAATGCCTATAGATTTCAATGGGTGCTGCACTGATCTGATTGGACTATTTTGAATAAATTCAGAATTTTAGACGTTTTCCGATTTTTTTTTTTGCTACGCATTGTCAGAACAACAAGTTTTTTTGGAGGTTTTGGAGGTATTCACATTTTTGTAGCACTTTTTTTTGCTCTTACTTTTTTTATTGTAATTTTTTAATACATTCCATGGTATTTGTGATTTTAGAGAACGTGAGTTTAGTTGTGGTTTCAAAAACTTCAAAAACCACTAAAATTCAACCTTTAATAAATTGGCCACCAAATGTATTAGCGTCAATGGCCATTTTTTCTCAAATGTAGTTGAAAGAAAAATATACTTTATAGCTAATAGTGAGGATCAGTCTTGTACAATTCCTATTGCAAAGGACAAAATATTTTCAGTGGGTTTGCTGAATTATGAATAAATAAGAGCTATAAATAAATTATAGAATCTTCTTTTTTTCTTATTTATATTTCTAACAAATTGCCACTTCAGCTATAGATGATACAGTAAATAATTACCATTAACTGACAGCAGATGGTGGCCTTGAAATCTCCTGAATATACATGGTATATGTTAATAATGCTTCAGCGTTTAAATTATAATCACTCATTAATTAAACATTTTTTTTAGGGCCAATTCTAAATTGGGCATCTGATTTCATATAAAAAGTGTGTGGGAGCAAACTATTGTCAAGACGAAGGTAAAAAGTTCTAAATTAAAAGGGTTAGCTGTAAATGGCATTATCAAAAAACCTTTGTAAAGAGGATGCAACTATGAAATTACCAGGACTAATTAGCAAAATAAATTGCAATCATAATTACGAGTAATAATTTAGAATAAGATTTATGAATTTGAAGAAATATCATAAATTCACAGTATATAGCACAAGGTTTATAAAATGTGGCTGAAATAGCATATGACACAGTCAGATTCTTAATGACTTAAATGATGTATTACACAGCCTGATGTAAGTATGATCAGAACATATATTCTCAGAAGTGATGGGCAAATCTGACCTGTTTCGCAATTTTTTTTCGAAATGCTGTAAAGTCGACAAAATGCATTAAGGTCTATGGGCATCACATTTTATTTGAGGCACAAACAATTTTTCACCCATTGGAGTCTATGGGCATAATTTTTGCTGGCGAATTTTTGCGTCAATTTCTCAAATGTATTCGCCAGTGGCGAAACATGGAAATTCGCTGTGAAAATTCTAGGCGCCCTTTGACTTTAATGTGCATCAGAATTGTCGCCAGTGTCAATATGAAAATAAGGCTGAAGGGTCTTATTTAGTGATGGGCAAATTTAAATTTGCAAATTTTCCCGCGAAATTTGTGAAATGGCGAAAAACTCGCAAATGTGAATTTTGCCGCCAGCGACAGTTTCGATGCCGACGGCAAATATATTTTGACGCCGGCATCAAAATTCACGTTTTGCGAGTTTTTTGCCGTTTTGCAAATTTCGCGAGAAATTTGGGAATTTAAATTCGCCCATCTATACTATACTATATCCAGACTATATCCAATGTGATATCTACATTTGCTGCATTTGCTTTGAACCTGTGATAAATCTGTTAATTGTGATATTCTTAAAACCTACAAATGTAAAAGGTGTACAATAGTGATGAGTGAAACTTTGCCAAATGCACTGGAGGCAATGGACAGGTTTTTGCAGTGTTTTTCTTGTGTCAATGGGCAATACAGTTTATTAAAAGCCAAATGCAGAGTCAATAGTGTTTTTTCTTGTTTTTCTTTTGCTAGCACCAAATAAATTGGAGTCAATTGGCATTTTTATTAGCATTTTTCATTGTATTAAATGAGTCAATGGAGGGTTTTTTCTCTGTTTCCTGTGTGAAAAAAAAATTCTGAAAAAAAAGCAAAATGCCAAATTGAAGCTTTGAAACAGATAAACAAATAAACTTACATCTCTGTCCAGAACTCTTCCAGTACTGTTAAGGTATAGCCTTTGTGTTTTTGCCTCTAAAATGACCCAGAAGTCAGTATTATCTTTCAAGGAAAGTTCTATAGTGGCATCTGGAACTCCTGCTGTCCCTTTGATTTGCATACTGTCCACAATTATTGTGCCTGTAAAAAAATGAACAGATAATTATGTAGACCAACAGGGATATCACTTTTCATCAATAAATCAATAAGTGCATACAATTTGAACACATTACTTTTCTCTGTGTCAATGACAAGAATAGATAAATGGAGGGCACTACTGTATAGGTAAAATTGTATCAGAATATATCAATAGACATAAAGTGAAAAAAATCCCAGAAATACACCCACGTGGTGTTTCTAAAATACTAATCTACTGTTATGGGCCTGCACACTTAAAAAAATATTTACACACAAAGGTGGTAAAAAAAACAGTAATGATTGTCAAATACATGCCACCAATTTGTAACCATATTATGTAAGCAATACAAGGAAGTGAAAACCCCTTGAAAATGTTACGCCGAAATGTTGGGGTAATTCTCACTTTTTGGCAAGAGTATCTGCTTCCTTGTATTGCTTACATAATATGGTTACAAATTGGTGGTAAGTATTTGACAATCATTGTTTTTTTTCAAATTTAACTTCGATATATACTCTTAAATTGTACTTGTGTATGATAAATGAATTATTTACATAAAAAACCTATTTTGCAACACCACCTTTGTGTGTAAATATTTTTTTAAGTGTACAGGCACATAACAGTCAAGTTGATGACAAGAATGAAACAGATGTATTATTATTGATCAAAATGAGTATGTAAAAATCAGTATGATATATCTTACATAGAAATGCATTTGGTATTTATTTTTCTATAAAAAAAACGAATAAAAGCCATGTAGACTATATAAACTACAAATACATTTCTTATATATATATATATATATATATATATATATATATATATATATATGAAGCATAGACTTTTTATGCTGCACATATTAATGGAAAATAACTAATTCAACATATTATCTTCGATGTTATGGGGGAAAAGCTTTTTAGCATCAGTATCTGCAAATGATAATATATGTCTTGTAGGCCTTCAATTGTATGCCTTTATCTGACCCATGATGATCAGTGATGGGTGAATTTCTCCCATAACATTCGCAAATCTCCTGCGAAATTTGCGAAACAGTGAAAAATTTGAGAAACTAGATGATTTGTGAAAATTTGTGAAACTTGATGATTGACACCCGTGTCAATTTTGGAAGCGCGTCTGATCGCATCAATTTTGATGCCGGCGTTAAAGTCAATGGGCGTCCGAATAGTTTTGACGATTTTGAGTGATCAACTTTTTGGACATTCATTCAAAACTTTTTGAGGCCAGTGAATTTCCGCTGGAGTTTTGCAAATTTATTCGCCAGTGCCAAAACTCAGAAATTCGCTGTGAATTCGCGCCAGGTGAATTTATTTGCCCATCACTAATAATGATTATGCAAATCAGCTAAAACTTATAGGATGCTTTATTAAAAAGAGGTTCGGTTTCCCCCCCTGCTTGGTTTTAAGTACAATAAAAAGTAAGAGCCCTCCATTAGTTCTCTTGCTAAAAAGCACTGTTCATGGTCAGATTGCACTCTGCATCTTGCATTGTATAAAAACAAAAGATATCAGGTTAGGGCTAGGGTTGGGCGGATTTGAACCATTTTGCTTCGACAAAAATTCTCTACCAGCGAAATGTCGCCGAAATTTTAATTTTTTTGTCCATGCGCCACCATACAAGTCTATGGGTGGGGGTTTCCGGTAATTTCACAATGTTTTTGGAGTTTTCGGGTGAAAACTCTGAAAAATTGGGAGTTTTTGGGGAACTTTGACCACTGACCCCTAATTTGAGAGTCTGAATGATGTCCAAAATAAGGGGCAGGTAATGGATGAATGTGACACTCAAATATCTTCTCTCTCATGAATACAGAGCTACCAAACGCAAGCCAACTGCTGTATTCAAGTATTATACAAGACCATTTTTTTTTCACTTTTCACACTGCCTTCCAAATTTTTTGCATTCATGAAAAGCTAAAGCTAAGCTTTAAAACTGAATGTCTATGCTCTGATGACTAATTCTTTTCTCACTGTTGCACATGGTCTTACCCGATCTGAGATGCAAAAATTATTGTAAACCATGCTCAAGACAAAATAAAAAGGATACAAATATATACAAAATGTCCATGATCAATGATAAATTCTCCCAGCTAATGCCTGTTAGAAATGTGTAAATTAAAAAAATATTAATTTTTTTTCATAAGAAATTGATGACTATATGTTAAAAATATAGCATTCAGGATTTCCTGCTCTTTTTTTTTTTAGATTCTATTAGACAGCAACAATGTACTGTAAATGGTTTCTGGCATTGTAATTTGACCCATTCTGTATACAGGTTGTTAAATTATATATAAGAACAGCAACAGAAATTTTGTAGATATTTATTTGTATTGTTTTCTTTGTAACATTCATAATTTTCCTACAGACAGTATATATATTTACTTAGTTAAACTGTTTATGCTTCCATACAGTATTCCTGTATTCCTAAAACCATTAAAATTTAAATGACTAATGTGTCCAGACATCTGGTTTTTCTATCTTAGAAAGAAATGCTAGAGAAAATTTGAATTCTGAATTCACATCAGGAATTCCCCTTAGTCCATCTTCTTGTACTAGCACAGGAAAGCACCAACGTTTATCAACTTTTTTCCTTGATAAAATGTACTATTTGTTTTCTAATGAGACAATAATAAAATGGAGAGTGACTGTCAAACACTTTTTCCATATTGTAATTAAGAGTTGGAGAGAAACCATGAAGGAATAGACACTTTGAAGAAAACAGGCCACCAAATAGAAGTAGCAAAAAAGTCTTCATTCACAAACATAGTACAATAACATTGTGCTGTATCAGTATGATGTACGTGAGAACACAAGAGTTCAATAATGTCTTTACTGTAATGAAGTTATTCAGTAGAATTGCTGCAAAGAATGTTTGCACTTTTTCCTTCCTTCTTTGGGGCTCTTGATATGTCAACTGAAAGTAAAATCTTAACCATGAGCCTTAGCAAAGACATTAGGCCATGATGAGAATAGTATTTAACAACAAAATAAAGGTTCAGTGTGTTGTAAATGTGATGCATTAGAAACAATTTATTCTCTGCAGTAGAACAGTTCTACTACTGGCTAAAAATAGCAGCTCATTATATTGTATCTTGTTGTATTTCACTGTCAACATTAAAGAAAATGATGTAGCTTGCTTTACTATATGTTCCGCAGGAGATGCCACCGGAGATGGTGCCATAAATTATGTACTTTCCCTTGATAATTATTCACCTATAGCAACCTTTTCTATCTTGCTAAGAAATACACCTTCAGGGTAAATCAGAATGTATCCACTAATTGCAGATAACTTCCGACAAATTGAAAGACATTGTAACATTGGAAACAAATAAATTAAAGGAACAGTAATACCAAAAAGTGAAAAGGTTTTAAAGCAATGATAATATAATGTACTGTTGCGCTGCATTGAAACACTATTATAGTGCCACGGGGGCAGCTATTCAAGCACATGATACACAGTAGATAACAGATAAGTACTACTATAGTTTATATAAACAAGCTGCCATTTAGCCACGGGGGCAGCTATTCAAGCACAGGATACACAGTAAATAACAGATGAGTTCTGAAGAATCCCATTGTATACTGCTCAGCTTATCTGTTATCTGATATTTATTGTGTGCCTTTTCTCCTTTTTCAGCTTTGAAGGTAATACAACTTGTTAATTGAGAAATGTGTGCAATGTTATACCTGTTCAATTAGAACAATCATGACCTTAAAATTAGTGATGGGCGAATTTATTCGTGAAACGCCCGCGAAAATTCGCCAGAAAAAAATCGCCGGCGCCAAAAAAACGGCGCAGCTAAACGGCGCAAATTCGCCCATCACTACTTAAAATATAATGTAATAGTATATGTCAACAAAAAAGATAGGTGACCAATGTTGCACTCTAGACAGAAAGTAGACCACAGTTTACACCCATTGTATTTCTCTAACCAAAACTTCTAATTTATACACAAAGGCTCAGGATATCAGCCACATAGCTATTGTTATTGTCCTTGGCTTTGTTTAATTTTTATAAATTGGTGTCTTATAAATTTTAATATCTTTGGCTTTCCATTTTCTTATCAGAAATCATATTCTCTACTGTTGCCGCCTCACAAAGGTAAGAGTGGTCTACAGACTGATCCATATTACCGTAGAGTCTCAAAGAAATATAAATATTAATTTGATCACAGTTGAAACTTGTGATTTTACAAAAACCAATTCCAAATGTTACAAAGATTCTATCCACATAATGTAATGCCCAATTTTTTTTAAATGATAACTTTATGCCCCTCTTGATGTACTATGTCCATCCTCAAATTTTAAAGATTACAGAACATAACATGATTCTCTGGGTTTAAAATCTTTTGGTGTTTGTTTTCCCTTAAAGAATAAATTACAAAAAGAACAAAAAGAGAATTTCATACAAGGGGTATAAGTAGCTATTACAGTAGATTGGGAATATGAAAAATCTCTCTTAGTACATCAATGTTGCTGCAGACGTTTATGCATATTTATACATAAATATTTACACATGCAACTAAGGTTGAATATCTTATTATTTAGAGATATTTAGAGGCGCAAAAGACAAAAGAATGGTTAAACTTGCTTCTGTAGATAACTTCTGCAAACCATGCTAAATGAATACCCAAGACAATACAACTGTTATTCATCCATATGATAGTTTGACTAATGTTATCCTAAGCGCACTGTCATCAGTGGACTGAGAATAAATATAACATCACAGGCCACAAAGATTTATGGAGTTTCACAATACTGTAGAAAAGACAAACATTATAGTTGCTCCTATGCTAATGAATTAATTGAGAACCTAATGGGAATAATACATGTCATGAATTTAAGTTTTCATTCATTCATTCATTCATTCATCTATTGGTGTCTAACGACAAATGCAGTTCTCTCTCCAGGGTTTTGTTGTTTTTTGAATTCTGCTACACTATGAACGGTTTTTCTACCATTAGTACAGGGGCATACAGAGTGTAAAATTGATCAATAGAGATGGGTGAATTTTTTTGCCTTGTTTCGCTGCAGAAATGACGCCCATAGACTTGTATGGCGTCGTGCGTCAAAAAGACACGCATCAAAAAAAAAACTTTAACGGGCGTCGGCGACATTTGATCACCTTATGGCCCGTACACAGAGCACTTGTGCCTATATCAGGGTAGTTTTCATTTTGTGCTTTTTGCCTTTCAACAGATTTAAAATATGGCACAAGGCACATAGCAGTCTCAGAATAAAATCCCCTATACTCCATTTATCCAAAAGCTTGGTGGTGCTTGGTTTTGCTCTGTGGATGCCCTAGCTTTATAGCTTTTTATAGAGCTTTTTCTCAAAATAGTACCAGATTGAGACTACAGCTCACATGAGGAGGCTTACAGAACATCATGACCAAGTGTGGCCCATATAGTATGCACCTGTTTTTTGCATATTGCACCTTGGCTCCCAGTTGAAAATGTAGCCCTTTAAAGCCCTATCACCTGAACCAATAGCTACAAAAAAAAATTAATTGCTAAATGAGCCTTTTTTTAGTTGACAAATTGGCAATAAAATAATCCTAAAGCATTTTATGGCATTGGACAAACAAGTTATTCTATTGGATTTGGCATATAAAGCACAACTCCTTCTTCATAGAAACATAGAATGGATAAAAGGTACAACATTACTGCTCATGGCTTCACATTGACTACTGTTGGGAGAATGATAGAAGAATACAGCACTACCACCTGTTGTGTGTTTTATGGATCATAAGGACCATGGGCTACTCACAATGCTTACAATTTTCATCCCTGCTGATATTCCTGAACACTCATTGGGACTGGCTTCATACAAGTTAATCAAGATCTGAGACCTATATGAACACTTTGCATTTCTTCCATTTAACAGAAGTAGAGACTTGTTTTTGACTTTATGTCACTACACCCTAGGTTTCTGATAATAATTATTTTAATATTATTTTAAGACACTGATCAAATAAGAAAAGGTTAAAATATTCATAATACTCATACAGATCGATTACATAGAAAGAATAATGCTACATAACATAGTACATGTGCCATAATGGTATAATAGTGGAGACCTTTAATTAGTATAATATTTAAAACACAGATGGGTTAATTTGTCAGTATTTTTAGATCTTTATAGTGTCGTTTATGGCAATTAACACAGCAAGCTAAACTATTTATCTAAGTTTAATAATGAGCTCAAAGTCTTTTCCTTTTACTATAATCTCCTGCTGATATTCTGGGCTGTTTTATCTGGTATTCATCCATAAGTAGAAATATTCAAAATTAATTTTCAAATCATATGTTGCTTGGGATGTAAACGTTTCTGGTAAGATCTTATGGTCACTTTTAATAGAAGGGACAATGTCTCCAAATGTTCCAGTTCTATCTATTAAGGCTAGACACATGATTAGTTGTTAGCTAAGGCATTAGCAAAAGCATGTACATTTTTCGTGTTAGCTTCCTTAAACCAATGCTTGATGTTGGGAAAGTTCTACCTAAAGAGATCCTTTTATGTGACATTAAAGGTAGAATAAAACCCCAAAAGTGACAGACCAGCTAATCTGTATAAATTTGGGATAGCTAGTGCTCCTTCTGTAAAAAAGTATCCATACATAAGCAAGTTAAGCCCCTCCACATTGGGTTTGTAGCTTTAGGACCCATGTATGAGTGCAAACCTACAGTCAGCATGACTAATCATGTGCCACGGATTCACCAGATATCAAAATATTAAAAATCCTGTTGGGTAAGGGTCAAATTGATATAATGAGCCTGCATATTGGATTGTTGGCTGGGGACCCAAAGATCAAATAATTCTGACTGGGCCCATCACATTGTTGAATCCCTAAGACTTTGCCAAATGAGCAGATCTATTTATGTATAACTGGCTTAAGTTATATTAAAACACATATATATTTATATTTATATCTTCTCTGCCTCACTTGCTGGGTCTACTCTGTATAAAGTCTTTTGCTGATTGTATTTAATATGTTAATTATCTGTTCTACATAATACAAATTCTAATCAGCAACGGCAATCTGCCTGCTGATTTAAAATTCTGTATGGCCCAGTGAATCTAAATATTACACCAAGACGAAGCTAAGTATAAATAATGCATTTACAGTTCTATCATTTATTCAATTAAATATAAGGAAGCAACAATCCTTTCAAAAATCCTTTCCATTAGCTGTTATGTACAAAAAATGAAGATAATTTATTATAGCTAATGTCACAGACATAACTACTATGGTATTATATTACTATTGTAATACAACTTTTATATTATGTGCCATGACTAAAATGTGTGATAATATGTTTGTATCAATGTTGTTATGAAAAATCTGCACCCCAATGGGATAAAATACCGGTCAACATTATGAGAGTGATTTAATACAATAGTAGTATTATTTCTTCACCTACATGGCCATCTCAGTTTCACGAAGTTGAAGCGAAAGCCCATTCATTACCTGAGCAGCCAATCATCATCCCAGTTATGTATTTTGCCCTTGGTCAGCAGATTTTGTTTTAGTTTTAGGGTATCTTTTGATAATATAGTGGTACACTCACAGAAGACATGGACCAGCCACATCTGTCTTGAAGATCACTCATGTGCTGATAACTATAGAAATTACCTAGAAACTCACTGAAATAAAAAAAAAACTCTCACTCTTGTAAGCTTGGCAGGTGGATAGGTATGATAGTAGGATTATACTGTACTTAATATTGCAGGTGCCAACAAGGATAGGAAAAAGGGACAATTGGATATATGGATAATAGACCCTACACTTGTAAATACACATTATGTACATCTATATGTGGATCTGTAACCCTACAGACATGGCTACACTTTTAGGAACCCATCAACCGCAGGCTTACTTTACAAATGTCCCATCACATAATGGAAACAAAAATTCCCAACACAAATAAACATAAAATTGCTCAGAGTGTTCTTCAAAGCACTTTTGCAAATAATGTTTTTCCCTAACTTCTTTCTTTTTCTCTTAAAACCAACTTCTCTAAAATTGCTCAGAGCACTGCTATAAACACCTTTGCAACATAAATTTTTATAGTTTTCAAGATATTCATAGCTTTTTAAACTACAATGTGACCCGTTTTCCAGAATGCTTGAGACCTGGGCCTTTCCAGATAATCAATATTTCCATATTGGATCTTCATACCTTAAGTCAACTAACAAATCACGGAAATAAACCCAATAGGCTAGTTCTGCTTTCAGTAAAGATTGATTATATATTAGCTTGGATCATGTAGCAGGTTCTGTTTTATTATTACAGAGAAAGAGATTTTTTTTAAAAAAATAGGATTATTTGGATAAAATGGAGTCTATGGGAGATGATCTTTCTGTAATTTGGAGCTTTCTGGATAACAGGTTTCTGGATAATGGAGCCAATACCTTTGGTAATATAATGAAAATAATGCTACCATACCACCTGTTCTTCATTTTGGTTGGCTTATTACAGTCGGCTGAAAATTATTTTCTTTTAATTCTATAAAATTACAATTACTCTGATTAAGCAGAGAAATTGCAGAGTAACTTCACACTCCTTTTGTCATGTAATTCCTTTTTAGCAGACTGTAGCCAGTTGTTCGAATTGAACCGGAGGTGGCTTACTGTTTCAGCTTCATTAAATTTCAAATTTTAAAAGCTGCTAATATCTTCAAGACTAGATACTGTAAAATGTAAATTGCAAAAGTGCTTATAGCAGTGCTCTGAGCAATTTCAAAGAAGTTAGCTTGAAGCATATTGTGCACCAAGTAATGTACAGTATGTTACTTAAAGAAATCTAATGACAGATAATGTTCTACCTAAAAACGCATATGTTTTTAAATCAAAACGGCACTATAGCCTTTAAAAGTTTCTCACTAATAATTACAGACTAGCCAGCTTTGAGTTGCTCAACCTACAATTGCTCTTTTTGGTGATTAACCTGCAGAGCTAAAGAAGTGCATCTAATGTGTCTTATTGAGCTTCATTATTGAACTTAGACACACAATAATGGTTTGCTTGGCTGGAATCTATTGTTACAGGAACACCATGTAGTTTTGCTTAGCTACCAGCAGAGCAGTTAAGAAGGCAAGCACATTAGACAAGGCGCACATTCATGAGGAAATGATTAATGGAATCGCACACTATTTGAACAGCTCAATGATCATTGACAACGATTAATACCATTGTTCTGTGTCAACTTTAAAAGTCATTACAGGTTTCACATGGAGGAGGCAATACAGAGATATTCTAGTGGAAGAATGTACTTTACCATGAAGAATTATTTATTTTCTTATATCCTGTTTTCTGAATCTCCCACGGCAATGCTTTACTTTAGAATCTGAAAACTATTCCTATTTGTTTTTCTTTGCCAAAAAAAATTGGTTTTAACACCGGTCACCACAGCTTTGCTAAATGTTAGCTGTTTTCATGAGTATTAGAAGTTTAGTAATACTGGATCTCTTTAAACTGGTCTCTTACAGTTGCTTGTTAAGGCTAATTGGAAATGTGTGTCTGGTACTCAAGGGGTATATTTCTCAAACAAATCAATAAAGGAATTTTATTACTTCAATTATGCGCATCAAGGACAAACCTGTAAGCACTTGGGACAAAGATTGTTCAGTTACATCTTGATTTTCCATTTGTGTCCATTGTGTCTTGTTAATGAGCAACATGACTATTGTATCACAAGTTTTTGAAACAATAATATGAAGAACATAGGGCCATAGATTATAACGAGTAACTACTAATTACAACTGTCAAATATTTTTGTTTGTTAAAACCCATTGTTACAATATAGGCACATTCATTAAACTATTTGATCACAGGAGGAACTTCTTGGCAGAACATGAATGACCTTTGAAGAATATGAAAAGATATTCTTTGAGGGAAGTGGAAAAAGTTAAGGAAATTTATTTCAGAAACAAATATTCAGCTTTTGCTGTGACAGTGAAGAAAAGTGGCAATGAGAATGAAAATCATCTCAGACTCTTGTATGTGAGGGTATAGCCTAATACAAATGGCTGCTGCACTATGGTTATACTTGTAGCCTCAGTCCTAACTAATGCAGATTGATATTCCTTGAGATGTGACAAAATTCTGTTTTGGAACAATGTACATTAGACAGCAAATACCCTCAGGGGAAACATCTTCCTTGTGACCACTCCTGAATGATCTGCCTCAATAGGACTTGTGAATCAATGTTCTTTAAAGCCACAGTTTCAGACCAAATGATTCCTTGCTTGCCACTAAAACTGCCCCAGAGAGTGCACTACTGCACACTTCCAAGAGGAATGAAGACAATTATATGTGACTCTGATTAAAAGATAAACTGAAAGACCTGGAAGGAAATCTCATTTTTTTCAGAGCTTGTGCACAACACATCTATCATTGTTTTCTATGCAACAAGGTATTGTAGCTCAAAAGCCAGATGACAGATCAGCTCTTGGTCCATAAAGCTGAACTTTTCAAATTCAATATTCTAGAAAGGTCTTTTGCTTGGTCTTTTGAAAGGTCTTTCTCCAGAAATGTAACATATTGACTGGGCTGCTAAAGAAATAAGTGCTCCATATACCATGTACAGATGAAGCCACTTGGATTTGTGTGTTAAATGCGTCTTGACTCGGGATTAATTGAAGAAACTGTGTTATCTAAAGTCATTTTAACTCATTTAATACATTTAACCTTTTCATTAGCATACCAAAGCACCATTGTTCACAATGGTGAATGCTTGAAATTAGATGGGATGCTGTGATGCAATTTTCTGTGTTAAATGGGATAAATGGGATATCTGGGTTAAGTTATTCTGTGTCAAACAAACAAACCAAAGTGGCTTTGTCTGTATTAAGTTGAAGGTATGGAAAAGCACTTTAGAGGACCAGAGGAATATCATGATGGACATCTGTGCTCTATGTTCTGGATAGAATCTACAATGGGTCTGTTTACTGGTCCTCTCACCTTTTCTTTTTTAAGATTGCTAGAGTATTTCTGGAAAAATATAATTTTGTGGGAAACAAACTCAAATTGCACTGTAACATTTACAAATTTGACTGTTATTAAAAAAAAAAAAAACAGCTTAAAAGTTAAAAAAAACACCCATTGACTTATAGAGAAAACCATTACGTTTTAGCTGCCCGCCTTTTTCATTTGAATTTTCAAGATCATTTAAGTTCAGAAAGCTTAATTTTTTTTAAAAAAATGGAGACAATATCTTTTGTTGTGATTTTCTCAGATTGAGAAGCAAATATGATCTTGACAATATTTTTCACTGTGATTTTTTCAAATTGCAGAACAAACATGATCTTGAGTTTAATAAATAGTTCCCTTGGTGTATCATTGATGAAAAGCCCCTTTTTCTGTATAATTTGTTTCCCATTAATGCTGTAGGGGTTTTCAGTAGCAACACCAATGTTTGCTATAGTTAATAACCCATAACAACCAATAAACAATTAGAAGTCATCGGTTTAGTGCACTCTGAATAATAAAAAGGAATTTGCGGCTGGTTATCAAAGTTAATAGACCTGGGCAAATTTGTATTATATAAACCTACATGTACAGTATGTCTTTGCCATCTGTATTGGTTATATATTAATCAATATGCATATAATGGATTCTATTACCTACTAACAGTTTAATGGACTGAGAAACAGATACATTGTGTGTAAAATCGCAGCCTTGTCCTTTGTAGTCCTAATAAAATTGAATAGGCAGCACATGTATTCTTTTGCTTGTTTTCCTCCAGGGAGTAAGCTGGCTTGCGGCTAAAGTACTGGGCTATAAAAACACAAGGCTTGACTGTAAGGCATTCTTCCTTATAGCCACAGGCAAAAAATGTATTTACAGGCATTGTATATATTGTATATTCTTAAGCTAAAGAAGAGCCGTGGCCTCACATTATGTTTTTATTATGATTTTGTTCCCCTGGTTGTGTATTACAACAGGGAAAATGTCAGATATAATAATCCACTTCCTATCATCTTTATTATCTCAATTGTATTTCATTTTTTTTACTGTCACAATGTTCTATACTAAACTGTACTTTCTTCTCTTATTTCATTACTTAATCAGCTGATGCAAAATGAGTAGCAGAACAAGAGTAAACTCAGTCCCCAATGTATTTGCATAAAACACTGGGGAAATGTAGCTTAATCTGTAGTTAAGGTTGATATCAACACAAGATTTCAGATTATGGATCATGAACATGAATTTAAGGGTGCTCTTCTTAGCATATGTTAAGTTGCCTTTACCATTTAGAAGAAAATAAAGTCACAAGGAACACAGGAATAGTCCAAAGGTAGACAGGCTCAGGTCTGGCAGCAAGAAGGACAGACAGGACTGCTGTAGGGGGCCCAGTAAATTTGAGACCCATGCAGCCTTTGTTGGGACTCTAGTTAGTGATCCACCAAATGGTAGCATGGACTACTTCTACCTTGCTATTCCCAAGCAGACAAGACAATGGGGGTCATTTATAAACCCTGGGCAAATTTGCACCTGGGCAGTAACCCATGGCAACCAATCAAATTGTTTCTTTCAGTGTTCAACATGCAGCTGGCCGAAAAAAGCTAATCACTGATTGGTTGCTATGGGTTACTGCCCAGGTGCAAATTTGCCCGGTGTTTATAAATGACCCCCACTGTGTGGTCCCTGATAGTATTTACAAAGAGCCAGATGTGTTGGCCATGGGAATTCTAATATTTTAGATGTATGGAGTCCGACGATTTCTAATTTCTAGTACAAGTTGAGAAATGTTTGCACCTCCTTTTTGTCATGTTTGCAATACTTATTTCTTGTGTAATTTCACTTACTACACATAACTTAATTTACTTGTACTTATTTGTTTTGAGTTCTTTGTATGCGTGTGTATATTACATAGGTTGTTATCATAATTTCATGTCAATAGCCCCATTAGAATTATATTTACTGAGAAAAATGTTGATATGTTCAATACTGCTTGTAGAGAGATGATGATAGATTGATTGATAGATGATAGATCGATGAAAGATAGATGATAGATAGATAGATAGATAGATAGAAGATAGATAGATAGATAGATAGATAGATAGATAGATGATGTAGATGATAGATCAATAGATAGATATATAGATAGAAGGAAGGAAGAAAGAAAGAAAGAAAGAAAGAAAGAAAGAATTGGGGATTTATAGATGATTGGGGATAGATGATAGATAGATAGATAGATAGATAGATAGATAGATAGATAGATAGATGATAGATAGATAGATGATAGAAAGATGATATAGATGATAAATAGATAGATAGATAGATAGATAGATAGATAGATAGATAGATAGATAGATAGATAATAGATAGATAGATAGATGATAGATGATAGATGATAGAAAGATGATATAGATGATAAATAGATAGATAGATAGATAGATAGATAGATGATAGATAGATAGATAGATAGATAGATAGATAGTAAATAGATAGATAGATAGATAGATGATAGAAAGATGATATAGATGATAAATAGATAGATAGATAGATAGATAGATAGATAGATGATAGATAGATAGATAGATAGATAGATAGATAGATAGATAGATAGATAGATCATCTCTGTCTCTTGCTACACGCATACACATTTAGATAAATTAATTTTTTATGCTGCATTATATTTTGAAATACACAAGGAAGTTAGAACAAATCAGCTGAAAATGACATTAGCTATTACCTCTGGAATTCAGATTTCAGTACCTCTCTGAATTTCATATTCCAGCACTGGAAAAGCTGAAGGGTCAGATATACTTTTAAATCTGCAATAAAATCTTCAGGGATAAAAACCAAATGAGACCATCTGTACACTCTGAATGATCACAGACCCAAATGAAGCAGAGTGTTGTTTATATATAGTGTTATAGTCAATTACAATTTAATATGAACATTAACAGCACCATACTGTTGGGATAAAGAACAATACAAATTGTAGCATTACACTTGTGTGGTTAGTCACATTTATATGAAATTATTAAAGCAACATAGACATTTTACTGAACTGAACTTCATAACATTCTTTAGGAAGGCTGCCGTTAAGCTACTTCATTTAAAATTATACTTTTTAACTGTTCAGAGAAGGGCCTTAAACTGTATTACATGTGTAAGAAATCCAATGAGGCTTAAACGTGTGTCAAGTTAATTAGGGATGGATGAACACATTTAGCTGAGGATTACATTTTCCAAATGGTAAGGGATGTACTTGTATGGCTGCATCGAAGAACAGCATAATGTGTTGTGTTTAGGTTTAGTCTATTTATTTGAAACTCTTTGGAGATTCTCATGTGCCATACTGTATATCTCACATTTATGTTAATGTAGCTTCTGCTTATATCTAATCATACAGTAGCATGCTGCTACAGAGGGAACAGATCTAGTTATTGTAGCAGCCCCCTGTCAGTTTCAGATGGCTCTTTAACCAGTGAGTTTTGTCTATAGGGGGGTTAAAGCAGAACTCACTTCAGAATTGCTCACTTCTTTTATTACGCAAGGGTCACCAAAAGGGGGCATACAAATGAGCTAAGCAAAAGGTGCCACAAGGCACAGGACAACCATAAACATTCTGCCTACCTATAGGTAGGAACAGTGACCTAGGTTAGGCAGAAGCCAACCATTTCCCTGGATGGAAGTCCTCTGTGCAAGGTCACTAAGGAGTGTTCAGGGCAATCATAAATTTTGTCTATTGACAAACTCTCAATAACAAACTACCAGCTCCAGATGGCCTTTCTCATTATACCTCTCCTCCTAGTTAATGATTATACTATTGATGGAATCCTTACATTATATTGTGCACATTGATATCAACCTTCCTTCCTATCTAAGATGCTTTAATATACACATTTATTTTACAAATGGGATCAGGGCCCAAACTAGAGATGGAGATACTAGAGGGCCTTGGCCTTCTGCCAACATGTTTCTAACAATAAAATGAAACAACAAAGGGAAAAAAACACAGTTTAGTTGCATTGATGATATTTGTCCTTCCATATTAAAAAATTAAGACAAATCTGTACACGAGGAAGAGACAGGTAGAAGAGTCCCTGTTAAATGAGATTTAAGGATTTCCCCTTGTAAACCAAAACAGATTTCAGTTCAAGTGAATTGTACTTTGAAATTAATTTCAAGGACAATAAAAACAGATTTGTGGAAATCTGAGTAGCAGAAACAACAATCAATGTCTTATTATGCAAAGCACGCCATATCAACTGGCAAATTAATATTTATCTGCATACTGCACATCATTTATTTCTAAACATGCAGATCGGAAATATAAGAACACAAGATAATTATCCACGGGAGTTCAGTGGCAGTTATTTAAATACATGAATTAAATACATAAATACATGCATTGAAGGCTCAGTTTTGGTGGTACATATTATCTAATAAAGTAAAATATTAATAATAATTTTAAAGTCTAACCCATACATTTGAAATGTAATTAGTATCCTATACATTTATGATTTTTGATTAATATATGTGGATACATAAAAAGGGTTAATTGCAACTATATATAATTATTGGTGTTACATAAAGTATTTTATTATAGGTATGGTATCCCTTATCTGTAGTGATGGGCGAATTTGCGCCGTTTGCGCTTCGACGGAAAATTTGCGAATTTCCCGCGAAATTCGCGAAACGGCGTCTCATTTTTGATGCCGGCGCCCATTTTTTTCAACTGCATCGAAATTTTTTTTTGATGCCGGCAAATTTTTTTGGGCGAATTTTCGTGGGCGTTTTGCAAATTTATTCGCTGGCGCGAAACGCGCAAATTCGCCACTACTTCATGCCTGGCGAATAAATTCAGAGAACAAATTTAGTCAGCACACCGATTCTTAGTATCTTGCCTTGATGGTGCATGTTCTGCAACGACCACTTTCCATTGACAGACCATGTAATGTAGAAAATGAACAGCACCATCGATTTGGATGTGGTTTAAAAAGCCTTTATTTGTGCTCTTGTGGGCATCCCCCGCGACGTTTCAGGCCATGTGGCCTTTTATCAAGCTTGATAAAAGGCCACATGGCCTGAAACGTCACGGGGGATGCCCACAAGAGCACAAATAAAGGCTTTTTAAACCACATCCAAATCGATGGTGCTGTTCATTTTCTACATTACATGGCGAATAAATTCACCCATCACTGCTTATCTGTCCATTAGTGATATTCGGGTTGGAATTTTCCTGACCCGCACCATATGTTATCCCGCCCTACCTTAGGCCGCGCCCGCCCGCATCTGATTTCCGGGCTGGGGTGAGCAGGCACCGTGTCTATAAAAAACAAACCCGGAAGTCGGAAAGCCGGCATTTGAAAGTGGCCATCCATGAAGAAGAGTGCAAGTCTGGCCTGAACCCGCCCGATCTTACCGGCTACTGTCCATTAACCAGAAAGCCCTGAAGTACTGGATGGCTATCTCCCATAGATCCCTTACAAATAAATAATTCTCTAAATGTAGAAATGTCAAATGGGTGGTTATTTATGAAAAAACTTGAATATCTAAAAATTTGATCAAATAGGAACGACCCAAAAATTCACATCAGATTCAGCAGCAAGTTTTTGCCGCAGTTTTGTGAAAAGATTCACAGATGGCGAATTTGCTCATTACAAACTATCACTATCATAAACAAGAAAAAATGAACCCCCAATCATAAAGCTACACCATGATGTAGCTCTGTTAAAGAGGAGGGTTCTCTTATCTTTCTTTATCACTATACTGATCTGCAGTAAAGTGCCAATTTTCAAAATTGGATTCTCCCTATGCATTTGTTAAAATATAAAATTGTTCTACCTATGCCAAATAGCACTGGAAGTATTTTTTATGCTTAGGGGGTTAATAGACATTCCATATATTTCGTTGTTTTTTGTGAATAATAATAATGATAACAACTACCATAATACAATTTTTATTTTTAGCAAAAAAAGTGTAGCTAAAAGCTGAATTTTTTAGATTAATTGTTTCCTTTCTTCTGAAATGGAAGATTCTTTTATTTTTTATGACTGCTATTAGATTAAATGGGAAATTGTTACCGAGGCATCATACCAAGATAATGTCATGTAGTTGAAACCTATTTAAGGAATCAATATACAAAAAAACAATCCAGAGTACTTGAAAATTTTGGTTATGGAAGGGCTTTTATTCCCCAGAGATGATTGTGTTGTATTTTTATTATTATATGCAGTCAAACTATTAATGTTACAGTATAAGTACTGTAATTAGAATTAGCCCATATTTTAGTTGAGTTGCTATATACTTAAAAGCACACTACACCATTACCTCAAAAGACCCTACTTCATGTTAATTGCCTATAATTTATATAAAGTACAGATGAGTAAGTGACTATAATCCCTTAGTATCTAACTAGAAAGAGTACCTCATTCATTATCACTGATTCAATCTAAAAAAACACTCCTGTTTTAAATCCTAGATGTTTCAAACCCAAGTGCTTGACTGTGAATTCTTCATTTAGTTACTGAGCTAGTTGGGTGAAGACTTTGTTTCATGTATAAGTACATTGCATAGATGCATATTATTAGGGCTGCCATCTTTATGGGACAATATGATCAGCTGTATGGGGCTGATAAATTATAGGTCTAATGATTTTCCAAAGCATTACATTTTTTGAGGCAATATTTTGGCCCAGCACCAACAGAGGATTTAGTTATGGACCTGATGTATGGCCTCTAGGACCCTTCTACTTCCAGGCAATAGAGCCAAGATGGTGCTAAAGGCCAGTTATACTAGTCATTGTGGGTCCCACAATTTCAAATGATAGATCTATATATTTGTATTGCAATAGACTACTTTTATCCTCTGTGCTCTTCTAGTAATTTGAATATATATTTTCAATGCTTATTTGAAGTTATAGGCAAGTATATAATGCATATCTGTCTTAATTAATGTTTTGATCTATGTTATAATTTGTTGAGTAGTAGAAAGATTGTACAAAATGTCCAAGACGAATTACAAAGAGGAATAGCACCACATACCTACATGATGAGAAACATGGGGCAGCTCTAGCATAGTTTATGTCTACGCATAAAGCAAACAAATAGGACTTAATCATGGCAGATTTGCTTTAAAGGTAGGTACATTAATAAAAACAATAGATATAAATGAAAAGCATGGTTGCAAATTGTATTTCTAATAATGTCACTGCATATACTTTCCTATCCAAATTAAAAAAAAGGGGAAGGTTTTGTTTTCATTTTAGTATCTACCTTTGGAATTCCTTCATAAAAATTAATAAAATCTCAATGTTCGTTATACTAATTCATTAATATTCATCCTTGTGAGCATGTGTAAAAATCCATCTTTGAGGCCAAAAACTAAATTTTATAACTCAACTTTTAAACAGGCAACCAGTAATCAATAGAACTGTCATGTATATATGGATTTGGCTCTTAAATAAGCAGTGTAGCTAAGCTTAAGCAGTGATTGATGCTGCTTCTCAAATGTCTGTACAGTATTCTATAAACTGTTCAGCATAGAACTTTTAGAATAGCTTATCAACACTGAAGTTTATTGATTGATGCGAAAAATCTAAAGAAATAATGAAGTTTTCTCCTTTATGTTGCACCATAACTGTCATTTAAAATTTCATTACAAATGCTATTTTCCAATGTCCTGACCTGGGGGTTATTTATCAAGGTCCGAACTTATCTCAATATTGTCTGCTACAAACTGCGATCTAAGCTTATTTATTATTACATAAAAAAATTGCTTCTGTGGTAAAAACTCAGATTTTCTCAGATTTCTGTCCGAAACCTCCGAAAACTTCGGGCTTTGACACAAGACCTGGCGGCACCAGCGCACATCAATAAAATCACTGGGACTTCTCCCATTGACTTATATGCAACCTCGACAGGTCTGAGATGCCGGGATTTCAAATTCCAGTTTTCCAGCCTTGGGGTTTAATAAATTCTGAAAAAACTTTTAAAAGCCTGATTTTATAAAGCAGGCTTATAAAAGTATTAGGGGATACTTGGGTTATTGCAACACGTTGTTCCATGTTCTTTTCTGAAGAGCATGGTTGTGCTATTCTGGAAAGTATCCAGTGTGATTTTTATGGAAGACGCACACCAGCCTGGGTGACAAGGCTGGCATTTTGACTCACTGGAGATGGTCAACACATTTACATCTTTTAACTTTCACTTCTCCATTAAATGACTCCTCCTTTATTATTTCTTTTATGATCCCAACTCTCCCAGATTAATGGTCTGTTGGATTGGAACTCTAAATATAATAAGTTAAGGGAGCCAAAGATTTCTTAAGTAATTCTCTCAGATCATGAAGAGCTTTTCTATTTCTTAACAAAATCCTAAGCGTATAAATCTTTTACCTATGGGCAATGTAAAGTTAATAAAATACAGATGCGTAGTGTAATGTGCATGACTGGTATATGTTACAGATTTTAAACTAGCTTTAAGTATAACAAGTTGTGAGTCTCTTTTTCATTTAGGGGAGACTTGTTCCCTGTCCCTGAACTTCTTCTCGGCATTTGACATGCACTGAACACATTTACCTGTTTGGTGCCTGAATCTAATTGTGTGGGACCATGGCCAAACAGCTGGGAGATTTTGCTCATAAACTAGTTCATCCGTAGATCGTACTTTTCTCAACAAACAACACAATTGTGTACATTAGACTGAGATCAAGTTAAGTAAGGGATCTAGTTGCCCTTTATGTGCGTAGACTTCATTATAGACTTGACATCAGTATATGTTGGATGCCACAATATAAATTAACCTTTTTACAGAAATCCAATTTTTCTATATTTCCAATGCTGTAATTAATTAAAGCCACATGTATTTTGGTTTAATGCCAAACAACACATGAACATTTACGAATATTTTAATTCATATACAATTCAATAAATTAATTATTTTTTAAAGTTTAAAGTAAAGTTGTTAGTTTAAGCAAATGCATTTCTGAAAAAATGTACTTGCAAAAAAAAAAGGAAAACAGAAATAGTTCTATTTAATATTAATGAACAGTTTGATTGTAGAATGACAATTAAATCCTACCAACCAGAAGAAAATACCCTGGTACTGACGACACTACAGTATGCAGTCAAAGTCAAAGGCATTCACATCCAAATAATTGGCATTTCTGGAAACAGAACACAAATATCAACAAATATTCCTTGTTTTCATGCTTTAAAAAGTAACTCATATATATATTTCTCAAGCAGTTGCATAGCAGGTGGTTCTTTTGCTCATTCAGGGCATAAAACTAAAAGCCAAGTGCAATGATTTTATGGCAATCAAGAAGATTTAAGAGACGGACCTCTATTTAATTTGTTGGCTCTTTACTGAGAACATCTTGGAGGATTTTTCCCTCTCTGTGAGGCCACTGGATGTGTAATCAGTGCTTATATAACCAATGTTATTTGAAGACGTTCCTGTTCATTTTAAAGAAAGAACAGTAAGATGCTTGTAACTCAGGAAATGTCAAAATGTGATGAATGTTCTAAAACATCTGAAACATCAAACATATAAAATGGCATCTGCCACAGACCAGTCATCCAAAAACATAAATAACCCAAACATTCATAATTAGAATAGTGTTTACAGAAAAATTAGAATTTTTACTGATTGAGAATCTAACATAAATTTTGACTGGCACATCATTGCGTCCATTTTTATTTCTTATTCCAAACCCTCCACTTGGAATGAGTCAAAGGTTTTTAAAATGATTTGGAAGCAATGCGGAATCAAATTAGGAAATGTGGAACTTGACAACTCATTTTGTTCATCTCGAGTCATTATGACAAAGATTGTCAGCCAGTACTCTACATAGACCCTGAAGTGCAGTAAAGGAATGGAAAAAAGAAATCAAAAACAGGCAGTGTATGAAATGAACATTTTATGAACTAAATAAAAATAGTCATGTGAGGCAAATAAGCAGTACAGAAACATAAGAGAAATCCTATTTTGTGGTTCTTATTTTGCATTCCAAGTCAACTGTTTGACCTACAATTAAATGTTGGCCCTAACATGTTTAACTCATAGCATACGTTTTGTATAATTCAGCTAGGCGGTTCTCTGGGGTGTAACTACAGAGGAGGCAAACCTTGCAGCTTCAGGGGGGCCCAGGAGGAATAGGGGCCCTTTGAAGCCCTGATTTATATACAATTTCAATAAATATTGGTAAAACGGGTCAGTCTTTGAACATTTTGGGGGCCTAAAAATTATTTACTGTGGACCCAGTAATATCTAGATGCACCACTGGAGGTTCTTTTTATATTTGGGGTTATAATGTTGCAGTAATTCAAGAAAGGCATAGGTGCCACAACCAGTGGCCCAATTGTACTAATACAACCACTATAAGGCCACCGAAGGGACTCAGGGTCCACTGGTTTTAGCATCTGGAGTAAACCTAGGAAGCGGTTGACTGGGAAAAAGGAAAACAGGAGTTAATATTTAAAGGAAGCTTAATTCAGCAGAGCAAACATGAAGACAGGCACAGACACATGAAGGGTTAACTGAAGGCAACAACTGGCACATTAAGGCAAGAAAGGAAGAAAATGAAAGGCTAAGTACAGAAATGGCAAATACAGCATAAGCCCATTGAACAGGCAGCAGATCAGGACCAGCAATGTTCAGGCTCAATCAGGCACGTAAGGGTAATAAAAGACCATGGGCAGTGTTACCAGAGAGGAATGGGACCAAACTGCCAAAAATACCGGCAACAGATACCAGATGTTACATACAGTATCCTTGGGAATTCCTGGCATCTAGTTGGCATGTGCTGGTGCATAACAGAGCTGCATCGACTCATCCATGACAATAATAAGCCTTGCATTCTAAAGGATGTTTTCTTTGTAGTAAATGTGGGCTACATTAAGTGGGTTATTTAACAAAATCCAACATTTTCTCACTATTTTCTGAAAACCGCTCCCACTAAATCTGCCCAGAAATGATAAAATTCTACAAAATTAAAAAATCTATGAAAAAAATGAAAAAAATCATAATCATTCAAATTTTTCATATTTGTCACCAAAAACTATGACTTTTTCCGGTTTGACGCCCAAAACCTGTGACTTTTTCAGATTATCACCTGAAAACCACAAAATCTTCAGAATATTGAACAAAACCCAGCTCAGATCAAGATATCTTTTAGATGTAAACAGGACATTTGCCATTGACTTGAACTCGGCAGGTCTGAGATGGGGTACTTTTAAATTTGGATTTTAACACAATTGGGGTTTAATAAATCACAAAAATCTGAGGGTTTTTTTCCCTACAAAAAATGGTATTTTATCCTGTAAAAAGTCATACCAGAAAAAAAACTGACTTTTAATAAATAACCCCCTAAATATGATTTGGTCATTGTTGAGTTTTACTTCCTTAAATTGGACCTCCATGCCATTTGAGTTTTATACTTTTGATGAAAAAAAAACCCCTTATAAAATCATGAATCATGAAATCATGAAATCATGAAAGACAGGACCTCTGTTTTGTGTTGTGTTTTGCTAAATTTAAAACATATGTGTACTCCAAACATTTACAAACTTTACATTGCAGATAACCTACCCTTAATATTTTTTCAATGCTGTGTTGCGTTGCATTAAGCTTCTAGAATCTTGTAATTCTTACATAGTATCCATTCAGCAATACTGAACAGGAAAAAAAATGGCTTAGGAATACCAATGTACTTAGCATATTCACTGTTGCACTAGAGTGCTTAGCAATAATCAATAAACATACATAATGTTAAAACAAAGAACTCCTCTTAAAATGTTCCATTGAATGTTATTTTGAGATTAGGCTCAGTAAGTATACTGAATCAAAGTAATTGATTAGAAAAACAAGGATTATTAAAGACACTCTTCAGCTCCAGTTCATTGCTCTGTTTACAATGCATTTGTTGAATGCTTAGCACATTGATCAAGTTGTGTAATGAAACAAAACGGCTTGCACGCTTAAGAATATATTTTGTTCACTTTAAAAAAAACATATACAAAGAACTCCGACAGAGAGCATGCCTACTTCTGTAAAAATTACATTTTGAAAGCCAACAATTTAATGTAATTGAAGCTGAAAGCCCTAAATGTCTTTGGGGTACCTGGTGATAAATTGTTTTATAACATATTTACAGTATTCAAATTCATTTCCTACTTTGTAAAAATTGTATACAAAGGAAAAATGGTACTAAAATGTTTTTTTTTAAAACAATATTAGTATCTGTAGAAAAGGAACTAATTACAAGCCAAAGGAACAAAAATAAAGATGCAAAACCTTATTACAAATGTTCTGTTAGAAGTGTCTAGCAGCAGTGGGATCTGGAATTTATTAATTCTGGTATTGGGTTTACTCTTACGTTAAGAACAAATGAGTCAGAATGAGTCTCTATTGACCTCATCATTTCTTTAGTCATGATATATTTAAATCCTGCCATTTTAAGGGATTCAAGACTCTGATTAAAATGCTAAACAATGCTCCCACCGAATAAACACTATAAAGATTTGTTTTTCCTGGAGACACAGATCCTATTTCATTCTATAGTTTTAGTATAACTAACATTACAGTGCACTGCCCTCTATATCATTGCATTACAGTGTCTGTAATTATTGTTTGTTCAAATATGTATCTCTGTATACAGTTTACTTAAGTGGCTTCTGCTCCGACACTTCTGACACTGCTGCCAGGGACACACACAAAAAAACTAATTCTGGGAAGTATTTAATTTTTTTTTTCAAGTTTCCCATTTTTATGGAATACTCCAGATACAAATACTAACCCTCTGACCCTTGGACTACACAATTTAAAGTGAAAAGATGACAGTAATCAAAACACAAGCTTGTTGGCAGGTAAAGTATAATAATTCATGGAATCAATACTTTTCTTTTATATAAATGAGGTTGAACCTTGGTCACTAGGTCCCTGCTCATTTTCTCATAAAAGGAAATTAAATTAGTCTGGCATTAAATGCTACACTCTGTGCCTGATGTTTGATTTTTTTATACACCACAAGGTGCAGAATGGAGGTAGATCCTAAACAGAAGTGCTCTTTGAATTAAAAAAAGGGCCACCCCTTCTGCCTGTGGACACACTAAATGAACCGTTCTCTTGTATCTAGCATATGGGGCAAAATGGATCTCGGGCCTGGATCTGGTTACATTTAGGGGCAGATTTATTAAAGGTAGAGGTGAATTTTTGGATTGAAAAAATTTGAATTTCGAGCTATTTTGTGTACTTCGACTAGGGAATAGTCCAAATTCGATTCGAATTTGCAAAAAAAGTCAAAAGTTCGAATATCGAAATTTATCATGTACTGTCTCTTTAAAAATTTGACTTCTACCATTCGCCAAACCTGCCAAATTGCTATTTTAGCCTATGGGGGACCTCTTAGAACATATTTGGAGTCAATTGGTGGACTTTGAAAAATCTAAGTTTTTTGGGGAAAACTTTGAATCGAATTTGATCGAATTTGCTATTCCTTCGATTCAAACGATTCGAATTCGACCGAATACGGACCTATTCGATCGAAAACTGACCTATTCAACCCAAAAAAACTTCAACTTAATTTTGGTTGGTCTTTTTGAATTCGAATTTAGAAGTTTTTTCTATTCGAAATTCGACCCTTGATAAATATGCCCCTTTAGATTGATGCAGCAAAAAGATATTTTTCCCCCAAAATCAAATTGTATTAAAACCAAGGGAATAACTTACTAACATATATGCTAAATGGAACTAAGGTAACTATTGTTAAAACTGTTATAAAATGAATTAAAAGTATCCATTGGTTCTAAAGAACTGGACATGAAGATACAGTAAATTACATTCAAGATGAGGAATTAAATTCTCGTTAATGATAGCTCAGTTACTGTAGATCTTTACATCTTATGTCTTAGATCTTTTGTTTGTTATACGCTATGTTGTCAGGCAGCATAATAAACTCCATGAACTCAACCTAAATATAATACTCTTTCCAATTATAGAGTGCTCAGTGGTCATTAATATATGCAAGACAAAGGTCTCTATTGAGAGAAGCAACAACACTGAAATGCAATGCCACCATGACCACCGTGGGGATAATTTATCAAGGAGTAGAACTGTGTAATGCTACTACACATCATTCCCTCTTGTGCAAAGGCACGCTTCATTAACTCGGTTACTATGGATAACTTGCAGTTGTAAATATCTACCACCTGCTCTAAAGTTAGCAACAATCTTTCTCACAGGGATCAACCTCTCTCTGGGTCTGGTACGAGGCATCCATGTTATACCTCATATGTTGTGCTCTGAGGTTAAACTTTTTGTATTCTTGAAAGAGGAGTAAATAATTGTGCCTTATACTATTCCCAGTGCTGTCTGTGTATGGCAGTGCTGCACACACAGAAAGGGCAGCATATGGGCTTGCCCATTAACACCTAGTTCAGCATCTAGTTCAGAACATGTAATTCAAGGTTGCAAGGCACTGGGAAGCCCTGAATGCCTGCCTATGTACCAGTGCAGCACATTGTACCAGCAACTTGCAACTGTAGCTTTGGCAAGTCAGCTCAATTGATGGTGTCTATAGTGGCAAATTAAGTTATAACCCCCAAATTCTTTTCAACCAAGAATCCCCATAACATCATTCCATTTAGAGTATAGGTTGCCATAGATGCACAGATAATATACTGCAAAACAAAGTTTTGTACGATCAAGGGCGGAACTACTGGGGAGCAGGGGGCCTGCACCCCCTTAGGGCCCCCTGGCAGTCCGCGTGCTGCATATTCCCGGCCAGTTCTGGGTGTACGGAGGGGAGCGGGGGGTGGGGGCCCGGCTGCGCATCCTGCGCCAGGGCCTGCCCCCCTCTAGTTCCGTGTACGATATTCTGTGTGTATGGCAGGAGGCAAAAAGGGGCGATCATATTGGTTGGCTCGTTGATCGTGCAGGTCAGAAAATGTTGATTGCGTTCCTTGGAAGGTGAACATAGGCCAATGCTTGTGCTTAATCATCAGCTACAGGTAGAATTCTATTTTATATTTAATGATTCAGCTCTAACATGTAGCAGGAAAGATTTTCATTGTTGCGTCTATGGCCACCTTAAAACTTGCATTTATGTTGTGTTTGTCCAGGTGCATAACATTTTCAATTTATTCAAATTGTCTTGCAAAGTTGATCCTTCCAACATAGAATTTATAATATTGCTAAGTTGTATATCATCAGCAAATACAAAGTCTATGCTCCCCTCAAAATCACATGTGAGCAAATTAAATAGAAGGGACCAAAAACACTCCTTTACTTCACTAGTAACAGTAATCTAACTATATAGTGTTTCATGTTCCACCACTCTTTGTAATCTATTTTTAGCCAGTTCTCCATCCAATACATGCAGTATGTGGCCTACTGATTTTGTAACCGATTGCACCAATGATGTTAATATTTCTGCTAAAAAGAATTCAGACTATAAACCCTAATGTTCTAAAGTAGTGAGGGGCGAATCTGTCCCGTTTCACTTCACTGGAAAATTTGTGCAACGGCGAAAAATTTGCGAAACACATTGAAGTGAACGGGTGTCAAAATAATTTTGACGCGCATCAATTTTGATGCGTGTGTCAATTTTTTTGTCACTGCGAATTTTCGCTAAAACATTTTCGGGCGACGAAATGCAGAAATTTGACGCAAATCCATGTCTGGGAGAATTTATTCACCCATCACTATTCTAGCCTGTCCAGTTGGAGTCTTGTGAAACAGATGTGGCTCCCCAGGAGATTTGTATGGCTCTCAACCTGCTCCAGGACTCCACAGATGTCTTTATATGACATCATCTTTAAGAAATAATCCATATACAGTACTTTATGTTCGGAAGTTTTTTTGAAGCAAGCCACCATACAAGTCTATGGGCGTAATTTTTGCGGCAAAACAAGGTGAAAAAATTCACCCATCCCTATTCCTTACACCAACTTTCCGACAATCAAAAGATCTTAAAAGTTTATATTGGAGTAAATAACTGATTTCAGAGAAATTTCCAAGATCATGACAGAATGCCGTATTACAGTTGGAATTTTTTAACTTGAAACCAAAATGTATTTAAAATTCTTTGCTTGTTCCTTACCGTGATGTACATGAAGGGGATTATTTATTAAAGTCCGAATGCCAAAAACTTGAAAAATTCAAGTTTTTTTTTACTATAAAATCCAAATTTTTGTGGAAAAAAAACCTTGAAATTTTTGAAAATGTATTATGCCCTGAGAATGGAAAAATCCGGCATCTCAGACCTGCCAAGGTTGTATATAAGTCACTGCGAGAGGTCCATATCCTATATGGAAGATTCTGTGGTCTGCGTTGGAATTAGCCCGAAAATCCAACTATTTCAGACTTTTTGGGTAAAAATCCAAAAAATTCAGGCGATTCGGGAAAAATGTTTGATAAAATTATGCGAATCGGGTTTTCGCTGGAAGTTTTCCCCCGATCCAATTAAATCGTGCTTTTTTAATAATAAATAAGGTCCACCTGTGGATTCTAGTTTGGTAAGACTTTTTTTATTTTGATAAATAAGGCTGGATTGTTAAACAATGCTCTATCAATATCAATCCAAAATGATACATAACAAGTGGTGATTAATAGACTTTATCGGGTATACAGTATACGTTAACTGCCTAACAAATAGAATCTATTCATTTGCAATATTTCTAAACAAATTTATACTAAACTCTTTCAATTACTTTGTTTTCCAACAGAGTGGTTCTATACACCATTTAATGCTCTTTTATAATTACTGAAAGAAGGATCTTTCACAAAACTTCATCAGACTTCTCCCAGTGATTGAACCTTGCTTTTTATGTTGAGTTTTAAGTGTGCTAATGAGCCTTGGGCTGCAACAGCTGTTGTTTTATCGCTATTTAGTTGAGTGTATTATTTTTTCTTTTCCATGGCTAGATTTCTTTGTATGAAAACTTTATACTTTGTTTAAAGAAACAGTTCAGTGTAAAAATACTTGATAAAAATAAAAAATGTTTCTAAAATAGTTTTTCTAATGTAAAAAATGTAATGTATAAAGGCTGGAGTGACTGGATGTGTAACATAATAGCCAGAACACTACTTCCTGCTTTTCAGCTCTCTAACTCTGAGTTAGTCAGTGACTATAAGGAGGGGCCACATGGGACATAACTGTTCAGTGAGTTTGCAATGGATCCTCAGCATGCAGCTCCGATTCAAAAGCTAATAGTTAAGGCCCAGATGGCCCCCCTCAAATCACTTATTACTGCCTGGTTTACCAATCAGTGGAAAGCAAGAGAGCTGTAAAACAAGAATTAGGGTTCTGGCTATTATGTTATACATCCAGTTACTCCATCCTTTATACATTACATTTTTGGTTACATAACTATATTGCAAACATTTTTTATTTTGCTAAAACTATAAACATTATGGCAGAATGTTCTAATTCAAAACCAAAGAAAAGACAAAAAAGCAAAGCATGCCTGATGAAGTATACATGGAAGACAAAATATAAAATGGAAACCACAACCACAGACACAAATCTCTAACAGGTGAAGGTTGTTTATGTCTTAATAGAACAATATCATTTATTGGTGATATTGTCAGGGTCATATATAATATGGAACTGTTAACTATCAACCAACAGTGATTACTGAGGATTTGTGGCAAAATTATGTGTTTAATGAAACTGCTGCAAAAATTCTCTGTGAAAATTTTTGTTGAGAAAAATGCAGAGAAAAACACCCACTGACTTTAATGCATTGTGCGTAAATTTTATGCAACATTTTCAGCCAGCTGATCACTATCAATCTAGATTGCCCCTACTAAAGTGGATAGTATGCACATGTATCCATTGCTGCCTGTAACAGGCACCTACCCTGGGATGCTACATCTTCATTTTTGCCACTTATACATGGTTGCCAGGCACCTAGCCTGTGATGCTGCTATGTCCATTTTTGCCAGTTGCTGTGCAATCAACCGAAGAAAGACCTACGGGATCCTGGATGATTATGGAATACTAGTCCACTAGAAAAGCGTAGAAAGTTCACATGTTAGACTACATTTAGAGGGTTTGTGATCAAAAATCTAATTTTAACCAAATTCGAATGTGTGCTTTTTAAACAAAACCTTGCAACTCAAAAACAGTCAAAAAAAGTCAATCTGACCTGTTTTGCCTGACCAAAAATTGCGAAAATGCGCAGAAATGCATTGAAGTCAATGGCAAACAACATGAGTTTTTTTGATGAGTGAATAATTGCAAAACAATTTTTTCATGCATAAAACTATTTTTTCTATGGCCATAATTTCCGCAGCTAAACTTGGCAAAAAATGTTGCTGATCACTAATAAATAACAGTGTGACATGGTTAAGGTCAACAATAACAACAATAACTACACAGGTTTACTCAACCCCATGCTTCTCACGGTAGGGATCATTCCAATTTTTTTATCCATGAATTCTTACAGAATACGATTCCACAGTAAATAATTAATGAATTTCTCTCTTCATGCCTAACCAAAAATCTATTTTGCCAAATATATTGTTTAGAAATTTCAGTGAGCTAGAACAAGTAGCAAAAATAAACAGATTTGAATACCTTTACTAAAATTCCAAGAAATCATCCAAATCATTATAGTCATTAACTGAATCAGCATCACAACATCACCGGGCAGTGCATTCCACAACCTCACTGTCCTGACTGTGATGAACGCCCTACGTTGCTTCAAATGAAAGTTCTTTTCTTCTAGTCTAAAGGGGAGGCCTCTGGTACAGTGATCCACTTTATGGGTAAAAAGGTCCCCTGCTATTTGTCTATAATGTCCTCTAATGTACTTGTAAAGTGTAATCATGTCCCCTCGCAAGCGCCTTTTTTCCAGAGAAAACAACCCCAACCTTGACAATCTACCCCCATAATTTAAGTCTTCCCTCCCTCTAACCAATTTAGTTGCACTTAGTCTCTGTACTCTCTCCAGCTCATTTATATCCCTCTTATAGATTGGAGTCCAAAACTGCCCCCATACTCCAGATGAGGCCTCACCAGGGACCTATAAAGAGACATAATTATGTTTTCATCCCTTGAGTTAATGCCCCTTTTTTATACAAGACAGAACTTTATTTGCTTTAGTAGCCACAGAATGACACTGCCCAGAATTAGACAACGTGTTATCTACAAAAACTAGATCCTTCTCATTTAAGGAAACTCACAACTTAACTTGCATTTATATTATTTTTGCCAAAGTGCATAACCTGCATTTATCAACATTGAACCTCATTTTCCAGATTGCTGCCCAGTTTATATATATTGCTATACGTCAGTGTAAATAACACACACACAGTCTTTTACTTCCAACTAAAGTGAGGTATGACAGCAGGTTGCACAGATCGATATACCAATTAAATGACAAGATTACCCTGAAGATTAGCATACAGCTCAATAAGAGGAAAAAAGGCCTGCTTCCATAAGCTTATTAGTTGTAGACAAGCAGCGATATTTATTTATGCTTTTACTCCCCACTGATCTCCTACACTAGATGTGCTATTTAATACTCACTGTGCCTCCAAAATGTAATGAGTATGTATACCACACACTGTTCAACTGCTAAAATAAAGCCACATTGTGATGTTCAGATAACTGCAGCAACACATTAAGAACAATCTTTAACTCTGCATGTCATGTGTTTGATTGGACAGAAACGAACACTATTTTAGATTACAAATTATTTCTCTCTCTCTTTTCAGTAGGAAGCAAAAATAAACTAAGGATAAAAGAACGAAGCATTTACAAATGTAGATTTTCAGAATGTTCTATTTTGCCAGGTATGGATTACTTTGAAGAATAACCCCTTCACTACTTTCCCGTTGCCTCTGTCATTTGCCCCTTTCTTTACTCTGCCTATAAACAAATGTATCTGTGTTCCCATGTACCAGTTTCTCATGTCACTCAATGGCCATTGAAATCCAAGACAATGACATAAGTTCCTGCAAGTGTTTGGTAGAACATTGTGCAAATCACTGCCACCCACAACATATTTAGATTTTTTGTGGGACAAATCAAAGTTCATAGACTTTGCTGAAATGTTGTGTTTATGTCTAGTTAATATATAAGGCTTTGGAAGCCACAAAAGTATAGTTAAAATATAGAGCTGGAAACCATTATCAAACTTTTGTCACATTGGATCATTTTAAAAATTCTCTTAGCACTGGCCAGGGCAGTGTCAAGGCTGCTGGTCGTACCCCACTTAAAGGGGAAGGAAACCTAGTCGGCGCAAACCCCCCACCCCCCATCCCATTAGTTGCCCACCCTCCCTCCTCCCCCCTGGCCTACCGGTCCCGCTGGGCAAATGCCCCTAACTTGTTACTTACCCTTCTGTGCAGGTCCAGTCCAGGGAGTTCACAGACGACATCTTCTTCCACGTGATCTTCTTCCTGCTTTGAACAGCGCATGCGCAGTAGGAGCATTTCGCCGGTACGATCTACTGCGCATGCGCGTGACTTTTGGCGCATGCGCAGTAGATCCGTACCGGAGAAATGATCCTACTGCGCATGCGCCAAAACGCCGTTCACAGCAGGAAGAAGATCGCATGGAAGAAGATGTTGTCTGTGAACTCCCTGGACTGGACCTGCGCAGAAGGGTAACAAGTTAGGGGCATTTGCCTAGCGGGACAGGTAGGCCAGGGGGGAGGAGGGAGGGTGGGAAAGAACCTTTCAATTATATAGTGATATTGCTTCTCATATTAACTCTTAAAAAGTCATTAAGAAGTGGATATTTTCTTTTCCAAGTTAAGATTAAGGAAAAAGAATAAAAATATTCATGTTCACTGCTCTGCTAATTCCATATTGTATTTTTTTTACCCCAGTTGATGTAAAAACCGTTTCTCAGTTACTTTTTTCTTACTTTTGCTAATGAATTGATAAAATATGGTAAAGCAGAGTTAATTATTTTGTTTAAAAAGGAAATGCAGCATTTAACATTAGGCTTTATATCCAAATTGTTCCAAGAATTCTACACGTGGTGCAAGGAACACTGGACCCTTGGGTATATCATTCTATTGATATATTGAGTTAAAGCTTGATTTATTAAGCCATCCAATAAACAGTATGCACAGGCAAGGCATATAAGGAAAGTGAATAATCTTATGTTGTCATGTGGTGCTTCAATTAATTATTTAAACTGACTAAGCAAATACAATATACAGGTCAGAGAAGTTTGATCACTGCAATTACAGGAGTTTTCAATAAAATTTCAATAAAATGCTGCATATTTTCTGAATCCTGATGTTCAGTTATTCAGAGCCATTATCAACATACAGTGTTCAGTAGTGACATATATACACTGTAGTGTCTTTCCATGTACAATGCTCTGCTTTGCATGACAGCATATTTACACATTTTCTCATGTAAAATGGTAAGTACAACTTAGGTTCATGTAGTTCATGTAGTCTGAGATACGTATGCCTTTGAGAAGATGGCTTGAAGCAGACAACACACATGATAAGCTCATTGAATTTTTATTGCTCCAGTTGACATGTCAAAGTTATTTTCACTCATTGTGATAAGTGACACAATGGTGGATTTCACATAGACAAGCTGTAGTTATCTTTAGTAGCAATGTCTAGATTTTAGTTCCTTTAGAGTTCCTAATGGATGCTTCCTTGCACGGTTGGCAAATAGACACTTTTCAAGAGAAGGATTTATTCTACTAAACATGAGGAATCAAGTGCTGTCATTTTATATAGTCTCTATGGGGGGAGGGGTAGATAAAGTCTAAGAAATCTGACAGAACTGACCCTAATCTGCCTGTTCCTGAACTGTACCAACTCCAACCCATCCACCATTGGACCCGCACTAACTCACCCATTTTTCATATCATGGAAAGGGACAGGGTGGAGCAGGAGGGGTATAATAAGCTCCTTGGTTCTTGGTGCGGGCAATTATATAGTTAAGTAGTTAAATCCATACATACACACACACTGACCCCTCCATACACTCGCATAAACTATAAATACCAATAACTATATTAATTGTAGATTTTAGAATAACAAAAGCCTTGGATATTATGCTCATCCAAGAAATTTTTCCAAGCCACTCTTAAAAGCATTAACAGAATCGGCCATTACAACATCATCCAGCAGGTCATTCCACAACTTCACTGCCCTCACTGTTAACAACCACCTGTGCTCCTTCAAATTACATTTTTTCCTCTAGTCTGAAGGGGTGACCTCTAGTGCAGTGATCCTCTGTATTAGCAATGACCAAATGTATTTGCCAGGCATGAAAAGAAATTGTAAAAAATTGTCACGCGCGTAAAAAAATAGTCACCCGTAAAAAAAACTTTGACACCCATATAGCAGAAATTTTTGGAGAGTTTTTTTTGGCGAAGTGAAACAGGACAGATTCGTTCATCACTACTCTTTATGGGTAAAAAGGTCTGCTGCTATCTGTCTTCAACCCCTCTAACCAGTTTAGTTGCACTGCACTCTTTCCAGCCCAAAACTACACTGCATACTACGGGTGAGACCTTACCAAAGAGGATAAATTATGTTTTCATCCCTTGAGTTAATGCCCTTTTTTATGCAAGACAGAACTTTATTTTATATTGCAGCATTCAGGCCAAACCCGTTTAAGCAGTGGGTCCCATGGATTTGGGCCGAGCCCACACATAACCACAGGGCACAAAGGTTTATTGCCTATGTTCCTAGTTGCCTTACCTCTGTACAATTTCAGGTCATTGATGGGGTGATACTAAGAGAACACAAACATGTATAAAAAAATGCAACAAAATACAGTGAGAGCTGTGAAGATGTGGAATTCTCTCCCTGAATCAGTGGTACAGGCTGATACATTAGATAGGTATAAGAAGGGGTTGGATGGTGTTTAGCAAGTGAGGGAATACAGGGATATGGGAGATAGCTCATAGTACAAGTTGATCCAGGGACTGGTCCCATTGCCATTTTGGAGTCAGGAAGGAATTTTTTCCCCCTCTGAGGCAAATTGGAGAGGCTTCAGATGGGTTTTTTTTGACTTCCTCTGGATCAACTGGCAGTTAGGCAGATAAAAAAAAAAGGTTGAACTTGATGGACATGTGTCTTTTTTCAACCTTACTTACTATGTTACTATGTTACTATGTAAAATAAAGATGAAATGGTGCATAAAATTATAAGATGAGAAGATCAAAAACTTGGGCTTCCTCTTGAGAAGAGTTACTTGCAATGTGACATGGTAAGCAATGCATTAGAGCTGTGGCTGTCAGCATTTTCGGTTTGGACAATGCCTCCTCATTGAAGGTTTATTAACGTTTTTGTCTGGGCAACCCTTAGAAGGAATAGGAAACTGTAAGTGCATTAGTAATTCTGTCATGTTTTGAAGAATGCCTTTAACAGCAAATATATATTCACCCTAAATCTCAACCTAAATGACTTTCAAGCTGGTAATTTAGAAGCATCTAAGTCCGAAAATAACCATTCTCTCTTACCCCAACTAGCTTTCATGCTAAGTCGCTCTTGCCACTTCTCCAAGCCCCACACATGGGTCCTAATTTAAAATGAACAAAAAAGCATTTCACAGATATAAATTAGTCTTAAAGAGTAAGGTGACACAATTATCTGATTGGTGATGTTATTATAGTAGATTTCATTGTTGCCTATCAAAGGGCGTTGGATGCCTACCTTTGATTTCCATATGATATGAGTATCAAATGGATGGGGCTTTGGGTAATTGGAGAAATGTTTACGATCATTTATGGACACACATGTGAAGATGATACAATTATAAACTGAAATAACCTCCTTTAGATTGTGAAAATGAATAAAGAAGCTTTATTCCATTCCCGTTTTCAAAGTGAAATATGCAATTAATTCTCAAATGTTTTATCAATGACATTGTCAAAGTGAACATGCTGGAGCTGGTGAAAGTTATAGTCTGCAAGAACTAGATCTGCTTAGAGTTCAAGCAGAATCACTGTGGTTTCAGGCTGCATATAAGAAAATCACATTTTATAGATATGTCTCTATTTTGTTTTAGGTTCTGTTACAAAATAAATTGCCTGACCTTACAGCAGTAGCTCCATTAGTATTGTTGAAATTTTGCTAAGCAATTTATCATGATAAAAATGTTCGTTCTTAATGTGCCTGCTACACGATTCGCCTGATTATGAACTGCCCTGAGTATTATCTTTATTACACAGATAACTTTAGATGTGACTTAAGATCTTAAAAGAGCTAAGCTGCTTTAACAGAAGACAATTTAAGTACTCAAGTTCCTCGCGCTCAAGAAGAAAACGTTTTGTGGCTTTATTTCATCAGATCACATGAAATAGGAGGCTTAATTCAGCGATTAATACTTGATCAAAGCAGTGTTTTATTATATATCTTTTTTATCACACACAGATACATTGAAATAAAATAATAAACACAATATGGCTGATTTCTGAATGTGAACACAAGAGCAATGCAAATAATGTTTGTATGAGGTGCTGGGCAGCTAAAATCTGCTCTACCATTTTGATTGTGCCTTTAATTGAATATTCAGTGCAAGAGGAATAATGCAGCAGTCACGGGTGTAAAGTGAGGCTGCAGTACATGATCACCTTGAGCAGAAATTAAGAACATGCTTGAAATATATCTGGTGCCTGAAGTTACTCCTAATTTAAGATTACCAATCCATGTAAATAGCAGGGGACACTTTCATAAATTGTAACTGGAATGGATACACTGTGAATTAACTTACTGTAGGTGTATGCAATCAGCGCAGTGCAACATCTTGCATGTATTAGGAGTGACCTGATGGTTTTTAATAACCTTATTATATTTGTATATCATGAAAGGCATTCTGTCATGATGTTTATGGTGTAGTCTTTATTTCTAAATTACACTGTTTACACTGCATATAATTCACTCTACTATGTAAAATATCATTCCTAACCCAACAAGTGTATTTTTTTTATTTGTAATATTAGTATATAGGCACGATCTCAGGTCAATTTGGCTGGTCATGTGCTTTCAGAAAGAGCCAGCACTTTAGGATGGAACTGCTTTCTGGCAGGCTGTTGTTTCTCCTACTCACTGTAACTGAATGTGTCTCAGTGGAACCTGGATTTTACTATTGAGTGCTGTTTTTAGATCTAACAGGCAGCTGTTATCTTGTGTTAGGGAGCTGCTATCTGGTTACCTTCCCATTGTTCTGTTGTTAGGCTGCTGGAGGGAAAAGGGAGGGGGTGATCTCACTCCAACTTGCAGTGCAGCAGTAAAGAGTGACTGAGCACAAGTCACATGACTGGGGGCACCTGAGAAACAATTTAAAAAATAAATGTAAAAAATCTGTTTGCTCTTTTAAAATGGATTTCAGTGCAGAATTCTTCTGGAGCAGCACTAGTAACTGATGCATTTTGAAAAAAAAAATTTCCATGACAGTATCCATTTAATGGCTAGCAAGTAGCGTCCAGATCAATTTACCATCAGGTGCATAGTGGATATATATGCTAGGAACATAATAATCACACATGTACGTTGCTACGCATTGCTACATACCTCTATTTGAATATATTATCAAATATTGGACTGGCTAAATACTAAAATATCCCAGCAGTCGCAAATGTTGCACAGGGTTTAGTAACAGATAGCAACCAATTAGAGCTGACTATTGAAAATAATTCACGCTACCATATAAAGTGTTATTCCTGAGTATATCTTTTTTTTACTTGTAAAATTGGTGTGTAGGCAGCCATCTCAAGTCATTTTACCTGATCTTGTGCTTTAATAAAGAGCCAGTGCTGCACTTTGGAACTACTTTCAGACAGGCTATTCCTACTCAATGGAATTGGATGAGTTGCAGTGGGACTTGGATTTTTAGTCTCATATGTACCAGGGTGCTGTTATCTTGTGTCAGGGAGCTGTTATTGGGTTACCTTGCCATTGTTATAGGGCTAGGCTGCTGGGGGGGTTAAGGTAGGGGATGATATCGCTCCAACTTGCAGTGCAGCAGTAGAGTGACTGAAGTTTATCAGAGCACAAGTCATATGACTGAGGGCCCCTGGGAAACTGACATTACTTCTAGCCCCATGTCAGATTTCAAAATTAAATATAAAAAAAATCTTTTGCTATTTTGAAAAATGGATTTCCATGAATTCTGCTAGAGTACCAGTATTTACTGATGCATTTTCCCATAACAGTACGCCTTTAAGATCCTTATATTATTATAGTATATATATTATAGTTTTTGGTACTACTACAGAGCTCTGTGCATTAGTATAAAGATACAGAAATAAGTAACAAGTGCCGTCACTTTAATCCACAGCTCTAACAGAGGGAGGGGAAATATCAATTGAATAAACAATGACAGTGTATCATAAAAATGATAGTGACAATGAAAATACAATGAACAGACTAACGAGAAATGCAACCGCATAAATATATAGAGACAAGCACAAAAATTATACTAATAGTAATAAACAAAACACACAATGTTAGCATAACCAGCATTAATGGAGCATTTTAAATCAATCAGTGAAATGAAAATCATATCTAACGTGGTAGAAAACAAACTTAAATGGAACAGCCCAGTATCAGACGAACCTTTTTTAGTTACACAGAAGCTTTTAAAAAATTTGTCCGAGTGAAAGAAGTTAGGAATTATACTCACGGTTCATAGCACTGCAGTTAGTTTGGTAAGCATGTTACTAGGCCTGACAATATCACAACAAGGCCTAACTACAATTGTTTAAAACTTACTGTACAAAGTAATTGAACATTCTCATTCAGACCCCAGGACCATTGCTCTGCATTGCTCATGAAGAACCAGTAGGATGGTAAAATTAGGCCCTGCACAAGGAGAGGCAGGTTGAAATGGTTTAACTGAATGGTCCATGGACCCAGTGGAGTGGGTTGTAGAGGCAGGATCTTGTTCCCATTCTCAGTCACATACTGTATGGTGTAGCAAAATTTCTATACTAGATATAATTCGATGCTTCTTGGTTTGGTTGAAAAATACATATACTGTAGCTTGGCTTCACTCTGGCTTCTGATTGATAATGCTTCATAGATCATTGTAGCTCAAGGTATATACTAATATACAAGTGTAGAAAGCACCACACAAGTTGGGATTGGCATAGGGCACCATAGAACCAAGGACATCTTTAGGCTTAGAAATCCAATGGTTGTGCCCCCTAAACCTCATCCTAAATGTCTCGAGTGAAATCAATTTGTATCTGAAATATAATACATTTACATAGATGTGCTATAAAGCAATTCTACCTGATTGCTACACAATACTGTAGGTCAAACTAACCAAGTTAATCACAAAAGTGATACTATGGGATAATAGCAACCCTTTTAGATCTTATTGTATCAGTTTCCCCATATCTTATCTATCACAGTCCTCTTTGGATAGCTGCATACCTTCCTTTCTTCTTCAACAACTTATAACTCAATGGTTCATTTATGAAGGACCAAAAAGGAATGCACTTGTAAGGGCAGGTGCTTTAAAACAGACACAATAGGAGTGCATATTGGTGCAATTAATTAAGGTACATCTGCACAAATATGCTTCTACCACTGTCTCTTTTGATGATCAGTGTATCTACAAACTGGACCTTTATTAAAAGTTTCTAGTACCCTTTTACATTGTGTAGGTAACGCGTGATGTGTTCCATGCCTACATGGGGGACTTATTCATTGAGATCATTTTTGCAAGAATTGTTTGGTGTTTCTCCTCAAGGTTTGGGGCATGAGTTCCTTGGTGTGATGTGGTGAATTTGTGATAATTTTTTTTGGTTTATGTTTACAAGCCTTATAGATGCAACTTGTGACTGTTTTAATCCAGGCAGTTGACAGTTACATAAGATGCAGTCTGGTGCATGGACACAATTTCAGTGGAATTATTGTAACGCTGCATTATAGGTAGAACATGCTGATTTGCTTCCTAAAGTTTGCTTTTCTCATGGTACTTGCATTTGTAACTGACCCTTATTGTACCAAAGTTCTTTTTATTTGACATTCCTATAAATGAATTAATAATTAGCAGAAGAATACATTTCCTTACCATTTCTGCTTTCTTCGTCAATGGCAACTATAGTCGCAGGTATGCCGCCTCTGGCCAGTTTACAATCTATAAGGAAAATATAGGTGGAATTAATTAACTAAATGGATGTCTCAAAATCTTAACTAGACGAACAACGTTTCTGGTATTGTTATTATAAAATAGATGATACTTTTGGAATCACAGGCTTACTGCCAAAAGCAATGTAATTAAATGGCAGCACAGAATGTTTTCCCATAATCTATAATGTCCTAATGCAGCACTGAACAGAGACCGTAATTCCTAAGAGCCTCTGCACCCCTAAAAGCAAACATCAAGCTTCTGCCACATCACAACAGCAAGCAGGTCACACTTAACAACAAATGCTACTGATGTACTCACAACAATGTTACTCCTTGCTCCATATTCAAAAGTGAATTCCCTTTCTATGCAAATTAAGCTTTTGAAAAGAAAACATTTTAAGCCTCTCTGAAGTCTAAGAAAGGCATAGCTGTGAAGCTGAAGTCCTTCAGGACCAGGGAATTTTATGGTAATTTTATTAAAAGAAAAAGAAAAAAAAAAAAACATTAAGCGATGATTAAAAGGCAAAACCTGTAATTAAAGCTTCACAACAAAAACACACATAATTGGAATTTAATTGAGATCAAAAGGATCTAATTGATGTGAGTGAGCTGAATCTGAATAATGCTATAAAGAGAATGACACATGAATACCAGACAAGCAATGGTCAGGATTTTAACTGTTGGATCTTACCCTCATATTGCCAGTCTGAAGTATAGTCATCAATGGAAGCAGAGAAGAATTATGGAAGAAAAGAAATAAAGAAGAAGAATTCTTAAGATAGACGTCACATGCAAGAACAGCAGAAAAAGAGTTAACCCTTTGGGCAGTTGAAGTGGTTGCTACTGATGCACAGAAAGCTTTTATGTGCCCAAGGGGTTAATGGAAATTAGATTAAGAAAGGGAATGTCCAACCTGTGGGCTCACTAGCTCTCATTGATCTACATTTAACAGTTGTAGTTCAACACAATCTTGAGGGCTACAGGTCACACATCTCTGTTACAAAGAAGAGTAAAGATGTTACATAACTTCAATCCTATTCAGTTTCATGATTCAAAATATGGTGTTTCTTTAACTGAAAAAGCATTGTAAGTAAGTAAGTACCAAGTTTTGCAGGTAAAGCCCAAGATCATCTTGCCTACTAATAGGGCCTTAGATGACATATGTTGGCTCTACCATAGTATAAACAGGCATAGGCTAAATATTGCCCTTTAGAGGGCTTTGCGTTAGGGATAAGATACAGATTGTACAAGAAAGATGATATAATATGTAGTTGACCAGGAATGGGGATAGACAGCTACCGTATATACTCGAGTATAAGCCAACCCGAGTATAAGCCGAGGTACCTAATTTTAACTACGAAAACTGGCAAAACTTATTGACTCTAGTATAAGCCTAGACACAACTACAGCCCTGTCTCCCAGCAGCACACATTCCGCCAAAGCGACCCCCCCAGTGATCAATCGGACTTCTTTGCAAAGTTGATGGTGACAGAGAATTGCCAAACAGATTACTGTGTGCATTGTCCCACTGTCCCACTACCATGTGCAGAGGGTGCTGTGTGATATTGCCATCACTGTTAATCTTTCGTATAACCAACAGAGGGTGCTGTGTGATATTGCCATCACTGTTAATCCTTCATAAAACCAATAGAGGGCGCTGTGTGATATTGCAATCACTGTTATTCTTTCATATTACCAACAGAGGGCGCACTGTTATTCTTTCATATAACCAACAGAGGGCGCTGTGCGATATTGCAGTCTCTCCCCAAGTGAACTGTTGGTATAGGAATGATTAAAAGTGACTGCAATCTCAGCTGCTGCCCGCTGACCCGAGTATAAGCCGAGGTAGACTTTTTCAGCACATTTTGGATGCTGAAAAACTCGGCTTATACTCGAGTGTATATGGTAACTGTAAAGTGTGCATCTCAAGGGGAATGGATACATGTCTTTGCAAAGGACTTTTGCACCTGGGAAGTGCAGCTGCTAAATCAAGAGAACGACAATCTGGGTCTTTACTTATCCTTAAAGATAAGGACATTAAGGTGAAACAATATTCAGAACTCTAGTTCTGATGGTTCTGTATCATTTGTAAATCAGCATCCAGCCCTTTCCACTTGTCTTTGGCCTCATCACCTTCTAATCTAGAGAGGAGTCAGCTAATGTATCATTTATTATCCTCTAAATGTATTATCATTATAGTGAGAGCACTGATAATGGGACAATCACCTTTATTCATCCATTAAATCATAACATACATATCAGGTAAATTAAATGGGAGAAAAACTTTTGCTTTACAATCCATTAGGTGCTAAATTGCACTAGTCAGATCTTTACCTTTATTTTCTAGTAGACTGATCAAAACTAGCTGCTGGTTGGTTGTTAATCGCAACTGTACTGGTGAAATTAAACCTGATTGAATTAGCACCTGTATGCAGTGAACTTGCCCTAGGGAGCCCTTGGCAACCTGTCCAGCCACCACTAGGAGTAGACATAAGACCCTTAACAGGTACAGTAACTGCCCAGCACTCCCACCTATCATTACGCCATAGGTAGGTGCCTCTTCTGCCCACTACTAGTTCCTTGCTTGTGTGCTAGCTTTTGCCTGCATCACTAAATCCATAGTTATGACACCTGATACTATGCTGAAGTTCTGGGCTTTATAAGTAAGTTTTCATTTTCATTCTTGGGCAGACAGAGTATAAGTGTAACCCTTATTATGCCTGAGTGTGCAAGGCCTACCAATAACTTTTGCACCTTTCAAAGAGATCAACTTTCATTTTTAACTTTTTCCCACATTTCCCCATTTCTATATAAAATATATATGAAGACAGTAGGAGGGATAATATATCAAAGAGATACAAACAAATTGATCATAATTTCCTGCCAGAAAGTTTGTACACCCTTGTGGTTTCCTCATAGAATGAAGAATTTAATTAAAATTTCATAAAAACATTTAATTAAGTCGTTTTTTTTTTTTGCCCATCTACTTCCAAGTTGATAAGTGAAGCCATAAAAATGATTGCACAAACACAGTAAAACATGCTTAAAATAGACTGTGCCATTCTATTGGTGCCTAAGGGGAATATACTGTAAGTATAAACAAGAAGGGTAGAAATGTTATATAGATTATATACACGATGCCTCAAATTAACTCTATTGAACAGAATCGAAATTAAACATAAATCCAGTGTATTAGTATCTTATATAATGTTAGTACCTTATATCTTGCACCAGTTCAAAAATTGATTTCTAAATTCAAAATAAAATAAACCAACTTTTCCTTGAGTATAAATCTTAGAATTCAAGAACATCACATTGGTGTCGGCATCATTCTGATAAAGACCTCTCTTAAGCAGACAGGAAAAAGACAGCAGAGATAAAAAGACATTGTCACACATTAACAAGTCTCTAAAAAGTATCAATAGATAATTTTTCTTAAGAGTCAACGCAAGAGGCAAGTTGAGGAGTTGGCTTGATTGATGCACTTTTTGCCAAGTGTGACATATGTACATCTTTTAAAAAATTAGACTTTTGACTGGTTTAGATTTCCTTTCATGGCTTCATTTTATCTGATGTCCCTAAGGACATAAATGCTTGTACATTTTTTCACTCTTTCATTCTTAGTTTATCAGCAGTGGCTCTTCCATCCCAGGTAATGTTATTTAGAATTCTTTACTAGCAAATCTACTATAACGTAATGCAAATTGTACATAGAACAAAGAAACTTTTCTTTAAAATTGGGTAAAAACAGAATTTAGGTTTGAAATGGACATGGTGATGAAATTGTCAATATAATTCATATTATAATTTTTTTTTTCATTTAAAGCAGATTCTATATTGAAATGTAATTGTAGTAAATAGCTTTTGGCAAGTTTGTTTAGACATTAACATGCTGGTAATTTGACGATTATTCATAATTCCCAATATTATTAGTGGTCAGAAACAATATGTTTTAGTTCTTATATTTATATTATCATATCATATATAATTAGAGATGAGTGCTGCTGTCTAGTTTCGCTTTGCCATAAAATTTGCAAAATTGTGGAAAAATTCACGAATTGGTGAAAAATTTGGCTTTTATTCATTCATTTATACATACTGTAGGGGCAAATTCACAAATTTTTTATTTTTGCCTGCGAAGGCTTCTCCACACTCTCCGCCACTTCACCAGGCGCAAATTCGCTACCACTACTCGAATTCACTAAAATGCGAAGTTGCGTCTCAGCTGCCGAAGGTCAATTTTAATAGGGCGGCTACATAAAGGTCACATATATGTCTTTATTAGAGATGTTGGTGCAAATGATTGACGTGGCCACTTATTATTACACATGAACAAGGAAGCAAAATAAAGATAAACGAGATCCTCTAATGTCCTAGACATGAGCCCACCCTAAAACAAATGTGACATGCCCCTCAAATTAGTAAAAAAATATTGTTAATACAAACATTTTTAATAGTTAGAACTTTAGAAGGCAATCCTACTTTAAAGGGGACCCGTCACAAAAAAAAATTATACAAAATCCTATTTTATCACATTAGTCAAGCAAAATGAACTTTAATTACACTGTTTAAATGATTTGAATCTTGTTTCCTTCAGTCTGGGAATTCATAATTATAGCAAGCAGGCAGCAGCCATTTTGTGGACACTGTTTTTAAGGAAAGACTTTCATCATCTCAGAATCTTGTTTGTGCACCAGAATGGGGGACCCGATGTCCATCCCCATGTCCTGGCTACACAATTAAATGGTAAAGAGAACTGGGGAATGTGGGGAGAGCAGTGACATGTAGGAAGTGCTGAATGGAAAGTGAAAGTAATTGTCTGCCCCGCCTCTATGCCATTGGCTTAGAGGAGGGGCAGACAATATTTGATTGATATCTGAGATTTTTAAATGAGCTTACAGCAGCTATGAATGCTTTAATAAAAAATAGAAATTCGATTTCATGTTTAATTTGAAAATGAATTTTATTATACAGATTTTTGTGTCTGGGTGACAGGTCCACTTTAAATTATGAAAAAATGCTAGGGTTTTTTTTTTTAGAACTTTTATGACTTTTGGGCATACAGGATATGACAAGATTGAGGAGGAGGCAACTTCATCTTATCAGTTCGACAGTTCAAAGGCGTTCTGTAAAATTTGCACTTCAGTGAACTTGCAGAGTAACGATCGTTTGCCTGAGCGAAAATTTGCCAGGCGACAGGGCACAGAACTGTGCTAGCAATGGTCTCTTTTGCTAGCGAATTGCGTGTGCCTGTTAGTAAATAGGCAATGTGTCTGCTGATGGGATTTCAGGCGAATTTTTCTAGTGACGGCCACTTTGCCCTTTAGTAAATCTGCCCCAATGACATTAAAGAGTGCTTTTTTTGTGATGCAAATCCATGGCTGCCAAAACAATTCATTCATCAATTTCACTGCAAAAAAAAAGTCGTCAGGACAAAATTGTTGCAGAGACAAAAAAGTAGCCATTAAAAAAAAAACGGCCAGTGACTTTAAAGCATTTGTATAAAAAAGTTGCTCTGACAAAAAATTCGTCAAGCACAAAAAAATCACAGAGACGATAAGTCACCACAAGAAAAACGCCCATTGACTTTAATGCATTTGAAGTGAGAAAAAATTGCTATGAGTAAAAAATAAAATGTAACGCCTATTGACTTCGATGTGTTTTGCAAATTTTTTGCCAGACAGATTTGTTCATCACTACTCATCACTAATCATAATTATGTAATTATAATATTAAAGGGGTAGTTTAACTTTAAGTTAACTATTTGACAATAGAAATGTGTATCTTACCCCTGTGTCTGTGTGAATTTGTTCAAGGTACCTTGGTTTCCTGAAACATTCCTTAAATATACAGGCAGATTAATTGGCTCTTGATTAATATGATCAGGACCTTACATTGTAGGGGCCAGGGACTCATGTGAAGGATGAAAAATCTCTGCAAAGTACTGCATAAAACTGTTGGCCCTGTAGAAATAAACCATTATAAATTCACCTTCACTTTTGTTTCCTTGCTGTAACTTTGATTCTTGTGTGTGTTATTTATTTTCACAGGGGCTCACTTATCAATCAGTAAAGCTCTAGATTAACTCTAAGCCATCAATTGTGCATAAAAAATAAGAATATGTAGCTGGATACATTATTCTGTAGTAGCTTTGACTTATTTCAGCAAATCTGAAATATACTTTTCCATAAAAGTACAGAAATTGGAATGAAGAAAGATGGCACATTACTTTCCGAACTTTCCAACACTAAACACAGGTAACTCTCTTCTTGTCTAGCTTTTTTTATATATATATATATCTGTGCCAGGTGCCCCCAACTTGCAGTATATTTAAGATGTTACCATGGTAAGTTTTATAAATTTCATTGTAAGAATGGTAATCGTGGATTTTGTTATGGGTATAGGCATTGTGCTAATGTACCATGTGACTTTTGGTTCTGGTCATGATTTATCTACTTCAACCATAACATATCTATTTTGCATTAAATAATAGAGTTTCCTAAGCGTAAAAATTTAAAAATGTTTATTTCCACAAACCATGATTTATGTGATGTATAGCAACACAAATGTTTACCTGGAACAGAATTAAATACATTGTTCCAGTATCTGATTCATGACCCACATTTTGTTTGCTTGGTGGTTCTCGTTGGCCATGCAAGACTCTTCCCGTAACAAAGTTGTTAAATATTGATTCTCCAGTAATCATGATCTTATGAAACATAAGTGCACTTTTTACCAGATTGAAAAGAGCTCTGACCTGTGCAGGACCTGTTGTCTTTTCCTAAAACATTTTATTCAACTGACAGGAAACCCAATCCCACATTTCTTCTATTTAATCTTTTAAATAGTTTATATTTATTTTATAAAAGGCCTTGTGTCCTTTTCAATTGTTGCATACTATAAGTTTCTTTGGGGCATTTATGAGATTTCACTTTTAATGCATAGTCCTCCCCTCCATTTAGAATTTTTGGGGGGGGGGCATCCAGTCAGATATAACAGCCCTCAACATGCATCTCAGAAATAACACTACCCAGCTTCTCAGCTTTCAGAAGTAGTAATATAATCTCAGACAATTGTATTGCCTACTCATGCAATATAATCATTTTCAGCTTTGCATTGTAATTTAATTTGAAGCAATCAGTTTATATTACATTTCTTCTTGGACCTGTGTGCAAAAAAAATGATCTTTTATGTACTCTTTTAAAAACTGAGAGGCGGGTAGTTCCACATAGGTCCACATAGGTTATAAATCATGTGTCCGTATGCACATAACATGAGGGGCAAAGTTAATAAAATGTAAGAGTTTTCCACCAATCAAGAGTATTGTGGAAAAAACTCAATTTTAAAAAACAAATTACATTTAAATTTAAAAAAAATCAGTGACTAAACCCTGGTAAAAGAGAAGACAGTGAGAGGTGTATTTCAACACTCAAGCTATTATATTTTTGAGCCTAAATTTTGTAAAATTAATGCATTTTTTTTACCACTGCTTGATTTTTTTTTATTCCAGTCTGGATGCAATCTGGAAAAAACTTAACTGAGTAATCTGAATAAGTAAAAACCTCAAGTGACTCCAACAAAAAAAATGCAGTAAAAAAACATCAACAGACACCAGAGCATTTGGCAATATTTTGCCATTTCGCAAATGTTTCCACAATATTTTTCAACTAAACAGGCCACTTCTCTCTTCATTATCCAACAGTTAAAAGCTGATAAGCTTCTGTAGACGTCAATGAAAGATGTATTTTTAAAATTCAAGCTATAGTACAATACAAATTTACAAAAGAAAGTATTCGAATTTGAATAAATTGGACTCTTTGGGGGTGATTTGTCAAGGTTCGAATTACAGGGTTTTTTTTTAACAAAAACTAACAAATGTAAATTATATTTTAAAAACACAAATGTTTTTTGTTAATAACTCTAAAAACACAAATGTAAAACTTCAAGCAATTTTTTAATTTTTTTTGAGTTTGAAAACCCACAAATTAGAATTATTCGAGTTTTTTTATGGTAGCAATCATTCTTTTTTTATATTCAGATTTTTTAATAAATAAACAGAACGAGTTTTTCGCACTTTCCAGTGTGAGCAACATTCCCTAAAACTCCATAAGAGGAAGACATAATATTATCTCTTTACTCACTAAAAAATAAATACTTAAAATTACTTACAAAAATGGACTTTGCCAATAATATAGGTGATTCTGAACTTTTTAACCTAAAAGCTTTCAGAAAAAGTAGCTGTAACTTTGGGAAGAAAGAAAGCTTTCCTTTTAAAGTGACTCACTACTGCAGAGTAGTTTATCTATTCATTAAGAAACTAACACAAAAGAAGGCAGTGAGATCCCATCTCTAAAAAGATTTATTTACTTATTTCTCCAGTAATTCATCTAAATATTATCAATGTTTTACTGTTACATGATCAAGGCTGCAGAAAAGGTGATAGGCATCTATTTCACAAGGACATTGTTATTTAGAAATATCTTCTAATGCAGGTTGTACACTTACATTTTTTTGAATAGTTATAAAGAAAGGAAAAGAACTACATGTGGATGAATAGGACAACTGACACTGATGCAGCCTTCACAAAACTTCCAGCAGATATTGTATTATTGTTATCATTGTGACCATTAGTTATAAAAGCTATGATATTTATTGATAAAATATTGATTATACTGTATGACCATTAGTAGTGAATAGTGATGAGCAAATTTATCCCGAAATTCACAAAACTGCTTAAAAATTTGCGAAACTGTGAAAAAAAATGCAATAAATGTTTGCAGTTCCTAAAACATTCAAATCTGTCATGGTTTTCAGCAAATCCTTCAGACTAGACAATAAAGATGTCACATTTTATTACACATATCTTTAAGCAAACTTGAGGTGAGAACAAATTCCTAACATAGTCAAAAATAACCTTACTTATGTAAAACAGCAAGAAATGCATGAATAATGCATAGGCAATGTCTTGTATAATGGCATGCTAGTCCAGGAGAAAAAACAGAAACACAAAACCCCATATTATTAAAACACACAGATGCAAACTATCTCCTTTAATAATAGGAAATACAAGAAGACCATAGAGTCCCTGACACAGAGGTTTGTAAAAAAAATATGCAACTATGAGGAACTAAACTTTTGCAGGACAACAAGGATCAATAAAATACGAACCATTTGTCTAATTAAAAAAATGATTAAGGAACAGAATTTTCTATTAGGATACTTGTGTGTTGAGCCATGTTTTACATCAAGGACCACAATTAAACCAATCAAAGGGGTTGGTTTTTGGAAAACTGTTAGAAGAGCAGGGCATTGTTGATAACAAATCTAGGCACCATCCACCCAGCACATATGAATAAATGTCACAGATAAAAATGTATCCTAAGAGAATGGTGTTTTGATATATATGTAATACAGGTATGGGACCTGTTATCCAGAATGCTCGGGACCTGGGGTTTTCCGGATAAGGGATCTTTACATAATTTCGATCTTCATACCTTAAGTCTACTAGAAAATCATGTAAACATTAAATAAACCCAATAGGCTGTTTTTTTCCAACAAGGATTAATTATATCTTAGTTGGGATCAAATACAAGCTACTGTTTTATTATTACAGCGAAAAATTAAATTATTTTAAAAAAAAATTAATTATTTGATTATAATGGAGTCTATGGGAGACGGGCATTTCATAATTCGGAGTTTTCTGGATAACGGGTTTCCGGATAACGGATCCCATACCTGTACTAGTAAAGCTAGTGCAATAGAATATTACAATATTGGCCAATTTGAAAATGTGTGTTTATTCTTGTAGATTCTAGACGCTTTCATGGGCTCTTGGGGGCAGTATCACAAGTACCATACTGTTTGCAGAAGCTCTGTGAGTTTCTAAATTATGTTACCATTCTGTACATTCTGTTATTTCTTAAAGTCCATTTTTTTCTGGTCAGACTGTTAAAGGGGAAAAACACAATTTTTTCATAGAAAAAATAATTTTTTGAGATTTATTAAACTCCAAAGTTAAAAGTCAGAATAAAAAAGTACTCCAACTCAGGCCTGCCAAGTTAATGTAGAAGTCAATTGCATATGTCCTGTTGATATCCTGATCTATGCTGGGTTTCGTTCAATAATCCGAAGATTTTGTGGTTTCGGGCATTAAATCGGAAGCATAAAAGGTTGGAGTTTTCAGGCTTTAAATCCGCAAAAGTTGAATTTTTTGGCATCAAATCCAAAGGATTCAATTTTTTTCAAGTTTTTCCCACACAAGAAATTTTCAGGAAAATGTATTAGTAAATAAAGGGAAAAGGTCAGTGCGGATTTGGTCGCAGTTTGCAGAAAATAGTGAGAACTTTTCAGATTTTGATAAATAACCCCCTTGGAGTTACTGTTCTATTGGCACCAGGATACAGTACATAGTGCTGCTTGGGGGCAGATTTATCAAGGGTTGAATTTCGAGTTTATGGGAGTTTCTAAAAACTCCTATCAACTCCCATAAACTCGATATTCAAAAAAAAACAAACAATCAAAATTTATTAAAAAAATAGAATTTTTTAAAAATGGGTGAATAGGATCGAGCTTCTAATTCGAATCAAATTAGAATCGAATTCGATTGAATTCGATTTGAGGCTTTTCACCCCCAAATTTTTTTTGATTGTTGGAGGTCCCCCATAGGCTAAAACACCAATTTGGCATGTTTTAGATGGTGAATAGTCGAATTTGAATTCTTAAAGGGACAGTACATGATAAATTTCAAAATTCGAATTTGGACTATTCCCTAGTCGAAGTACACAAAAATAACTCAAATTGGAATTTTTTAAATTAAAAAATACACCTCGACCTTTGATAAATCAGCCCCTTAGTGTACTATATCTCTAAAGTTCCAGCACAGCTGCTTCATGATATTCAGTTAAGGTTAATGGATTACAAATGGCAGTACATGAAATCCCATCAGAACAGGTACACAAGTGGATTTGTACAAGAACATTGTGGAAGGAGAAATGTCAGTGAGACATTCAATGTATTCCTGGGTTCTCGCTGCTAATGTTTCCATCAAGAAGCACAAAAGTGTAGAATGTCTACCATATTATTAAAACCCAACCAGCTGTGATATTCCCTTATAGGCTTGAGCGGTCTCTTTTCATCTTCATTGTCGGTGTTTTACTCGTTTGTGTTTCTTTGTCAAACATTAATAGAATTTGCCTTTTTCCCAGACTTGTAACATACCAATTAACCTGAAACCCCTTTAAATTAATACAGTAAGCTTGTTTATGGTAAAAATGTAGTTTCCATGTACAACATAAAGAATAACCCATTCATTGAATGTGAAGACTTTTACTCTTGGTTCATTTGCAAACAGCAAGAAGATTGCTATTCATAATGATATAAAAAGACTACTAGCAGCAACGTATCTAATACCATATGATTATTTTTTTAAACAATTAAGTCAAATATTTATAATTTATAGCAAACATCATATTGAGTTACTGCTTCTATGTTTTGTGGCTGTCAGAAAATACATTATTTACATGGTTTACTGGGCACTAGTGTCATTATGTAAGTGCCTTTGCAGTTTTCAGTTCATTAAATATATGTTTCCCACCATCAGTATCTTTTAACAGAGTTTGTTTCTTGCTTTTATTGTAACTGACCTGTTGAAAGACAATGCAACTGTCTGCCTGTTAACGTTAGCTTAGTGTCACCTTTCAGGTGATCCGTTTTCATATACATTATTACTAAGGTAAAACACCATTTAATACAGGTATGCGACCTCTCTTGCGTAAAGCTTGGAACCTGGGGTTTTCCAGATATACAGTAGGGGGCCCATTTACTTAGTTCGAGTGAAGGAATAGAAGAAAAAAAACTTAGAATTTCGAATGTTTTTTTTGGCTACTTCGACCATCGAATTGGTTACTTCGACCTTCGACTACGACTTCGACTTCGAACCGAACGATTCGAACTAAAAATCGTTCCATTATTCGACCATTCGATAGTTGATGTACTGTCTCTTTAAAAAAAACTTCGACCCCCTAGTTCGCCACCTAAAACCTACCGAAATAAATGTTATCCTATGGGGAAGTAATCTTTTTTGGGTCGATCAATGGATTAAAATCGAACAATTTTTCCTTCGATCGTTCGATCGAACAATTTTTCTTTCGATCCTTCGATCGAACGAATTGTGATGAATCCTTCGACTTCGATATTCGAAGTCGAAGGATTTAACTTCGACAGTCGAATATCGAGGGTTAATTATATTCAACCATAAGTAAATTTGCCCCTAGGTGTTAGTTTAAATTACTACTGAAAATAATAAACATTTTTTTCCTGTTTTGCCACTTTTTGACCAGATGCTATTAATGAATGAATGAATGAATGAATGAATGAATTAATTAATTTGGTTGCTAGTTAAGCAGGAACCAGGAGACTCTAACTCTTCAGTAAGGCAGGAGAGCCCAGCTAGTCCCAGTTTTCACTGACTTTTTGAGGCCCCATTTTATTAAAGCATTAGTGATATAAACTGCATTATCATATTCCATATATTCAACAAGCTATTAATTAATCGAACCAGCTGCTCATGCTAAAATGTAACAATACAAGTACTGAAGCAATAATGTTTCCCCACTGATTTTTTTTTTTTGCTAATCTTTTATTGTCTGATAAAGTGTAAAGTGTAGATTGTTGCTACATTTCAACATTTTATTATTGTATTCATCTGCTCAAACCAGACTAAATCCCATAATTGTGAAATGATATGGGCAGTTTTATAGTGCAGAACATCAAAGATCTTAATTTTGTGGCTTGTCTGTTTCATGAACAATCAATTGCAATTGAAAACGATAGGAAAAGCCCATCTAAACTTCCTTACTTAAACATATGATAACACCAGATCATTTGTATTGGCATACTGTATGACCTCATGATGTCAAGGAACATGCACTAGTACCAATACCTTTGTGAACAGCATTTGAAGATTTTAGCATACATTTTAGAACTTTGAGCTCTTGTATTCAAAAATGAGCCTTACTATAACCCTTATATCAGAGGAAATCAGACAATGCTCCTTGTTTGGTCCTATTCAACATATACAATGTAGGTTAATTCAGTCATGCAATCAGAAATCACTGTTAGATTCTCTAAAACTTACAATACATAAAATCAGTTCTGCATAATGGCAAGAATCATCTGTACATTATTGGTTATTTATAGTGCCCATTTCCATTTGAAGAACAAGGAACTTGTAGTGACACTCCAATCAAGAAAGGAGTCTTCTTGTCATAAAACTGCAATGCAATGATGTTAAAAAAAAACTAAAATAAGTTTTAAAAAGTCTGAGCAAGAAGGCTGTGCAATTAAACTTTGAAAAGTCACCTGAAAAATTCAACTGAACAGTTTTCAGGGACTCAGGTTTTGTAAAGACCTCAGAACCAAAAATTTATGAGCAATGAACTCTGAAATATTGAACTTTTAAAGGGGCTGTTTTACTGAAATTTATATTTTAAAAAAAATTCAAGAATCATATTTTTTCTCTAAAATGTTAATTTCCGATTTTCACGATTTTTTTGTGAAAAGGTTCGAATTTCTCGATTTTTTTGTGAAAAGGTTTGAATTGCTCGATTTTTTCATTAAAACGTTCAAAGTGCTCGATTTTTTTGTGAAAACTTTGGAATTGCTCTATTTTTTTGTGAAAATGTTCGAATTTCCTGATTTTTTGGTGAAAACTGTAGAATTTCACAATTTTTTCATGAACCTTCAGTGAATTTTTCACCGTTTTGCAGGAAATTTGCAAATTTTTCAGCGAAGCAAAATGGGAGAGATTTGCAGATCACTAATCAGTATGTATACTGCCAGATATTATGTCAGATAAAACTTCTGGAAACTTGTCTATTGACCCAAAGTTCCAGAGGATTAGTTTGGATTAGTTAGGAGTCAAACTTCAGTGCAGTCCAAATAGTGTACTGTGTTTGTAGAATAACCAGAACTTATTGTAACCAGTTTGTTCAACCTGAATTATAAAAAAATATTGAAGATGAACTACTAAAACTAGACATCACTGTGGGAAGAGAAGAACATGTCTAGTGCTGTATGTGGATTTATTATACCCCAAAGCTCTTGTAGAAGCCTCTATAACCTGTTGTTGATTTTATTAAAAAAAACTGTTTGCACACGACTCATTTTGACAGGCTATCTCCCCTGTAACCTTCATTGCTCTTTGCCAATGGCAGTGCATAATAAAGGTGATCATCTTTGGCAAAAGGACTAAAACAAATATATTACTTATTCCACATTGTGACCCACAGCAGTTAAAAGGAAACAGGATTATAAAAATGTAATGATGGTTTCCCTTTAAGCAACTTCCAAATTGTTTAATGGGAACTCATCTCCCCAGATCCATTAAATATAAAGTATATTTTACGTCTTCCAAAAACCACAAGCACAGATTTAGTGCTCTTTTAAAACTCCATGCCTTGGCTTCCAACCAAACCCTGTTGTAGTAAAGCTAAGCAATGCAGTGCATCTAACACATGCATAGAATGCCATAGTGCTATTGTATTTAAAGATTTATCATTTCTAAATGGGAATACATTTTTTCTTACCTATATTTTTAAACAACACATTCTTTTTGTTTTTATTTAAAAAAATGTTTCTTTTGAACCATTAAGCATTGCATAAAATAAAGACGATGATGAGGAGGAGGGTGAGATTTGTGGGGGGTTTTTGTACTTTTTTTTAGACACACACATTTATTTTTTTTATTTGGGAAAAAAAAGGCAATTATAATTTTGCATCAAAAAAGTAACAATGTTGATGGTAATTATCTCAATTCTTCTACATAATAGAATGGTGAGTACCTTGAAAATATTCAAGGTAATATATTCAAGGTAAAATATTCTGTACGCATTACAGCAAAAAGCTATGATCATTTCCATTCTTCTTTTACTCAACTAATTTATTTATATTAACACTATATGAAGCATATTACTGCTATTCCAAGATAAATACAACAAAATCATTTCCAGTCATTTTTTTTACAGACTGCTGACCCAGAATGAATAATTCAGATTTATTTTTCTACAAATTCTTCATCTTTTTCCCAAAGTATTTAATCATTGGTCAGTCAATGAGTGTTCATAAGTGCTTTATTCATATGTAATATCCAGCCTAACTGGAAATTAGGGTAACATCATTTATTTGGTTCTTTGTTTGTTTAAACACTGTGGCATTTGTGTGTCCTCAGGACCAGAACTACGGGTGGGCAGAGTAGGCACGTGCCTACGGTGCAGAGCTGGGGGGTGCCAAGCATGTGCCTTCTCTGTATCCTACACCTTGTCTGGTCCCCTCTCTCTCTTCTCCTGGCCATGAGGGACTGTGCTCTCACACCTATTCTAACATGCACTCGCTCATTCAGTGCCATGACTGTCAAGGTTGCCTAGGGTTCCTGGCTGGCCTGGCCTAGCACTGTGTGTCCTTTCCTCCTTGTAATGAGCATGAGTTTTAGCATTTGTTTGTTCTCCTTTCTCTTGTGTCATACTGAATCCAGTGGCAAACCACATCACCACAGGAAGAGTTACCCCTTGTACAAGAGAAAGTCTGTAGAAAGTATGAGGTGGGAAGTATTGGGTACATGGAGTGCATACAGTTGTAACAGTAATGAGGCATTGACTAGAGTTTTGATTTCCTATCCCATTGACCAATGATAGGATGCCACATATTGTTTATCCTGAAACCAGTTGTAACCAGGTCCCAAGAGGCACTTGCACATGAATGACCAATATCTAGGACCAATGTGTCCAGTTAAGCACCTTGTCAAGATATCCTGTTTTGTACAATAGTTTCCTCTTATTGCAAAATCCCTACAAGCCAGTATGAAAAGACAAAGTGCTAATAAACTGCTTAAATATATTCACCAAGTATGAGTTTCGTAGTTCATTTTATATATATAAAAACTCCTTGTGTACAATTCTTGGGTTTCAAAGCTGCATTAATGCATATTCCTATACGAACCCATATAGCATGAAGGTTTATAGGTTTATGGAGGACAATAATAACTAACCAATTGATTAAGAACAGAAAAATTAATTTTCTTAAAGTGCAAAGGCTGAGAAGAACTAAATGTACACAACATTAGATTCCACCATTTATGATGTTATCACTAAGTAAACACAGCAGCAACATTTTCTGAAATACAATTTTACAATATACAATGTATACAAGGGCAGACTACTGATGGAGTCATTGACTACCTGCCTTTTGCTTTATTGCTGGTACTTATTCTAATTCAGGGTTGTTTTTAAAGTAAAGAAAGTGACATACTATTATTACCTATTGTTCAAAACAAAAGACCTGAGATCACTGACATGCTTTAACTTAAAATCAAGAAATAGCACCATGCCAAATGCGCCGACAGAGTCATATTTTACTTTTCTATTTTGTTTTTCCTTGTCTGCTTAGACTTCCAAAGCCCATTTACAAGGAAATTCACAGAGCTCCTGATGATTCTAGACATAGTTTGCCTGAGGATGGAAACTGAGCTACAAAGTCAGCTATCTCTTCTAAGCTGCTCTGGCATATTCGCCCCTGGCGGTTGGCATAAACTCAATAGAAGATTTCTTTAAACCCTGAAAATCCAAAACTTGATTTGTGTATCTAGAAATAGATAGCAGCAACAACAGTCATAACTGTTAAGAGATCACTTTAAAGATCCAAAAGAAAGTTGAAAAAATGCATTTACACTGCACAAGCAAAGAAGGTTATTTTACAAGGGAATAATCAGTCTAAAAACAAATGGATGACCCCCCACACACACACCATGTGGTTAATTGTTTGACTGACAAATGTACCAGATTTTACAGAGTTGCAAGTTCTACACATTTTCAGTGGGGAGTCAGAATATACTATAATGCCTTTTTGTCTGAATGCAACCAACTTTGAAAAGGACAGAGCAGAACCAACATGTAGAGAAACAAATGTTCATATTGTAAATGTTACCAAAGCCAACTACTCTCATCATTTGTTAGCCTTAATTCTCAACACAATTACTTTAAATTGTGGGATGATCATTTCTTTACTGAAAGCCAGTACTCGTGCTTATTAACAAAGTGCGGACAATACAACAGCATAATTCCTGGAGTAGAAATGTATTCCACAGAAAGAGTCAGACACTGGATACAAGAATATTTTTTTTTGTAGGAGTAAGAATGTGATCAATTAGAGGTGCCTATTGCAGTCTAGACAACATTAGTTTGATATTTAGGTAAGTATAATAGTGTTTATGAATATGACCGTACTCATTTTAAGTCACCAGGTGCCTAAATGGAGACCTCATTTTATTTCATCACACAATCATGTAAGTGTGAACAAAGTAAACCCTAGAATTTAGTGAAAGAACATATAACTTTGTACCTTGTTGTGTAACCTTTCCACTGTTTTAGGGACAGATTGACTGAATCAGCATCATGTTATAATTTGTTATTAGTGATGAACGAATCTGTCCCCCATTTTGCTTTGAGGAAAAATTTGTGAAACTGCTAAAAAAATGTGCAGAACGGATTTAAGTCTATGGATGACTTTTTTTTGTTGTGGCAACTTCTTTGTAGCAAAATATATTATAGTCTATGGGTGACTTTTTTTTCTCACTCACTGCATTTAAGTCCAAGGGCTTCTTTTCTCAAGTTTTGTCTCAAAATGCATTGAAGTGAATGGGCGGTTTATCTCACCAATTTTTTTTCTGCAAATTTTTGTGACAGTTTGACTAAAAAATCTGCTGATGGGGAAATGAGGAATTTTGCTCTGAAACCATGCATGGAGAAAAGATTTTCTCATCTCTATTTGTTATTATATTGCTGGAGTACAACCTCACTACTCCCTATAACCCTGGCATTCCACATACTTCTATATATTCATGCCTACTGGCCCATAATCCAACCTTGTGCTGGTTATGATTTTAAAAAAATTAAGGGTTTCTGATTCTCAATATATGAGATATGTTTACCTTGCCCCATTAATAAATGAGCTTGAATATGTCAAAGTACTGTTAAATTATACCACCTCCAGTATGTTAGGTACTGCCACAAAACACCAGATGACATAACATCCAGATCCAGATCACTGCTACATTACACCACCAGTGTACTGTCATATGATACTGCAATGTCCTTTTTAAATAACACCATAGAGCTTTGTCAGATAAGATTTTCATTGTGCTGTAATATAATATCACCAGCTGTCATATTACCCCAAAAGAGCATTTGATGGGGATTGGACCCAGAGTAGATTAAGGACAATGCCCATCAGCCCCTAATTATTTCTACTATAGGTCTATATAGCACCTATTCCAATATTTATAATTTTGTGAGAGGTGTCCCTGGATATCAGGTTCACTGGTGGGCCTTAGGATGTCCATTTTGACCCAAAAAAACTGAAACCAAAATGAAAAGTTCATTTCTCATTTTCTTATCCTTCTTTTAGGTTTTTTTAAAGCAAAACAAGCAATCAATACAATAGGAAACCTAGTCTGAAGAAATAATCAAGGCCCCATCTTAAAACATATACATAAAGTAGCCATAATTGGAGCAAGCTAAAGATTCTGGACTTACATATTTTAAAATTCTCTATCCTATTTACCTTTCATAGAACATGGCAATTGCAAACATTTTTAGTTTGTTATAAATAAATAAACAAGCCTAGAGATGCTTTCGTTGGTCATTTGCATTCGGGTTTGCTGCCTACAGATTTGCAAGTAAAACAACTTGGCTCATTTATATTTCTGCTATTATTTGTTTCGAATTTAT